>NC_135970.1:27649614-27955947 GCF_053455715.1 Rhinoraja longicauda | reverse complement strand
AATTTGAGGAAGGATATTCTTGCTATTGAGGGCGTGCAGCTTAGGTTTACTAGGTTAATTCCCGGAATGGCGGGATTGTCATATGTTGAAAGACTGGAGCGACTAGGCTCGTATACACTGGAATTTAGAAGGATGAGAGGAGATCTTATCAAAACGTATAAGATTATTAAGGGGTTGGACACGTTAGAGGCAGGAAACATGTTCCCAATGTTGGGGGAGTCCAGAACAAGGGGCCACAGTTTAAGAATAAAGGGTAGGCCATTTAGAACTGAGATGAGGAAAAACCTTTTCAGTCAGAGAGTTGTGAATCTGTGGAATTCTCTGCCTCAGAAGGCAATGGAGGCCAATTATCTGAATGTATTCAAGAGAGAGCTAGATAGAGCTCTTAAGGATAGCGGAGTCAGGCGTATGGGGAGAAGGCAGGAACGGGGCCATGATCTAATTGAATGGCTGTGCTGGCTCGAAGGGCCGAATGGCCTCCTCCTGCACCTATTGTCTATTGTCTATAATAGTCGCTGAACAACTAAAATACAATCAAGATGGCATCAATAATTGCTATAGAACGAAATATTTTATTACCCTGCCAAAAAGTCACAAGAAGAAAAAGCAGCATAATGTCTTACAGCCCAACTCCATGTGTTTGGGCTCAGTGGAAGCTGAAAGCTGAGACAAAATGACATGGTGCTGCAGAAGTTTTTTTACAGCGGGGCTGCACATCGCAACATTAACTTCGCGAGAAATGACTAACTGAGAGGTAATCATTTCACAAAAAGTGTTTTTGGAACTGGATCACTTGTGCACAGCAAGGTCCATGATGAATTAATGCAGAAGCAGTTTTCCTTCAGTGCGGCAGTGGCGCAGCAGTAGAGCTGCTGCCTCACAGTAAATTTCTCCGGTGTGGGGCGAATATTATTATTACAGCACCAGAGACTAGAGTTCGATCCCGACCTCAGGTACTGTCCGTGCAGAGTTTACATGTCCTCTTTGGCAGCTATCATAGATCTCAAATAGAATTGTAGATTAGAAAAATAATTACAGTACAAATTCCAGGCAATCAACCCCAAGTTGTTGTGAATGGATAATGGTTAACAATGCGATGTGATTCTGTTTCACCTACATTGAACACAACATTTTAACCAAGACTTCAAGGCTTCATGTTCAAGGAAAATCATTCTTCGGTTCAAAGCAGTCATTTTCAAAAAGCGAGCTGCACTTTTTTGCTTTGGTTTATTTTCACCCACATGTTTAGACGGTAATGTTGTATCCTTATTGTTTTGATGTAGTTAAGCTTTATTCTTAATTGTTAACTGTATGTTTGTGTTGTCATTTGTGAGCGGAGCACCAAGGCACATACATTGCCAATAAACTTATTAATTCATTCACAGCGAGTCCATTGAGAGCACAATAAAACATCTATCCTCTGCTGGATAGAAAGAGCTACTGCACGTGAACAGAGTCTGCACAGACAATGAGGAATTTAATAGAACACCATCTACTGGCTCTCATTCACCAGCAACAACCTGGTGACCAAAGATCGCTTGATGTGCAAGCATTTTCCAGTAATCAGAGATATAGGAAGGCAATTTCAAGAAGACCAGAATCAAAATATCCCAAGCCAAGCAGCGTTGCATTTAAGGGACAAACCAAGGGAAAATTTAAATCCTCAGAGAAGAGAACATCATCAGTCTGAAGAAGGGTCCCGACCCGAAACATCACCTATCCATTTTCTCCAGAGACACTGCCTGGCCCACTGAGTTTTTCCAGCACTCTGTGTCCTATCTTGTGAACCAGCATCTACAGTTCATTGTTTCTACTTTTGATCATTCTGTAATAATACTCATCAAATAAATCAGGTCAATAATTGATGTATGCAACACCAACAACATTCTATGCATCTTTTTAGATCCTATGAACGCAAGGAAAGGCTGTCAAGTAAAAGCAAAACTTCCAGCTGACTACTGAAAACAAACCTTATTAATTGGCACTCAAATGTTCAGATGTGCATGTGTATTATCAGATTTTGTAACACACATAAAATCACACTTGGGTCAATTCTGATGGAGATATGCGAACTGTGATCAGCACAGAGCCCAAGTCTTCTGATCCAAGATGGCTGGGTTTATAGCACTGCGTTTATTGCAGGTGATTTTGGAACAGTTGGTTTGCTGAGAAAATTGAAGAAATCATTTCATGCCATCACACTGAACAGTTTTGAAAGGAGGGCCAGATTTATAATCTGATGTGGGTCAGAGGGTGGAACATTCACTGGAGACAAACACTTCTAAGAGACATAAGTTTCAGGTAGTTCACAGTTGAATTGAGTTAACTTGTAAGTATTTAGTATTGGAATTTAGTATTACAAATTGTCATGGTTTTTCAAGTGTGCTTTCTTTTTAAAAAAAGATTCCTATGTTTGTGTAAGGTAGAAAAAAATCACATACAAGTCCTTTGATAGTTTTGATCATCAGTAACAATTGGCATTTTAATGCTAGGATGCACAGCTCTATTTTAACCAGTTTACAAAGGATTATTAAACACCAACATTTGTCATCATTAAAGTCTGGGATGTTTGTTTGCATTACTTCCCTCTCAATCCACACAATGTCTGGTTATTTGTAAATTCCTTGAATGCTAAAGAAAATTTAAATTGCTGATAAATGGGTTGGTTAGTGCATTTTAGTGTATCACACAGACAAAGAAAACTTTAAATGGCAGTAATTAGAAGGCTAGATCAATATTACAAGCAGCTTACAATAAAGCCAATGGGCTCCTGTATAATAGGAAGTACTGTATCTTTTTGAAAATTTGCTACAGTTAAATAGAAACTCGATGTTGTCATAGAAAGCCAACAAACCCTAGAAGCTTTCCTAATCTCCGTTAATTCCTCGTCTTGTTCCAATACACAGCAAGTTTCTACTTGACCCTGCAATGGTATTGGAACCACTTCCCCAGTAATTAAAAGCAAGGCATAGCGGTGGGATTAACATCAGAAAAAGCTGCATGAACAGTGCAAGAAAATTCACAGCTACAAGTCATCTTTGATTCATTACAACATCACTGTGTGCTAAAACTAACTTGTAATACTTCTAACTATAACATATGGACAGAGATTATCCATGGCATGGACAGTGGTCGAGAATAACCTCTTCAACGTGCAGCACACACACACACTGATTATAAAGAAATTAGTGGTCAAAGTGCAAAGGAAGAATATACCGTCGGGGATTATTCAAGGGTTATGAAATTATGTGAAGGTAGCAACCATTAATTCAAAATAAGAACCAGTCTTCAGAATATCTTTCTGATGTACCTTAAAAGCAGTATTCAATTTCAAATTATAAGGACAGCTTTGCAAACAGGCTGCCTGCTCACATGACCGTGAGAGACCATTGTGATGGAGATGAAGGAAGCTTCCAGGCCAGACTTGTTTGTCACTTGGCACATCAAGGGATGCCATTGGCATATTTGTCTATTGATAATTGGGGTATTCGTGTACTCAAGAGACTTGGCCCTCAATACACTAATTTTGGGCATCTGAGTTCTCTGTCCTCAGAAGCTTTTAGACTATATGAATAACTGTATCCCAGCAAAGCTGTTTGGAATCTACAATATGCTACCATTGTAAATATGTAATTTTGCAAACTTGCCAACACTCAAAACAGTAATTACAGCTAGCGAAACTGGAGTCAATTGTTTATTGCTGTCTTGGTATGCCATTGAAACTGTAGTTGATCCTTTATTACAGACACAAGGAGCTTTGGGAGGAGCCAGCGCTGCCGTCGCAGCTGCGGCTTGCCTGCAGTCCGTCTGTCTTTTGTGTTTTTTGTTGTTTTTGTATGAATTGTAGTTTTAATATGGTGTAGGGTTTGTATGTTATGTGTGTGTGTGCGGGGGTGGGGGGGGAACGGGAACTGTAAAATTCTCTCTCCCGAACGGAGACGCGACCTTTGTTTCTGTGTCGTGTCCCCGTTCCCGCTGCGGCCTACCATCGGCCATGCACCTGGGACCACCTGGGGCTCTGGTTCGCAGAGCCCGCGGCCCGGACTCACCACCTGCGGCGCTGGCTGCCTGCGGATGCTGCGGGAGCGGCTGCGACTCGTCTCCGGAGGCTCCGGCGCGGGCCGCGTGGACGTCGGAAGCCCGCAGGCCCCTGGATGGGGGCCGACATCGGGAGCACCGGCAGCGGCAGAGGCAGCGTGTTCGCCCGCCCCGAATCGCGGGGCTTGGGTCGGCCCGCCGCGGACCTTTCACCGTCCGGCGCGGCCTGGAATAGGCCACGGGATTTTTCACCGCCCAGCGGGGGCTTCAATGTCGGGAGCCCCGACCGCCCCAACGTGACAACGACAACAGCCTGACCGCAGGAGAAGACGGCAGGGGAAGAGAAAAGACATTGTGGCCTTCCATCACAGTGAAGAGGGACTGGAGGAGACTCACTGTGATGGATGTTTCTTTTTTGTTTGGTGTTAGTTTGTGATTGTATGTGTTATTGCATTTTTATTGATTATTCTTATTGGTCTTATTGTTCAACTGCGGGTAATGTTTCATTTCACTACACATTTATGTGTATGTGACAAATAAACAACTATTGACTATTGACAGATGCTAGTTATTAAATTGTTTGTTTATTGTTGTCTTTGAAACATATAAACTTGATGTACTTTGAGTTTGGGATTCTACTAAAAAGGTCTCCAAGAGAATGTTTGCTTCTCTTAATGAATAAAGATTTTTATAACAACCAGCTTCAGCTTCCAAGTGGTTGAGTTCAAATGGTTATAATATACCCAAAGAAACTCTTATTGCATCCTGCCAACCGGGCACCCTGCTTATTGTCTGCTGTCTATTTCCCTGAACAACGTTAAGTTTTAATTTATGGTTTCCACAAAATACACAGGGCCGTGGAAATGAAATCAACCCACCAGTAAGAAATTCCACGTAATTGAAGAATGAAATTTCCTTGGTCAATCACTGTAAATCTGCATTCCTAAATTAGCTCATAGATAGCCTAACAACTATTGGTACAAATCAAGATATCTTAAATTACCATATGCAATATCACGCAAGATCATATCAAGATAAAATATAATTGGATCAACAAATATTTCACACAGAATCGAGTCCTATTCCATGCATCAGGTTATTTCGAAATAGGCCTTATTAGTGAACAGTACAGTAATTATATATTATAACCATGTATTTGGTTACTTACTTGCTTGACCAGTAGTCCATGACTCCATATTCTCTCCAACAAATCACAGAGGCTGGCAATTAATGTATTTTCCTCCACTCCTGTGAGTGTCACCTCCCCATGACCCAATTCAACAGCTTCACGCCCCATTTTCTCCACCAACATGCGCTTAGTCTGCAACAGAGAAATTTTGTAGATCAATAAACAACTCAAGCTTACAATATTGGACAATTAGAAAAGAAAAACAGAACGTCTAATTCTTAGGAGCGATTATTTACAATCTTGGAAGAAGGATGAGTGCATGCAACCAAATTCGCTGATGATACAAAGGTACAAATCTTGGTAAGTTGGAGTTTGGAAGAACAAGAGATAATCTTCATTAAACAAACAAAGTCTAAAGAAAACTGATGGTATTGAAACCAAGAGAATAAGGGATCATCGAGAACGAGGGACATAGCTTCTGAATATGGAACTACACGTATAACAAAATTAGAACTTCTTCGCTCAGAGCATCATGAAACTTTGGTATCTCATGCCCCAAAGCCGTGGAGGCAGAATCATTGAATATATTGCAACTAGAGTGACAAACACTGGAACCAAAAAGGACAGGGTGCAAGAAAATGACGTTGAAGCCAAAAACTGGATCAGCCTTTCTCTAACTGAATGGAGGAGATTGCTTGGATGGCTGCATGACCTATTCTTTCTGTCTGAAGTAGGGTCTCAACCCAAAACATAACCCATTCCTTCTATCCAGAGATGCTGCCTGTTCAGCTGAGTTACTGAGTTGTCTTTTTACCTTACTAATGTCATTTTTTAATCTTATTTATCCTTGGAGTATTACTGCTGAGGAGACCCGTTGTCTTGTCAAATACATTTCAATGTACCGTTGACCCTGTGCCAACCCACATATGACAAGTAAAATTTATTATTATTATTACTCCAGCATTCTGTGTCGACCTACTCTTCCAACTGTTTTAAATTCTTTATTTTGTACTTTTCAATAGACAATAGGCAATAGACAATAGGTGCAGGAGTAGGCCATTCGGCCCTTTGAGCCAGCACCGCCATTCACCGTGTTCAGTAAAGAAAACTGTTTAGAGTATTGGTCACAATCAGGCCGGGGAAGAGAAAAAGGAAGCATACTTTTCTGCTTTTAATTACTGTCCTGTGATCACCATTGAAATGCATGCACAGGCACGATAGAGCTGTGCTACAAAAATTATAATCTGACAACATTCAAAACCTAGGTGTGCACGTGAAAAACTTTGATTTGGGAGAACTGTTAAAAAGGTTACTCTTTCCCCAAACATAGTCAGTGCTTTCTAAAGGGAAAAACAAGGGCTTGCAACAAAAGTGTATCTACTTTGGTACGACATTCCTTCAGCAGACCCTCAACAAACTTCCAGTTGGTATGTGCAATCACTGATGGCGAGAGGTTGGATAACTTGGGCTGACGCACGCCTGTGCCAAGACTCCGAGCTTCCTGGATGTATTTCTGCAATTTAAAAAAAAATGTACATGTAATATAAATAAACATGAACAAAACCAGCAGTTCACATATTGTAACTCAACAGATCTCCCATTCAGGGAAAAGATGGGTTAATTATTTTTTTTAAAAGGTGAAATGGACTAACATGGTGAACTGGAGGAAAGTTTAAGACTTCATATAATCAGCAATCCAAATATTTTTCAAAATACACATATATAATATAGCAGGTATCACAAAATGCTGGAGTAACTCAGCAGGTCACGCAGCATCTAGGAGAGGAAATGGGTGACGTTTTGGGTCGAGACCCTTCTCGAAGGGTCTCAACCCAAAACATCACCCATTCCCTTTCTCCTAGATGCTGCTTGACCTGCTGAGTTACTCCAGCATTTTGTGATACCTTCGATTTGTACCAGCATCTGCAGTTATTTTCCCATATAATATAGCATGCTAGCTAAATAACAGTAATGATTATGTTCCAGAATAGTACTTCGAAAATCTGAAAAATCCTCAAACTGAAAGGGAATTTTAACCATCTCTTGCGAGAAATACCAGAACAATTTCTTCAAAAATCTTGATTATTACCTTTAGATTCCACAACTGCTTTTCAAGGTGCCAGTGTACATACTGATAAAAGAGCCATGAGAACACATTATTACTTTGATGGATTTGATAAAATTCCTCATGGTTGGCTCATCCAGAAGATTGAGATTAAGTGGGATTAAGTGATTAGGTTTTTTGGATTAAGAACTGGTTTACTCATAGAAGACAGAGGTTGTGGTGGAAGTGTGTTATTCTAACAGGAGGTGTGGAGTTCAGCACGAATCTGAGCTCAGACCCTCAAGTCCTGGCAACATCCTCATAAATCTCCTCTGCACCCTTTTCAGTTTAACAACATATTCCCTGTAGTAGGGTGACCATAACTAAACATACTACTCCAAATGTGGCCTCACCAATGTCTTGTACAACTGTAACATAATATTCCAACTTCTATACTCAATACGTAGACACAAAATGCTGAAGTAACTCAGCGGGCAAGAAGCATCTCTGGAGAGAAGGAATGGGTGACGTTTCAGGTCTCGACTCTTGAAAGATCTCAACTCAAAACGTCACCCATTCCTTCTCTCCAGAGATGCTGCCTGCCCCATTGAGCTGCTCTAGCATTTTGTGTCTACCTTTGATTTAAACCAGCATCTGCAGTTCTTTCCTACGCATTCTATACTCAATACTTTGACTTATGAAAGCCAATGAGCCTTCTTGATCGCCCGATCTACCTGTGACACCACTTTCAAGGAACTATGTACCTGTACTCAGACATCCCTTCTCATCCCATTCCTTCTCTCCCGAGATGCTGCCCGACCTGCTGAGTTACTCCAGCACTTTGTGAATAATGTACTCAGACATCCCTCTGCTCCTGAGCCCTGCCATTCACTGTGAAGGTTCTGCCCTGGTTTGACTTCTCAAAATGCAAAATGCATTGAGTATTAAACTCAATGAACCATTCCTCAGCCCACATACCCAACTGATTAAGATCCTGCTGCAATTGTTGATAAAATACTGTATGAAGCAAACTTGAATGCTTGAAGTATGGCCAAATATTGTCACAAATTGAAAGTGAAAAACTACAATTGAAAAGACTCACCTCTCTTTGATCATTATCCAAGTGTAGGTGTTCGGTGTGCTGTTTTTGCCTGTCCTTTCGCCTCCACTGGGCTGGCGCACTTCTCTTCACCCACCTTTTAAATGATTAAGCACATTATAGGAATGAAACAAGACACACAATTGTACACTTAATTTAAATGAATGCAGAAAATACTCAGCAATTGTATTATTGTTCCACCCTCATGCATCCCCTGGCCTCTGACCAGAATCTCATGGCATTGTGTTTTCAGCTGTTATCAGGCAACTGAATTATCCTACCACAACCAGAGAGTGCTGAACTATTGTCTATCTCTTTGATGTCCCTCGGACTATCCGTGATCGGACTTCGCTGGCTTTACCTTGCACTAAACGTTATTACTTTATCATGTATCTGCACACTGTCAATGGATTGATTGTAATCATGTATTGTCTTTCTGCTGACTGATTAGCACGCAACAAATGCTTTTCACTGTACCTCGGTACACATGACAATAAACTAAACTAAACTGAACTACAATATAGTAGGATAATTTCACTGTGCAGCTGAATATATCAGAAAGACTTACTTGTTACAGACTGGTGAGGAGGAGAGCACATCTGGCTGTAGTTTTGGGAAGAATCCACATTCATACTTTCCCTGGCCGATCTTCATATCTAGTAGGTGAGGGTGTACTGCAGAGTGGTCAATTTTGGCAAGTCTCAGCTTAATAGCCTTCTCTGGAGAGCACAATGACATCAATCATTAAAAAATGTCTTATGTTTTCCATTATTCGTTAGCAAAAAAGTAGAAAGCACTTTTCTTCTGCCCAATGGATAAGCAGAAAATTTACCCTACAACACTTTATTAAATCAAAATGCAAAAAAGGCAACTGTTTGTGAGGTCTGAGTATAAATATTATTCAATCATTTTTTCAACAGATTTTTATTTGGTTAAAATTCTCCACATACATTCATTTCTGTTGTGAATTATTAAGAACGGCTTATCCACGCAAGATAGTTAAGGTCACTGGGGCATTTTTTGAAGGATCATATTCAAAATTTCAATACACAATAAAATAAACAAAGCCAGAAATGCCCAAGGTTACATTCTGTGGAAGATCTTTTTGAAAAGTTTGAGGACCCTTTGAGGTTAAATGTTGTGGAAATTACAAAACCAAAACTATAATAGACCCAGCCTTCAGCTCTGAGAAACAGCTAATCTTAGTGAATGCGGGAAGATGAAACACATGTTCAATCTTAGCCCATGAGAAACAAGGCTTGAGAGGCGGCGAAGGCAATGGAAAAGGGAAACTAGGGAATGAAAGTAGTAGGCGTCCTGGGGAGATGCTGCGCGGCGGGAGTGTCCTGGGGAGCCGCAGGGGCCCGATCCACCCGCCGGGCAACCGTGCCGCGAACCGGAATGAGCCCTGGTAGGCCCGACTTGCCCCACAGGTCTCCAAGGAGACTGCGGAGAAGCTGGGCAGTGAGGCCTGTCTGGGCCGAAGGAGCCTCGGCAGTGGTGGGGCCTCGGTGGCAACAGGAGCTGGAATTTAGAAGATTGAGGGGGGATCTTATAGAAACGTACAAAATTCTTAAGGGGTTGGACAGGCTAGATGCAGGGAGATTGTTCCCGATGTTGGGGAAGTCCAGAACAAGGGGTCACAGTTTAAGGATAAGGGGGAAGTCTTTTAGGACCGAGATGAGAACGTTTTTTTTCACAGAGTGTGGTGAATCTGTGGAATTCTCTGCCACAGAAGGTAGTTGAGACCAGTTCATTGGCTATATTTAAGAGGGAGTTAGATGTGGCCCTTGTGGCTAAAGGGATCAGGGGGTATGGAGAGAAGGCAGGTACGGATACTGAGTTGGATGATCAGCCATGATCATATTGAATGGCGGTGCAGGCTCGAAGGGCCGAATGGCCTACTCCAGCACCTATTTGCTATGTTTCTATGAGCCTCGGCGGCGGAGCGTGAAGGAGTAGGAGAAGACAATGGGGACCAGGCCTGGGGGGATCACCATGAAGAACAATGGGGACCCGGCATGGGGGGATCACCGTGAAGAACAATGGAGGGCCTGGCGTGGGGTGACTGTCGTGAGGGATGGTGGGAGAACAATGGGGGACCCGGTGTGGGGGAGCACTCTAGTTTTCGAAGCCTGTGTTCGTTTGTTTGTTTGTTTGTTCGTTCGTTCCGGTTTAGGCGCTGTGCACAAGGCAGGCAGCCAACAGGCGCTTGTCCTTTTCTTTTTTTTTCACTTTTACTTTCAGGTTTCCGTGTGCCCCGTTGTGTGCTGCAGACCATTTCCCCTCCGGGGATGAATAAAGTTTTATCATACCGTATCGTATGAAAAATTGACTTTGGGGCACATGGGAATGAAAACAAAACAAATGATGGAAACGGATGGGAGGCAGAGGAGAGAGATGGCCCAGCCAGGATACTTAATCCCAACCACTGTCAATCATATGGGATCAATTGGTAGCAATTTCACAGGAGACAGATTTGAGAGCTCAACACCCACTCCAATGCACAAAGAAGACGCCTGGCACTCTGGTGAAGCTCAGAGATACAGCTGCACTCCCAGAACTTGTGTTCAGGTGGATGCTAAAAGATCCTATACTTTTTTTTAAAAATGAAGGCAAGAACATTTTTGGGTGGCCCAGCCAATGATTTACTCTTGAGCATTGGATCCCAAAAAGTAATTCAACTCGTGGAACCACAAGAGATAGCAAATGTTGGAATCTTGGGCAAACTGTTGGAGAAACATCCGTGGAGGCAAATGGAGAGTCATTCACCAGGACTGAAGAGTAGAGAGGATAGCCAGTGTACATGAGTGACGGGGAGGGTTGTTGGGGCAATAGCTGGCAAGCGATAAGTGGGTCTAGGCGAGGTCAGATGGCAGAGGAAAGAGTAGAGATAGCGACAGAGGCTGAGAGGGGCTGGGGAACTGATTATGGACTTTGATGAAAGAAAGAGTGAAGGTTGGGATGATGGGCCAATGGGAATAGTGCAGGGAGGGGAAAGGGAGGCCAGTGGGAGGAATGTGTGGAGATGGTCAGAGGGGGGTGAGTGAGGGAGGGGAGGGTGCTAGACCAACGCAGGAGAGCTTTGGGCCCAACAGGTCCATCCTGTTCTAGTTAAACATAAAGAACTAATTATGAACAGGAATATGGGATTTTAAAAATTATGATCCAAAGTGTGCAAAATGAAACTAAGCTAGATCTGGAAATGCAGTTTAACCAGTCCAGTAAAATAAATACTGTTCAATTACCAAATGTTCAATCCGTCATGGCCATTCAGTCTCCATTCACAAAATCAAGTTTGGTCAACCCACCCATATTTATGATGATGTCAAGTTGGAGCAATAGTTTGGTCTGGCAATTTCAATTATTGCAGACAATGTCATTTCCAATTACTATGGAACAAACTATGTTACTAACAAAAATGCAAGGTATCTGCTCATGATACCGGCACAGAAAAGGGCCCTTCGGCCCAGTGTCTATTCTGAACATGATGCCACCCCAGCCTGCATGTGCTTACACGCTCCGAAATATCCCATTCCTTGCACATTCATGTGGTTATCTAAAAGCTTCTTAAATGCCACTATCACATCTGCCTCTGCCACCATCCCTGGCAGCGCATCCCAGGTACCCACCATTCTGTGTAAAGAAAACTTGACCCCACACATCTGCTTTAAACATTACCACTCTCATCTGAAAGCTGTGCTTTAATATTTCCAGTACTTTTAAGTCCTTGACATTTCCATCCTGGGAAAAGATTATGCCTCTTTACCCGATCTATGCCTCCCATAAAAGTTTTTTTTTAAAAATCAGGTCTTCCCCTCAACCTGATACCCGAGAGAAAAAAAATAATCCAAGTTTGTTTATCCTTTCCTGATAGCTACTCCTCTCTAATGCAGGCACTTTCAGGGAGCTATAGACTTGAACCTGTACATAAATGCTGTCAAGTCTTGCCATTAATGGTATACTTACCACTTACATTCAACCTCCCAAAGTGCAGCACCTCACACTTGCTCAGATAAATAAAATACCCTTTGATTAAACTCCAGCTGCCATTATTCCACCCATTTCTGTACCTGATATATATCCTGCAGTTTCCTGGAAAGACTAACATGCTGGAGTAACTCAGTGGGTTAGGCTACATCCCTGTCTGATCCCACTAGTTACTCCAGCATTTTGTGCCTTTCTTTGGTAAACCAGCATCTGCAGTTCCTCGTTTCTCCTACTCATTTCCTGTATGTCGCTTATTCTGATGCTAAATGTTTGTGAGAACAAAGACCAAATTGTGCTGATACTTTCAACGATAAGCACACTTGAATTTGCCAAATCCAGAAACATTCTCAAACTAACAATAGCAATTTGAAAAAGAGAAGTTAAGTACAGAATAGCACAAACATTGTACTTCCCCTGGCAACAAATACCATCCTTATCAATGATGCCCAGATTTCCAAAAAATTACTAAAAGCAAAAACCCTTACCTGCTGCACCAATAGTCGTACACTTCTGATACAGAGATGTACGGAGTGTCGGCGTTCTAACATTCAAAATCCTTATTTTGTCAACTCGGGTATCAAATACCCTCAGAATTTGGTCTTTTTCATCATCGTCGTGACACATTATTTTATTATCAATGAATGATGCAAACATTTGTGTTTCAAGAAACCTGGACAGAAATGGTAGGTAAGGCTCTGGCTGGTCTGAAAGGAAAGAAGCCTGCAAAGAAAGGAATGCAATAACAACATTCAATAATCAATTGGAAGTGAAATACTCGTTTTAAAAACTTCACAAATAACGATGGTCTAAACTTTGTCTGGAGTTGTCAGGCCTACTTCCAACTGGCATACACTTGCGTAATTGGTATTGGCATTGGTTTATTTTTGTCACGTGTACCGAGATACTGTGAAAAGCTTTCATTGCAGGCTATCCAGTCAAATCATGCTACACATGAGTACGACCAAGCCATACACAAGTACAACAGTAGTGCACAGAGAAAAATATCAGAGTGCAGAATGTAGTGTTTGAGCAGTATAGCGTTACACTTACATAAGAAATGTCCAAGATCTGCAATGAGGTAGGATGAAGGATCAAACTGCACCCTTGCTTCCGGGTGGATGCCAAGTACATGCATTTAAATCAATAATTTAATGTCTCTGTTGCTGGAGAAATGCAATTAAATAATTTATTTTGAAAACTGTACATTGCTATGAACCCATTTTTTTTACCTTGCTGAGATTGAGAACCCCATACGCTGGTGCCAAGACAACTTTTCTCCCAATGTCAGCATGACAAAGGAGATTGTGATTGGTTTCAGGATGTGAAGCGGTACACATATCCTGTATACATTGATGGCGCTGAAGTAAAGATGGTTTAAAGCTTGAAGTTCATCGGAGTAAAGATCACCAGCAACTTGTCCTGGACCATCATATCGAAGCAATGGCCAAGAAAGTACACCAATGCCTCTACTTCCATAGAATACTTAGGAAGTTCAGCATGTCCCCAATAACTCTCACCAACTTCTACAGATGTGCTGTAGAAAGCATTTTATTGGGATGCATCATAGCATGGTTTGAGAACAGCTCTACCCAAGAACATAAGAAATTGCAGAGATGTGGACGTAGCCCAAAGCAACATGCAAACCAAACTCCCTTCCATTGACTCCAGCTACACTTCACGCTGTCTTGGCAAGGCCACCAGCATAATGAAGGACCAATCTCATGTTGGTCACTCCCTCTTCTCCCCTCTCTCATCAGGCAAGAGGTACAGAAGTGTGAAAATGAATAACTGCAGATTCAGGGACAGTTTCTTCCCAGCTATTATCAGACAACTGAACCATCCTACCATCAATTAGAGGGTGGTCCTGACCTAACATCCATCTTATTAGAGACCCTCGGAATCTCTTTAATCGGACTTTGCCTTGCACCCAATGTTATTCTCTTTATCTTGTATCTGTACACTGTGGATGGCTTGATTGTAATCATGATTAGTCTTTCCGCTGACTGGATAGTACACAACAAAAAAGTTTTCCTCTGTATCTTATAATAGTGACCAAGAAAGCAGAGAAGTTTGCATTTTAAGAGCTTAACTCACCTTATCAAAGTTCTGCATTTGTTCCCGGTTATTGAACCAGGATTCCTTGTCATGGCTTGGCTGAATTACAAACACCTCATAATCAGCAAACATCTGGGTGAAGCGATTGGCAAAGATCTCCCTGATCTGGATGTTAAGCTGATGCATCTTCAGTTCCTCCTCGTCACAATGAACTTTAAAATCTTTGTTACTTCCAGCTTTTACTTCCATCTGCCACAATAATATTAGACAAGATCATCACACCCAACAAGTCAGATTGTGATGGGAAGAAGAGTGAAAATTAACAGAGGTTGCCTCGCTGCTGGACAAGTTTGTTACTGAAACTGACAACAGATTTGTCCAAAAATTACTATCCCTTTGAAGACCACAAAGTAGAAACTGGGAAGTTACAAAGCATTTTACAACCATAAAACATCTGGTTATAAAACATAAGGCTCCCAAATAAAGATAGATTTTCTACTTGGATTAAATATCTGTTTTATAGCAAAAGTCCATTTCAAAACACGAATCAGAACAACCTATTATATGGACAGGTATAGAATAAGTTTATCTGCTTATTATTGAGAATACATTAAACAACTAATCCTTAAAAGTTACATATATGATGTGTTTGACTTAGATTATTTTCATCAGTTCTCAATGGAATATTTGATGCACTTTGGATCTAACAGATCAAGGGAAATAAACATTAATTGATAAGTAAGAAAGAGATTAAACAATAACTACATGATTTTTAATGACATAAAGGCAGAGAATTCAATTTTATTTTTTATTTCAATTAATATGTGAAGTAAATTTAAAATGAATTAATCTAAAAATGATACCACAGTAGAATCATGTACGTTCAGTGTTTTGCAATTGGTTAAACTTGTAACATTTTATTGGCACAGTTACCAAGTACTTCTGAAATAATCAATTTCTTTTGTAGCTGTTAATTAAAGGCTGTGTTCGCTGTCCAGCAAGTCCAGTCGGCTAATGTTTAAGAGAAAACGTATACGTAATGGAAATTGGCAACCTGCCAGTGCAATAGGAATTCACTTACCATCACCTGCACCAAATACAATATTCAGCCACTAGTTTTAATTAAAATTTATGGCCAAATAACTTGGGTACTGATAAGAAAACAAAAACCTTAGATATTTTTTGATGAATTATAATTTCATTCAAACTTTTGGAATTAACCATTCAAAATTAAAAGAATGACATTGTGGCTCCAGGGCAGATCAGATCTTTGCTATCCCTTTGGTTTGGGGAGTAGGGAGGGGCCACAGACATCAGGCCTTCCGCTTTCACTTGATTGGGCCAGCAGAGATGGCAAAAGCTACTTGGGCCTGTGTCTTAAGTGTCTTGTATCTTCAGGGGCCTACCTGATCTCCAGATTGCCAAACACTTAATTCCCCTTCCCATTCCCACACTGACTTCTCTATCCTGGGCTACTCCATTTTCTGGATGAGGCCAAATTTGAGGAACAGAATCTCATATTATAACCCAGAGGTATGAATATTAATTTCTCTAACTTCAACTAACCCTTGCATTTCCTCTCTCTCCATCCCAGGTCTTGTTGATTCTCATTATCTGTAACTCGTTTTCACCTAGGCCACATCTAACAATGGCCTGTTCCTTTTATCATCGGCACAATTTTGCATATCACTCATTCATTTGTTCTACATCAACTTCTATATTTCTCATTTCCCCTTTCCCGACTCTCAGTCTGAAGAAGGGTCTCGACCCAAAATGTCACCTATTCCTTTTCTCCAGAGATGCTGTCTGACCTGCTGAGTTACACCAGCTTTTTGTGTCTACCTGAAGTGAAACAGTTGGGTGAAACTGGGATTGAGTTCAGGAGCAGACCAAGCTGAAGATGAGTAACATCAAGAGTGGAGGTCAAGATCAAGATCAAGAGTGTAGTTCACATCAGGGACCTCAGCAGGTCACATCAGGGACCTCAGCAGGTTACAGATGGAAAGTCTTGAAAGATGAATGAAGATGCTGAATGAAGATCAAATATATTCTGTCGGCTAAGAGTTGCTTTACAAAAGCCCCTAACCCCACAACTCCAAGATTTGGCACTGGGAGAAAAGCAGCAATCAACAGGAAATTGATTACAGACTAGGAAAACAAAAAGGAGAACAAATTGGAAGGAAAATGTCCCCTTTTATAAAATGTCAAAAAGCATTCCGAATACTACTTAATCAAAAGTAAGTTTTAATTTGTGAACAATGCCTCCCATTTGTAGCCTGCTTAATGTCCAGAAACAGAAACAGAAACAAGACCAAATTTTATTGTGGGTGTCAATATCAATTTACTTACAATTAAGAAAATCAACTTGCATAACTTCCTCTAATTGGCAAAGTCTAAATTCTTAGAAGGTGAAAATATTCAACACATATAAATGCATCTTGCCAGTGCAATTTCTCCTCAATATTTTCTATAAATTACACAAAATGTATTAATATGCTTGTAACCCTTTCTTCCCCATCTTTCAATAACATTTTTGCACTGCTAATATTAATAAAGGGAATTAAAACAAGTCTTCACATTACAATGAAACATATGCGGGCATTAACATTCTAATGATTCAACATAATAAGATTTTTCAGCTCAATCCATGTAAGAATAGAATAAGCTTATTTTAGGAGTTCACCAGGGAATTTTTCAATGCTTCCCAGATTTCCTAAGTACACAGGTTTAGGAAACAACTTCAAACAGGACCTTGAAAACAAAATAAATTCAATACGAACCTTCTCTAAACTGACTCCAGTCCTCTTCACAAGGGCCTGCAGTCTTACCATGGTCTCATTTTCCTTTAGTAATTCATATGTGCTCAGTGCCAGCCCAGCTACATTTCCATTCTTCTTATCACAGACCACGTTGCTCTCTTTGAAATCTTTCAGTTTAGAGGTACTTTTACTGCAGTGCAAGTTCCCTTCAGGTGGAATCCCAAAAGCCATTAGGATTTCAGAGACTTCTTGAATCAATTCTAATTTGTTTGGAAACTGTGGCAAGTCTTCAGGCAGCTCAATGTAATGGTTGTCTATATCCACAAAGCACAGATTTGCCTGAAAATGTTAAATATATATTTAGAGATTTTAAAGTATTTTTTTCGATCAGAAATGCAAGCTACGATATTGCTGTACAATTATGTGACAATGACACCATCAATCTCTCAATTTATGAAGAGAAAGGAACAAATCAGTTAGGTTTTTCTGGTCTGCTACAGGATTATTCAATTTTCCTCAAGCAAGGTCCTCAGTGAAACAAAAGAATATCTTCTTTTAAAAATAAAATCGTAAGAGACTCACCTCATGTGGCAACTCTAATTTGGACCGATCATCCTGTCCATTGGAATGTAAACCCATCAAGTAGGGAACAGGAGCATCTAAAAAATGAAGGAGTGATGCAGGCAGGATAGGGACGTACACATGCTGCCATTGACAGGGAAAGAGTATTGCAGTGATACTTTCTGCTACTGTCATCAGTCTCTGGTAATCTGTTAGTCAAAAATAAAAAGCACACAAACACATTTAAATGAGATTTTTATGAACAATAGTCAACATTATTTTCAAGACAATATATTTTATCTGAAAACACCACGGCCAATGACAACCCTTTCCACTCTTCCCATCTGCCAAATGGTGATATTTGATGTTCTCGTAAAGACACTAAAATAGGCAATGAGTGGAAATTTATGTTCTTCGGATCGCTTTTACAGTTATAAACATCTCAAGTTCCTAACACAACAACATTAATAACAGTTTTTCTAATACTGTATGCCATGGTAAATATTCAATTTTTGAATCACAGTCTTAAATAATTTTCTCAGCCAGGAATCCATCCTGCACAAACACACAGATAAATGATGAGTGGCACACCCGAGTACATTAAAGAATACACAAAAGATTATACAAACAACTGATTTTAAAAATGTCAGCAAAAATAGAAGTAAATCTCCAAAAGTCTTAAAGAGAATTCCTAAATGCAAGAAATCCCTGGTATCTTTCATTACGACTAGTATTGTTACATTACAGATCACATGATTCTTCAGCTTTAAGATCAATCCCATCTTTGTCATTTGCTACCATTTTCCCCCAATAGCCAAATGGCAGTAAAGGGAAGGAAACAAAGTGCTGCCGAGAATATTAAGAGTTTCAACTTGCATCAGTCTAGTATCTGTGCATTGGCATGTTTTGAATCTGTAGTGCAGATCTAGATCAACAACCCAATCCCAACTAATATCTAAAATTAACTAAGGTCTGTACTAATCTGTATCAGCTGACAACATTTCAAACTTGGTGAAACTTCAGATTACAGACAGTTCTGGAAATCATTATGTAACCCAGGATACAATCATGTATAAAATCATGAAAGGACTAGTTTGGGAAGATGCACAGAATCTCTTGCCCAGAGTCGGGGAATCGAGGTCCAGAGGACATAGGTTCAAGGCGAAGGGGAAAAGATTTAATAGGAATCTGAGGAATAACTTTCTCACACAAAGTGTGGTGGGTGTATGGAACAAGCTGCCAGAGGAGGTAGTTGAGGCTGGGACTATACCCAATGTTTAAGAAACAGATAGACAGGTACATGAATAGGACAAGTTTGGAGGGATATGAACCAAGGATAGGCAGGTGGGAGGAGTGTAGTTGAGATATGTTGGCCGGTGTGGGCAAGTTGGGCCGAAGGGCCTGTTCCTACACTGTATCACTCTACGACATGTCCAAACTGAACAGTACTCCTGCTCAGAGGAAGATGATCGGTTGAATTTCCGTGGTGCAGCACCAGTCAGTGCCAGACGAGAGTGCTTCAATCTGTATAACCATTCATTATTACAGCATTTTACAGGACAATTCTCATGCCATGATAGTTGGTTACAATTTTGCGTTAACATTTCCCAATCAACTTTATCATGTCAACCAAAACAATGGTGTTTCTGTAGAATGAGGTTCTGAAATTTAACTCCTAATTCCATCGAAGTAGTTGCATTCTTAATTTGCATGCAGTTGAACATGAAAAAATGAACACTTTATTAAACCTCAGCACAGATTTCGAACGTCCACATTCAAACTGCATTATCATTCTTACAATTTTTAATGAATAATTCCTTCCTTTGAATTACTGCCCCAAACTGTCAAAAAGCCCTACAATATCCTCCATATACAAGTTGAATACAGATTTCCTGGCACCCTCGGTTCCAGAGCCTTTCTGGATGACCTCTTTTGCCAAACCAACAGAGGTCATGTGATAATGAAACAAATATACACCCCTGGCCCACTAATGACACCCTTCCCCATGTCTCTAAAGCACCATGAAGTGTTAGAAACTTAAATGAAACAAACATAAAATGTAAACTGAATGTGAATGAATGTCCTGCCAACCCATCCCCGGCTCCCACTGCCTCCCCGGCTGTTTAGAGCCCCGGCTTCTGGCCCCACCCCTAATTCCCAAGGTGCACCAGCGAGGCCTTCTTTACCCGCCACACAGTGGGCTGTTGTTGCAGCTTACGTTGTAGCCACTGCAGACAGAATGAGCTTTCTTTGGGTCGCCACTACTGACAGAATGCGCTCGGTCACTGTGGAGCTCCCTCCCTGGGGTACTGATTGAGAATGATCAGCCATGATCACATTGAAGGGCCGAATGGCCTCCTCCTGCACCTATTGTCTATTGCCCCCTTCCCCCGTTTCTTGCTGCGGGCGTTGGCTTTGTCCACTGCCCACATGACCGCTGCTGCCATTGCACTGTCCTGTCGGCCACTTCCCACCCCCCCTTCCCCACTACTCCCCCCACCGCCACCACCTCCTTCTCCCCTGACGTCGCCGACAGACTCCATCTTGGAAGCGAGGGGAGAGGGCAGGGAGCCCCACGGTGATCGAGCACATCCACCTTCGGCAGCAGCATGACCAAAGCGGGCCCTGTCGCGGGCTACAAAGTGAGCCTCACAACAGCCATGTGACTTAGCCGACTGAATCATGAATGAGGAACGGTCATCCACCCATGTTCTCCAGAGATGCTAACCTGCTGAATTACACCAGCACTTTGTGTCATTATCATTTTCAAAACTAGACAGCGATGCCACTGGTCTGCACCAGCAAGCCCATATTCACCAGTTCACACGGCCGTTGTTGAGGCTCACGATATGGCCCCCGACAGGACCTGTGTTCGCCAGGCCACTGCCAACAACAGGACATGCTCGGCCACTATGGGGCTTCCTCCCTTCTCATCTGCTGTCACTTCCAAGGTGCAGTATGTCGGCGACTCCGGGGTAGAAGGAGGAGGTGGCGACTGTGGGGGGAGGTGAAGGAGGTGGGGGGTGGGGAAAAGAGGTTGACTGCACAGTGCGATGGGAGAAGCAGGCAGCAGTACTTGAGCAGCCAGAAACAGCAGCCCCACGGTGACCGAGCGTGTTCAGTTGGTGGCGGCTCAAAGAAACGCTGTCCCCAGGGGCCACAACATGAGCCGCAACAACAGCCGTGTCACTGGACTGTGCGGTGGGCTCGCTAGTGCACCTTGCGAGTTGGGAGTGGGGTCGGAAGCTGGGGCTCTAAACAGCCGGGGAGATGGTGGGAGCCAGGGATGGGTTGGCAAGTCTGTCCGCTATGTCCAACATCTGTTTTAAGGGGGTCGTTAAGATGAGGGTTCACTGTATTATCTTTGAGAAACAGTTAGGAGAGAAGATTAGGAGCACAGTTCAAGGGGATTTGGGGAAACAGTCTTTTAAAGGTGCCCAGTAAATTAGAGAAGGCTTGACAGGAATTTCAGAGTTCCAAGGGGTGAGCGGAAAGTTGAACAGAATGGTGGGAGGCGGGGTTTGTGGGGTTGTGCGTGGGGGCCAGGCAGAGTTCAAACACGGTAAACTTAAACATGGGCCAGCAGAGATTGAATTAGGCAAGGCCAAGGAGTGATTTCAAGGTTTAGATGTAAACCAATAACTCTTTCACGACGGAGGTACATGACCAGAAAGAGAGCTCACGACTTGCAATGCCATCTGTGGCCAATCAGGAAATTTCAACTGAGCTCTTGTAATTTTGTTCAGATTATAGGAGTGGGTGGACCATCAGTTGGCGAAAAATGCCGGTGTTCAACCCGTACTGCTAATGAGGTTGTCTGAATGTCCAAGCGTGTTATACAAACTAATAAGCGATGTGCAAAGAGTCAAGAGTGGGGACAATGGGTACTGTGTGGCTCCTTTGTGGCTCCTAATAATGATCTTAGTTTATTTAATCCATTGGTCTTTTTGAATACGCTGGTCACCGTCCACGTGTTCAGTTTTCACATACTTCATTCCAGATTGCAAAACAAGTTTGAAAAAACATTGTGGTGTACAAAACTGGGTCATTAACTGCAACAAACGTCAATACAATTTTAACAAGTGTCAATACACAACCTACCAAAATGCAGTCAGCAGAACCCGTGTTTGTCAATTTAACACCACCACAGATGTAAAAGCTAGATAAGCAATTATTTAGAGTGTTCTCATCTCAGGAAGATAATGTTAGCATCTAGGTTTTCTAGAAAATGAGTCACCATGGTTGGTTTAAAATAAAATCTGATTCTTAAAAAACATTGCAGTGCCGCTTCATGAGGCTGATAGTTTAATTTAGAAAATCGTGTAAATCATTACAATAATTTTGCAGATCGGTTCATGTACAATCAATTTTCAGCATTCAAACAGCACAGGTTCAGGTTCGAGAACAGGTTCTTTTTTATCCCCATGTATCTAGTTTGTTTTTGGTATAGTTGGAAAGAGACTGGAAAAATGTAACTTAAATAAATAATGAGTCCCTGATTGGAGGCGAGGGAGGATGAACAGGGACATGTGCTACATCTCCTGAGGTTGCTGGGAAAAGCACCTGGAGAGGGGCTGGTTTGGATGAGTGAAGAGTTTTAGAGGGAGCGGTCTCTACCGAAAGTAGAAAAGGGTGGGGATGGGATAACATGACTGGTGGTGGGATTACGTTGGAGGATGATGTGTTGGATCTAGTGGCTGGTGGGGTGAAAAGTGAGGAGCAGAGGAATTCTAGCCCTGGATGGTGGGAAGGGGAGCGAGAGCAGAACTACGGGAGACAGAGGACTCACAGATGTGGGATCCATCTGTGACAGCAGATGGGGAAACCAGATTTACTGAGGAAAGAGGACAGCTCGGATGTCCAAGAATGGAAAGCTTTATCTTGGGAAACTGATTAGGTCTCTACTTGAGGAAGAAGCTGTGGGCCTTGAGATCTTGTACCTCCTCCAACTTTATCTACTACATCCGGTGTTCCCAATATGACCTCCTGTACATTGAGACCAAGTGTGGACTGAGCGATCATTTCACCAGACACTTGCGCACATTCCACCAAGGCCCAACTAATCTCCCATTTTAACACACCTTCCCATTCCCATACTGACCTTTCTGTCCTGGGCCTCCTTCATTGCCAGAGTGAGGGCACATGCAAACTGGAGGAACAGCACCTCATATTCCACTTTGGTAGCTTACAATTCAAATGGTATGAACATTAAATTCTCCAATTTTAGGTAACCTCTAACAACCCAGCCTAGCCCTCTCCTTTCTCCCCCATACCCACCTTTCTTCCTCCCCATCATCTCATGTGCCCTACCTGGATGCACCAATGTTTCCCCTCCCCCACCCTACATTCTTTTCTGTGGCTTCAAAATTATCAACTCTTCAATCCTTTCACTCCACAATTTCTAACACAATACTCCAACTATGGCCTCATCAGCACCTTGTGCAGCTGTGACAGAACATCCCAACTTCAAAACTCAATACCCTGATGAAGGCCAATGTGCTGAAAGTCCTCTTGACCACCTTATCTACCTGTGACACCTATTGTAAACAACAATGTGCCTGCACTTCTCAATCCCTTTGCTCTACAACACTCCCCAGAGCCCTGCCATTTACTGTGAAGGTTCAGACGGGTTAGTCTTCTCAAAATGCGACACCTCACATTTATCTGCATTAAACTCCATTAACCATTCTTCTGCCCACTTGCCCAACAGATCAAGGTCCTCCTGGAATCTTTGATAACCATTCTCCCTATCTACAATACCACTCACTATAGTGCATCTGCAAATTTACAAATCATGCCTTGTACGTACTTGTCGTGTATATAATGTTAAGGGCAGCGGTAGTGTTGCTGCCTTACAGCGAATGCAGCACCGGAGACCTGGGTTCGATCCCGAATACGGCCGCTGTCTGTACGTTTTCCCCGTGACTGCGTGGGTTTTCTCCAAGATTTTCGATTTCTTTCCACACTCCAAAGACGTACAGGTATGCAGGTTAATTGGTTTGGTAAATGTTTGTTTTTTTTAATTGTCCCTGGTGGGTGTTGGATAGTGTTAATAAATGGAGATTGCTGGTCGCCGCGGACCCGGTGGGCAGAAGGGCCTGTTTCCGCGCTATTTCTCTAAACTAAACTAAATTAACTGTAACTTTAAGAACTGAGTACCAGAATGGTGTAATTTGTGTCATGTGATATATTCATTATCTTATCAGTCGCGTGAATATGTGCAAGTATGCGCAGTGTACTTTTGTAAAATAAAGCCGACCCACACTGGCAACGGCGTGTACTGAAAACCTGTGCTTGTTTCTGTCTACATGTTGCTGCCGTAATATCTTACAGTACTCATCCAAATCATTGATGTAAACCACAAAACAACAAAGGGCCCAACACTGATCCCCGAGGCACACCACGAGTCACAGGCCTCCAGTCAGAAAGTTATAAGATCATAAGGGACAGGAGTAGAATTAGGCCATTCAGCCCATCAAGTCTACTCCGCCATTCAATCATGGTTGATCTATCTCTCCCTCCTAACCCCATTCTCCTGCCTTCTCCCCATAACCTCTGACACCAGAAAAGCAGCCTTCCACCATCACCCGCTCCATCCTTCCATTAAGCCAATTTTCTATCCAGTCAGCTTGCTCTCTCTGGATTCCATGCCATCTAACTTTTCAGGGCAGCCAACTCTGTTATCTAGTTGTCAAATGTACTGACAACAGAATGCAGCAGTTTATTAGGCTCTCGTTTCCTCCCATATTCCAAACATACATGGGCTAATTCGCCACTGCTAATTGACTGGTGTATTGACTCGTGACTCGTGAATGGTGGAATTTGGGTGGAGTTGATGAGAATGTGGGGAGAATTAAAAATGAGATTAATGAGCATTAAGTTGAATGGGAAGTTGATGGTCAGTGCACAGAATGGATTGTTTCAATTTCTATGATTCGAAATTCTGGTCTCTCCTGTAAGTAGGAAGCTTTCTTACATTGGCACTTTACTACAATGTAATCAGTTTATAAACCCACGACACAGAATTAAAACTCAATATTTCCAAGTATTTTTCTTGAATACATGTATCAGCACACCTGCATAAAAAAATTCAGATGCGTTTTCCAGTCTTGCTCCCAAAATGTATTACTTCAATAAGTGTTCTTTTTTAAATATATGGAGTAATTTATAAAGAACACAACGTGCTGGAAGAACTCAGTGGATCAGAAAATATCCCTGGAGGACATGGCTAGGCAACGTTTTGCATTAGGACCAGTCTTCAGACCTGAAACTTTGCCCACCCATGTCCTCTGGAGATGCTGCCTGATCTGCTGAGTTACTCCAGCACTTTGTGTTCTATGCAAGATTGCAGCATCTGTAGTTCCCTGTGCCTGGAATAATTTGTATCTACCTGTCCAGCATGCTGATCTGCTCATGTTCAGCTTTTAATCCACTACATTCTCCTGTGCTTTTCCTACCTTTGCACTAACTGTAAACTTTGATCATTAATTTAAATCTGTAGACGCAGTGGAACAGGAATAAACTCGTTATCCTCTCTCTCGCCTCTTGCTACATTCAACAAGACTATGACTCACTTGTGGCCTAACTCTATATCAATTCATACCTTTAGTTAAAACCAACTGGCCATGTACCAATTAGCCATGAGATAATTGGTCAGAACATTAACTTTCTCTCACTTCACAATTGATACCTTAACTGAACGGTTATTGCTGTTAATCGCTGGACTTCACAGCTCTCAGGAACCAGGCTCGCTTTCAATCTCGACTCCAGCTTGTGTAAAGTTTGCATATTCTCACCATGTCCATATGGGTTTCTTCCAATGCTATAAATTTCCTCCCACATGTCTAAAATGTGTTGGTTAGTCGGCAACTATAAATCATCACTGGCAACCCTAGATTTGTTTATGCAGAGGATAACCAAGAAATACCAGGTGTGCGGAAAGCCGTTGATGGGCATGCGAGAAAGAATATCACTGGGAACTAAGTGGGAAATTAGGTTCTTGGAAATTGCTCCGAGAGTGAACAAAGACTGCATTGTAAAAATAACAAAAGATGCAACACAAGTGTATAACTTGTCTGAAATTAAGCAAAATGAGAGTTATGCAACCCAGGGCAGCATGGTGACACAGTGGTAGGTAGAGTTGCTGCCTTACAGCGTCAGGGACCTGGGTTTAATCCTGATTATGGGTGCCGTCTATGACCACATGGGTTTTCTCCGGGTGCTGCGGTTTCATCCCACACTCCAAAGACGTACAAGTTTTAGGTTAATTGGCTTTGGGAAAATTGTAAATTGTTCCTCGTCTGTAGGATGGTGCTAAGTGTACAGGGTGATCGCTGGTCGGCACGGACTCGGTGGGCCGAAGGGTTTGTTTCCACACTGTATCTCTAAACTAAACGATCAGAAACAGATAGATTTGACCTCGAGCAGAAGATGGTGTACAGAAAATGGCTGAGAAATTTTAATGCACACAGAAACAAACATTAAAATGAAAATATGTAAGGAATTCAAGCCAGTTCCTCGAGGTCATCTACAGAAACATCAGTAATCCCAGATCTTGCCATGGTGACACACAAGCAATTTCATACTTTGATAAGCAATTTCAAAAACTACATGGTAATTGCAAACATGATGCCCAATATCCAAATTGTAGCAGAAGCTGTTAAACCAGATTCGAGTAGGCCTGAATAAGGAGAAATGCGAAAGGCGGCTGGGAAAAACAATCGGACTAATCAGGCTGCTACAAAGAAAGCAAAGACATTGAATGCAATTTCTGCAATCATGAAAATCCCACGTTGGTTTTCAATGATGTAATCATCAAAATCTTAAGGACTGCCCATTTACCTTCCAATCAGACAGAACTTATTCTTCTTGTTAAGTCATGCTTATTTTTGAAAAATGAGCCCCATTCAGTTTTTTCAGCCCATATGCTTTCCTTAACATTGCAGCCGTGATATCTGTGAGGTGCTGCTGATTTATCCGTGCTGCATGTCATGGTGGATAAACATGTCAGTTATCTGACAGACAGTTATCTCCGATGCAGAAATCCCCAATGAAATTGATGATCAATTCTGTGCTAGCAAAACCTATTACAGAATTTTTTTTTTAAAACAGGCACTATGCATTTCAAATTTCCAACCCAGCAGCTGTAAATGAATCTCATCACTGAACATTACCACAGCCTACCTCACTTTCCAAAATGTATAACCTCGTACATAACAATAATCCTGGCATTTTCCTAATTGCCTGAACAAATGCGATTATATTCAATGCACTGCCTATATGATATCAGCATGTCAGCTTTTTAGGGAAATATATAAGGAACTAAGGATGTTGGAATCTTCAGCAACACACAAAGTGCTGGAGTAATTCAGCAGGTCATACAACATCCTTGGAGGGAAGGGATAGGCGGCCTTTTGGGTTGGGCCCCTTCTTCAGAGTTAGCCTGAAAATTATATTAATACACAGCAAATCTCATTTGTAATTTGATTGCTAATAAAGCATAAGTTATATATAAAACTCTTGATGTTGTTTATTCATTATAATACCTGCCTCCTACTCAAATTGTTAGCTGGCTAAAATTTGTACTTTGGTACTTGCAAACTAGTAGGCCTCTTGAAAACACAGGCTTTTAATTTGCTGGGATATTTAATCCTATAACCATGCATTCTATGCTTACAAAGAATTCAGCTCGTGTAGTGCTTATTTGGCCAGCTGATGTTTGGTCAGTCGAAGAACAGTCCAAAAGGGGATAAATGGTGTTGCCATACCCAAGAGAGGTCGACTCGTGAGGTTGAAAATCGCCATTGCGAAGTTTAAAAAAAGATACAGATTAAATGGTAAAAGGTCAATGAGAATGGGACAATCGACAATCCGCAGATTAATCCAGAATTGTAGGCTCAAGTGCAAGTTCTATACTATCAAAAGAAGTGGAAGAGTTTAGGTTGGATATATTAGGTTGTTGCCCAGGTATTAAATTAATTTGGTGGGGACTGGGGCTCCCAATAAATTGGATGACGACAAAAAGTAAGAAAACATTTTGAGTTCAAATGCACCCAAAAGCCACAAAAGCAAGCTAGTGAGAAGGTCTGAGGGTCTCAACCCGAAACGTCACCCATTCCTTCTCTCCCGAGATGCTGCCTGACCTGCTGAGTTACTCCAGCATTTTGTGAATAAATCGATTTGTACCAGCATCTGCAGTTATTTTCTTATAGGTCTGGAAGGTGCACTGTACAGGGCGATTAATTACCAGAAACACTTATCATCACAGGAAATATTGTAAAGGATTTTCTTCCAAAACATAAAATCTTAAATAACACAAAATCTGCATTTGATCATTCAAAAGATTTCACCAGTTAATTTTACCCCCTTTTATCCATGTTAAATCATCTTAAGTAACCAGCAATTTGCTGGCATCTTTTCTTCTTCTTTATTTTAACATTGATACGAGGATCCAAATTAGATCACAATCCTTGAAATCTCTTGTAGTTGTCACTCATACTTCTATAAAGTGTAAAATCATTTCTTAAAACGCCAGACTTACGTTGGGAGTAGAGCAGGATTTGTATCTCCAGCAATGCACAGGTGAAGAGTTGGAGGACATTTTCCAGACCCAAGAGTTCAAACATTTCATGAATTGGATAGTCAAATAGAGGCAACTCACTGGTGCCTGGCCTTTGACAAACAATTGGGCCATAAACACCCAGAAACTTTAAAGACCTTCCTGCTGGCGGCAGTGGCACTTCGTAGAGGATATTGTAAACATAACTTTCCAGTGGCAGCGGAGGTGGTTTAGGAGAAGTCACAGCTTGATGGAGTTGCTCAAGAACCTTCTTACAGGCGTGCATGAAGGGGAGGGGTGCAATCAAGCAAATGCATTTTGAGACATACAGCGTATCCTTGCTAATGTCGTACGAGTTGAAACGCTGTAGCTTTGTCACTCCGGTAGATATGTCACTGCAATTGTCAGAGATATTCTCAGAGGAGGTTATGCAGATTGTAGATGAGGTATGAAGGATGTCGTATTGATCTGCATTATGCATGTGATACAGTGTTTGCATTGCACTGCAGATCTGTTTACTTGCCACCTCTTCGTAAAAGGTGAGGGCAAATCCATAGGTGCGAGAACCATCTTCACGTGTGATGATAAACGAATGGAACTGAGGACCTCGGTTATCAGATTGCGTTTTAAAGGAAAGGCCTTTGGGCATGCAGAGCTTGAACAAAAAAGACAAATGTTAGCGTTATATGCACTTCAATGGGAACACATTACTTTAAACCAAAGACTTTCAAATTAGGGTCCACAGATTTCTGATTAAATTGATTCCCATTAAATCTTTCTCCTCCCACGTTAAACCCTTATCCCCAAGTTCTTGATACTCCCACTCTGGCTCAAATACCCTGTGCATCTACCCTATCTATTGCCCTCATGGTCTTATACATCATTATCAGATCACCCCTTATTCTCCTGTGCTACAAGGAATAAAGTCCTAGCCTGCCCAATCTCTCCTTAGAGCTCAGGCCATCAAGTCCTGACAACACCTTCGTAAATGCAAGTGGGAGATTGTGTTTATGAATTTGAGTTCTTTGAAAAAGTACCAAAATGGGTTGGAGGCAAGGCCGAAGACATTGTCCATATGGACTTCAGCAAGGCCTTTGATAAGGTTTTGCATGGTGGGCTGCTCTGTGTATCTAGATTCCATCAGAGCTAGAGGGAACTAGCTACGGATACTGAACTGGCTTAATGGAAAGAAGCAGAGGGTGGTGGTGGATGGCTGTTTTACAGACTGGAGGCATGTGATGAGAATGTACAAGGCGTGATTAATATGTTCGCAGACAACAGTAAAATGGTTGGTATTGTAGACAGTGTAGATGGTTATCAAAAATTACAGCAGGATCTTGATCGGCAGGGCAACTGAAGTGAGGAATGGCTAATGGACTTTAATGCAGATAAGTGGAGGTGTTGTGTTTTGGGAAGTCAAACCTGGACAGCACGTTCGCAGTGAATGGTCGGGCCCTGGTGGACTGTCATAGAGCAGAGGAATCAAGAAAAATAGATATATAGATCCCTGAAAGCATCATCGCAGATGAAAATGGTGGTAAAGGCGGCTTTGGTACATTAGGACATTATGTTACTGTTGCAAAAGACATTCTTGAGGCCGCATTTGGATAACTGTGTTCAGTTTTGATCACCCTACTATAGGAAGTATGTTGTTATGCTTGAAAGAGTGCAAAGCAGATTTACGAGGATGTTGCCAGGACATGAGGGCCTGAGCAATAGGGAACGTTTGGCTAGGCTGGGACTTTATTCATTGGAGTGCAGGAGGATGAGGTATGATCTTATAGAGTGTGCAAGATCGTGAGGAGAGCAGACAGGGTGAATGCACAATCTTTTGCTCAGAGTAGGAAAATCACAAACCAGAAGACACAGGTTTCAAGTGAGAAGAACAAGATATAACAGGAAACTGTGGGGCAACTTTTTCACTCGGATGGTGGTGGGTATATAGAATGAGCTGCCAGAGGAGGCAGTTGAGCCAAGTTCGAGAACATCATTTAAAAGACACTTGGACACGTACATGGATTGGAAAGGTTTAGAGAGATATGGGCCAAACACAGGCAAGTGGGACTGGCTTAGATGTGGCATCTTGATCAACATGACGTTGGCCTGACAAGTTTCCGTGCTGACTCTGCCTTTATATTAAAGGCAGACTCCGCTCTGATATGAAGTTTTAAGAGTTTAGAACAGGACAGCACAGGAACATGCCCTGAGGCTCACAATATCTGTGCAGAACATGATGCCAAGCTAAACTAATCTCTCCTGCATCAATATTCCTCTATTCCCTGCGCACATTTCAAAGATGATGTAGTCTATCTGCATTGAAGCAACTTTCAGGCCAGTATACATGGGATTGAGACAACTGAAAAGTCTGCAAAAAGGCCACGCAGGTGTATGTGTTTTGAAAGACAAACACCATTCATTTGCATTGCCTACAATTAATATTTCAAAGATTTTCCAAAATTAAATTTCCATCAACAAGCTATTATCCATTGCACAAATCAAAATTATTGCTGGTATAAGCAGTTCTAGGGGAACAACCTTTTTTTTTAAAAAAAGTATTAACAATAGAAAAATAAAAATTGAGGTTAACATGGTTTTGAATTAAGTTGTTGAATTCAAATTACCCATTTTCCTTCCTTTTTCTAGCACAATTGCCCCAAGTTGTTCCATTCAACGCAAGTCAAATTACAGGACGTTGCTGATACAATGACAATGTTTAAAAGGTGTTTGAACAAGTACTTGCAGAGGAAAGACATTGGGGGAGATGGGCCAAAAGTGGGCATAGATAGGCATAAACAAGGTGGGCCAAAGAAGCCCATTTCTGTGCTGTAAACTTGTGATTCTATGATAACATTTCAAAGAGAGAAAACTGAACCAATAGGAGCTGATTCAGTACTGGAACTGCAGTGTCCACATCTTAGAAGTGCAATGGAAAAACAAAAAATAGCAACAAAAAAAATGAATCCTCAAGTGGGGCAAATTAATATTTTTGTTCTGCCTTTGGAACCCTTTTGCAAGCAAGTTGTTGTCATTCACCTCCTTTAGCCAGACCTATGTTCAAGGTTATCTGTATTTCATTACATAAACTGAAGGAGAGCGAATTAAACTTTGAAGGAGGAAAACGCTTGGATTTACTTTTAAAACATATTATCCCATACAGATTCCTCACATTTTCGTTTCTAATGCCACTTCTTTCCAGCGGTATCTCCAACACATGGCTCAGGGAAATTGACTGGCCCACTGTTCAGTGGTGTCATCATCCACCATTAGTTTTCGAAAATGAATAGAATTACAGAGCAGCAAGTCTAACTTCAGTAATCGGGGTGATTAATGGAAAAAAATAATTAGAAATGCTACAAATGTGCTTTTTAAAATTTACATGGATTGCTGAGGACATCTATCATAGAAATCAGTCATATCCCTTTATTTGATACCAAGAAATTTAAGTTCACACTTGAACTGGAAGTAAATTTAACGTGTTAATCCATATGTCAAAAATAATTGTGTCAGAAGAAACTGCAGATGCTGATTTAAACCAAAGATAGACATAAAAAAGCTGGAGTAACTCAGAGGGTCAGACAGCATCTCTTGAGAAAAGGAATAGGTGACATTTTGGGTCGAAACCCTTCTTCAGACTGAGAGTCAGGGCTGAGACAATCAAGAGATATAGACCGTGACAAAGAGAGATATAGAACAAATGATTGAAAGATATGCAAAAAAAGTAACAATGATAAAGGAAACAGGCCATTGTTGGCTGTTGTTTAGGTGAAAAGGAGTGAACTTAATTCATCTAATCTGTCCCCTCAGTTCCATTTCATACTGCTAATCACAATAACAGTTGATGTCGCTTTCAGCCCTGCTCTGAGGTAAACTGATGTCCAAGATGTGTCCATTTCCAATTTTGCTACGTTTCATTCACGGTAGCATCAGCTTTCAGCTCAAGCTTTCACGTGATACGGCCAAATCTGAAACTCACCACATGAACTAGTTCCGCAATTGCCACCCAGGATTCTGGAGGAAAAAACAAGTGGATCTATTCATTTTCTAGAAAAAGAAAGTCTTTGTTTGTTTGGATATCGACCAGTTTCACAGAACATGTTAGGCATACTAACCATCCCAACAGCATCCTGGTCAAAAGGGTTCCATTCCACATTTTCTGGATAGTGAGCCAACACTTTAGATTTAAAAGTTCGACGCAATGGGCTCTGCTCATAGTTTTCACCTGAAACAAAATAAAACATACATATATTGATTAAAACGTTTTTCCAACCTGGAAATGAACACCACATCACAGCAGTGACCAAAATCCAAGGACGAGCGGAATGAATCAAAACAAGGTCATCCTACAAAAATAAAAGCAGAATTCAGGAAATGCTAAGTCATAAAGAGCGATCGAGAAAGCACAAAAATATTGCATATCAGACAATGTAAATTATTAACGCCAAAATTGATAAGGCATTAAATGTACATGGGTTTTTTTTGAATGAAAATGGTTTGGATCTTACATAACTGTCAAAAAATAATCCAGTTTCATCCTTATTAGAATTATTTCAAGTAAGGATCATAACACAACTGTGTTTAGTGAATTTTTTCATGTAAATATGAATATGCTTCTCATCAGAAAACAAGTTGGAATACGAATCAGGATCTCTTTTGAAAAACTATTCTTCAAAAATTCAAATAGGTTAACAAATGAATAATAATGCAAAGATTTTTTTTTACTATTTCAATTGGGAGGGAAATTCTTACTTTTAGTCATTGTTGTTTTGCAGATGAGTAAAGAAGTTACAAACAGTACTACGATCTGTTAGATTTTGTTTGTCAGATACAGTTCTGAAAGCTTGCTGTGCTTTTATGCATAAGATAGAAAAAACACACACACAGAGGCTATGTCCTTTCAGAAGAGGAAGATGCTTAATGAAAACACCACATAATTAGAAAAAAAAGCTGCTCCCAAAGCTGTATCCAAGCGAGAAGCCCAGAATACAATCCCGTCACCTGCTAAGCATCATAGCTGTGAAAAGAAGGAACTGGAAAGTTAAAAGATCAAAAGGTCACTAGAGCCACAAGGATGACATAGGACCATCAGGAGGAATTTTACCTTCATCTGCACTTGAACTGACACGCCCAGCACCATCTCTGCCTTTAGAAGCCTGTAAGAACTGGCATAAGGCTAAATAACAAATAAAATAACAATTAATTACAAACTGATTTGTTCCTGGTACATAAAGAGAAAATAAATTAATACATAAATATTAATTGACTTTACCTGGCCAGTAAAAAAGTGCATGGATAATGAAAAATATTTAGAAAAATGCTTTGATAACCTATATTTATATTTTTGTTATCCAGTTAATATCAAACGCAGGACAGGTTTATAACAAACCCAGAGTTTTTAATGTCATTTTAGTGGATGGAATAAAAAGAACTTCAGAATCAAATCATGGAATCTAAAGAGAAGAATGTATTTTTAACTCTTAAAATCAAATCAAAATCAACTTTTAAAATATTGGATCAAATTCATTATCTTAGTATCTGACCAAGGCCAGCTTGTTCACCAAAATGGCAAACAAAATTATTCTATCACAAGATGTGCACAGATGATTAAAACAAAAATACTGAGGAAAAAAAAAATCAAAGATTAAATTCAAAAGATTAACTGATCCAAAATGTTATGAGTTATTTTCTCCTAAATTGAAAAAAAAAATCACATGTTGAATACAAAGCTTTGTTAAACAAATACTTCACAATATAAAACTAATGGATAGACATCAGACAGATTCTAGCACTGCTAAAAGTTAGTACTCTAGAAAAATAAGGAAAGACTAAACACCAAAATCTTAAACTGGGAGATATTTATCTCCACGCATGATGCAACAATTTTAGGATCATACTAATGGCAGAAAGACTATAATTTCCTCACTCCTCTCCTTTCCCTATCATAACATTTAACTTCTGCTGACTCATAATTTTAATCAATTCATCGGGGGCACTTGATACAACTGTCTTCGAGTAGATTTACAGTGCTCCAAATTGGGACACCCCATCATGTTAAGCCAAGTTCTTTATATCAGCAACGCTATTGAAGAGGTACTGAAAGAAGATAGGTTGCCCAACGCTCATCCACATTTTTAGAAAGGAAGAGAAAAGTGCCCATGGTTTAGACAATTATTAAACTAGAATAACAGAATATATTGCATATTAGAAAAGCACAATGGCTTAGAACAGGCCTGGAATTCAGCCCGAGCAAGTGTTCTCTCAAGATGACCATACAAAACCTTTCCATGCGCTTTTAACATTACAAGATGCTTCAGAAAAGTTGACAAAATGGCTGCTAAACTAACCAAATATTGTAAAAGGTTTTATCAACATTTTGGGCTTTAATTAAGCTGTTAAAGGAAAGGTTGTAATAATGAGTGAATTCTTGCGAATAATACTTAAAAAGTTGACGGTAATGCTATCATTATGGTGGTAGAAGAGATGGCAAAAGGGAAGAGCAAACTATGGAGCATTTGTGCAAAAGGGTTTAGTCGGCTACAAACTAGATAGCCAATTTTAAAATATAATCACTGGTCATGACAAATGGCTAAATGGCCAAAATCTGTGCCTTTAATACTCAACCAAAACTGATGAAATGTGAATTTCATGTGTGTTAGTTTATAATTTGCACATTATCTTTGTTAGTCAATCCATGGCTAAAAATCACAATGTTATTAGGCAGGATGTATTTAGGAAAAGAGAAAAAGCAATCGACAATTTAATTAGTTAGAGCTTTACGGCATGTAAACTGCCCTTTCAGTTCAATTTATCTGTGCTGAACAAATTGCCTGAATTTGGCCCATATTCTCCAAACCTTTCCTATCCATATATCCAAGTATCTGACTTGTACCTGCCTCTAGCACTTCCTCTGGCAGCTTATTACATTTATACATCACCTTCTGTGAAAAAGTTGCCCTTCTCGTCCTTTAAATTTCTCACCTCTCACTTTAAACCTATACCCACCAGATTTTGGCTCGCATACCCTGGGGGAAAGACTGCAACTGTTCACCATATCATACCACCAATTTCACTGTAATCCGCAAATGTTCTCACCGTGCCACTTACAATCATTACTAAAACCAATGGCTGTCTGTCTGTCTGTCTGTCTGTCTGTCTGTCTGTCTGTCTGTCTGTCTGTCTGTCTGTCTGTCTGTCTGTCTGTCTGTCTGTCTGTCTGTCTGTCTGTCTGTCTGTCTGTCTGTCTGTCTGTCTGTCTGTCTGTCTGTCTGTCTGTCTGTCTGTCTGTCTGTCTGTCTGTCTGTCTCTCTGTCTCTCTCTCTCTCTCTCTCTCTCTCTCTCTCTCTCTCTCTCTCTCTCTCTCTCTCTCTCTCTCTCTCTCTCTCTCTCTCTCTCTCTCTCTCTCTCTCTCTCTCTCTCTCTCTCTCTCTCTCTCTCTCTCTCTCTCTCTCTCTCTCTCTCTCTCTCTCTCTCTCTCTCTCTCTCTCTCTCTCTCTCTCTCTCTCTCTCCCTCTCTCTCTCTCTCCCTCTCTCCCTCTCTCCCTCTCTCCCTCTCTCCCTCTCTCCCTCTCTCCCTCCCTCCCTCCCTCCCTCCCTCCCTCCCTCCCTCCCTCCCTCCCTCCCTCCCTCCCTCCCTCCCTCCCTCTCTCCCTCTCTCCCTCTCTCCCTCTCTCTCTCTCTCTCTCTCTCTCCCCCTCTCCCCCCCCCTCCCTCTCCCTCTCCCTCTCCCTCTCCCTCTCCCTCTCCCTCTCCCTCTCCCTCTCCCTCTCCCTCTCTCTCTCTCTCTCTCGCTCTCATCTTCAAGCCAATTTTATATCCAATTGGCTAGCACACCCTGGATTCCATTACAGGTATTCCCCGGCTTACGATGCTTCAACTTGCGATATTTTGATTTTGCGATGGTGCAGACGGCAGCGACCCGTAGCGAGCCGCAGCTCGCTTCCGGCCAAGTGACCATTTGCATTAAATGCATTTCGACTTACAATATTTTTGGTTTGCGATGGGTTTCTCTGAACGGAACCCCATCCGACGCTGAGGAGCACCTGTATATCTAACCCTTTAGACTAGCTTACCATGCAGTACCTTGTCAAAGGTCTTGCTGAAGCCCGTGTTGACGACATCTACTGCACAGCCCTCAATCTTCATGTTCATCTTTTCAAAAACTCAAATTGGTGAGAACATGATTTTCTATGCACAAAGCCATGCCAACTATCCCAAATCAGTCCTGTCCTTCCCAAATGCGTGTAGATCCTCTCTCAGAATTCCCTCCAATAACTCACCCACTACTGATTTAAAACACATTGGTCTGTAGTCCCTAAGCTTTTTTAAATAAAGGCACAACATTGTCCACCATCCATTCTTCCGGCACCTCACCCATGGCTGTGATACAATGCTCTCTGCAATGATGTCCGACAGTGCACTTGATCAGGAGAGTTATCTACCTTCATTTTAAACGGTGTATTTTAAGACCTCCAACACTTCCTCTTCTGCATTGTGGCTTCTCTTCATCACTACTAACTTCCCCAAGTTCTCGAGCATCCATGTCTTTCCACCTGGTAAATAAAGACTTAACCTCCTGTGCTTTCCACATAGATAATCTTGCTGGTCTTTAGGGGAACCTATTCTCTTTCTTGTTACTCACTTTACTTGTAATATATTTTCAAAATTTATATTAGAGAGCTTTTAGTACAATCCCTTCAAGTGATCTCTCCCTTCTTATTTCTCAATTCCACCCATTTACTCTCACTGGATGATTCCCGAGGAATATCCTCTCCTAGTACGACAGCAACATTCTCCCAAATTAAAAAACACAACTACCCTCCTCTCTTACCTCCATCTTTATGCCACCTGTAGCAGTTGTACCTTGGAACACTGAACTGCCAGCCGTGTCTCTTCCTCACCCATGTTTCTGTCATAACTATTATATCCAAGGCCTATAGTCCTATCCATGCCCCCAAGACATCGGCCTTGTTTGTCAGGCCTCTTGCATTGAAATTAATACAGTTTAAAGCACGTCTTTGCTTGCTCATAGCCTTCACAGCACAAAAATAGACCATTCAGAAAAGATGATCCATGTTGGGGTTTATGCTCCAGAAGAGCCTCCTCACACCCTTCTTCAGCCAACCTCACTTCTCCTTCATTTGTCTGGTTGTTTCCACACTAGGACATCTGATACTTAGTTCAACAGGTCACTCAACATCTCAGTGAAGCAGATTCAGCCAAATTCCTGAGAGAATTCATTTGCAATAATCTTCTATTTAAATCTCTGATGACAGGCCATCAACCTTAAAATCTTCCCCTCTCCACAAATGCTGCCTGATCTGATGAATATTTGCAGCATTCTCTCTTTTTCATTTTGAATTTAAGCCCTCCAGTTTAGGTCTCACCTGCATGTGTAAGCATCAGTTTGGAAATTAGATCACATAGCACTTATTTATTTTAGTGCTCCGCATTTGAAAATGTACTCACCATGGAGTAAAATGTGATAATGACCATTTACTGGATTAAACAGCTGAAGTGATATTCGCATCAGATGTGCATCAAATGATGCCATTCTCCTCGAAGCATTACCAGGGAAATTAGTCCACAATCCCAAGAATGATTGTTGTTGAACACTAAATAAACTAAACTTCTCATGGAGGCTCACTAAGCACCCAAGAAAAGTGCACCTGCGCTCGGTCCGCGTTAACCAACCAAACGCAGGCTCGGCGATCGCTTCGCTCAACACCTGCGCTCGGTCCGCTTTAACCATCTGATCTCCTGGTGGCATTTCCTCCACCCTGATCCTCAACACTGCGTGTTGCGTGCTGATGTGTGCTCAGTCCCTTGCTCCACTCTCTGTACACCCGTTACTGTGTGGTCAAATACAATGCCAACTCGTTCAATAAGTTTGGTGATCTTACCGTTGTTGTCAGCCGGATCTACAACAACGATGAGACAAAGTACAGGAAAGAGATCAAGAACCGAGTATCATAGTGTCAAGACAACAACCTAGACCTTACAATCAGCAAATCAAAAGAGTTCATAGTTGACCCGCGGAAGCAAGGGGAAGAGCATAACGCTGCTTCATTAATAAAACTGTAGAGATGGTGGATAGCTTCAAGTTCCTAACCCGATCCCTTCACACTGATGCAATGTCCAAGAAACCACATCACCACATTTACTTTCTTAGGTGTCTTAGAAGATTTAGAACACCCAAGATGATTTTCCTTAAGTTCATAAGTTCTAGGAGCATAATTAGGCCATTCGACCCATCAAGTCTACTCCACCATTCAATCATGGCCGATCTATCTTTCCCTCTCAACTCCATTCTCCTGTCTTTTCCCCATAACCCCTGACACCCTTACTAATCAAGAAAAAAAAATCAACAGATGGGCTATGGAAAGTACCATGACTGGATCATCTCAACCGAGCTCTTGACTTCCTGAACCTGCAGAGTATTGAATACTACCCAGTCCATCATAGGCTTATTATGTCCTTCCTTCCAGATCATCTTCATGTCGCATTACATCAGGATAACGGGAAATATTGTTAAGGATGCCTTCCACCCCTGGCCATTCATTTTTCTCTCTCTTACCTTCTGGGAGAAGATATAGCTTTTGGGTTTGACAAACAAGTCAACTCTGTGGTAAAAGCCAGTTTCTTCCAGTTACATACCATAGCTAAAATCAAACCATTCCTCCAATTTGAAGATCTAGAAAAAATCATCCACGCATTTATTTCCTCCCGCCTGGACTATTGCAACACCCTATACACTGGGATCAGCCAATCATCCCTGTCCCGCCTGAAATTGGTCCAAAACGCCGCAACAAGACTCCTGACGGGTACCCATAAAAGGGACCACATCACCCCGATTCTGGCCTCTCTCCACTGGCTCCCAGTACGGTATAGAATCGATTTCAAGCTCCTCCATGGGCCTAAATGGGCTTCCCCCCCCCTCCCCCCCCAGCCATATCAAAAATCGTCTAATCCACCACTATCTCCAGGTCCCTCAGGTCGGCCGACTTGGGGCTACTGCCTGTCCAGCGGTCTAGGCTTAAGCTCAGGGGTGACCGCACTTTTGCGGTTGCAGCTCCTAGACTGTGGAACAGCATCTCACTCCCCATCAGAACTACCCCCTCCATCGACTCCTTTAAGTCCAGACTCAAAACCTACTTCTATTCCCTAGCGTTTGAGGCCCTTTGAGGGGGCGCTGTAAACTGTTTATGTCTGTGTTGTTAGGTTTGTGTGCTATTGTATGTGCTTTTTTTTAGTACCTGTACTGATGTACAGCACTTTGGTCAACGTGGGTTGTGTTTAAATGTGCTATACAAATAAAATTGACAACTTGACTTGATAGGAAGCCCAGACGTCCAACTTCATCATCATATATATACAGCCGGAAACAGGCCTTTTCGGCCCTCCAAGTCCGTGCCGCCCAGTGATCCCCGTACATTAACACTATCCTACACCCACTAGGGACAATTTTTTACATTTACCCAGCCAATTAACCTACATACCTGTACGTCTTTGGAGTGTGGGAGGAAACCGAAGATCTCGGAGAAAACCCACGCAGGTCACGGGGAGAACGTACAAACTCCTTACAGTGCAGCACCCGTAGTCAGGATCGAACCTGAGTCTCCGGCGCTGCATTCGCTGTAAAGCAGCAACTCTACCGCTGCGCTACCGTGCCCCATTGCTTTCAAACTCCTGAACCAGCAATTTCTTGCACACTTCCTTCCCAGAGGCGTGGCCACACACTCTGACTGTTAACTCGACCTCAGTTATTCCGTTCTTGCATTTAATATATTTCCCCAACTTCAGATTGCACCACAATCTTTCACTCTTCTGCTGGTTTGCTCTCAGTGTTGTATTTATCATTAGTCTATGTACACCGTTTACTCTGTGAGCTGTGAGCCCAGTGTATATGACAATAAACTAATCCGAATCTGAATGTAGTTGAGATACAACAGAACAAGGAGTTTGTTAATGTTAATGTCAGATAGGGCAGAATTCTATAACAGCAACTTGGTGTCCCTAAAGAAATACAAACTATGATTAAAACCATGACAAATCCTCATTTGACATCTACTGCCGCTGTACACCGACGAGCCAAAACATTGTGACCACTGACAGGTGAAGTGAATAACATTGATTACCTTATTACAATGGCACCTGTCAAGGTCAGGCAGCTCCTAGACTGTGGAACAGCATCTCACTCCCCATCAGAACTACCCCCTCCATCGACTCCTTTAAGTCCAGACTCAAAACCTACTTCTATTCCCTAGCGTTTGAGGCCCTTTGAGGGGGCGCTGTAAACTGTTTATGTCTGTGTTGTTAGGTTTGTGTGCTATTGTATGTGCTGTTTTAGTAACTGTACTGATGTACAGCACTTTGGTCAACGTGGGTTGTGTTTAAATGTTAGGCAGCAAGTGAATAGTCAGTTCTTGAAGTTGATGTGTTGGATGCAGGAGAAATGGGCAGGAGTAAAGACCTGAGCGGCTTTGACAAGGGCCAAATTGTTATGGCCAGACGACTGGGTCAGAACATCTCTGAAACAGCAAGGCTTGTGGGGTGCTGCTAAAGGATCTGCTGCTAATGTTTTGGTGCCAGATACCACAGGATACCTTCAGGGATCTTGTAGAGCCCATGCCTCGGCAGGTCTGCACTGTTTTGGCAGTACACGGAGGACCAACAGCATATTTGGCATATATCCTGTCCATAAATATATATACAATGTCTTTTAAAACAAAAAGAAACAAAACCCAAAAGGTTTTCACAGTACCACAGCACACATGACAATAAACTAAACCCCTAAAGTCCTTATTGTATCCACTTCTATAGCTTCCACTGACAGCTCATTCCAGATATTGATTACCCACCAAAAGTTGCCCTTGATGTGTCTCTTAAATATCTCCCCTTTCACCTTAAGTCTATGTCCTTTAGTTTAAGGATCTTCTATCCCGGGAAAAAGACCAAGCACTCACTTTGTCCATGCCCTTTATGATCTGGTACACTTCAATTGGGTCACCCCTCAGCATACTATGTTCCAAAAAAAAAAACTCCCATCCTGTCCAATTTCTCCCTATAAACTCAAGGCTGCAAGCCCAGCATTTCAGAAAATTAAATCATGATTAAATCATGATTCTATAATTAAAATGAAGGACACTTCCAATATACAATACAAGTATCACTCAAATGGGGAAGCATCAAAATAAACCAAAAAGAGCATTTCATTTTCAATTGGCATAACAGTAGAAATTCTGTAAGGATCTCTTAATTTAGATTGAACACAAAGTTGAATTAACATTGGAATTGCTCTCCCACCCAGTCAAGAAATTATGTCATTCAAACCACAGGCAGTCTTAGTTTTATATTTAGTACGTCTCCTGCCATATCACATTGACCCAAATCTGCTGAACTCAAAGCTGAACTGTCGCTTGGCCTGATTCAAAAGATAACTCGGCAACCCAATTGTGTAGAAAAGCACACTATTAGATTTCAATTCAAAAACTACACTGAATAACAAGTACACTGAGAAACTGCAAAGAGAAAACTGGTTTAGTCAGGTTGGGTCATCAATTATGTAACAAATAATTCACACATTTTCTCAGCGGGTGTTGTTTTCATGATATTACATTTGCAAAACTTATTAATCCCTATAAACCAGCCTTGCCTCAGATTATTGAACTGTCGGTTACGAACAATGTGCCACTCATGACTGTTCTCCTGAATCAGAATATAGCAACGACCCAATATGACAGACCACGGGGGGAGTGGGGTGGTGGGGAAGAGGGGAGAAAATGGTGTCCATTATTGCCAATTGTCTGCTCGAACCAAGTACAGGATTATCGAGTAATAGAGCATCATTGTATAAGTAGAAGAAACAAAGAACTACAAATACACAAAACAACATGAAGAGATGGAGTAACTCTGCAGGTCGGGCAGCATCTCTGTAGAACATGGATAGTTGATGTTTTGGGTCGGAACCCTTCGTCAGACACTTGGCCAGGTACTGAACCTGGAAACCAGGCGACTTGATGTCCCTGGCTTGGTGACAGCCAGGGGAGTGGCAAGGATCAGCGGTGTTAGTGGTCACGGCCTGTGGGCGGCCGGAGTGCAGAAAGGGTCGTGGTGGTGGCAGGCATGGCCTGGAAGCAACCGAGGAAGTCGCTGGGCTGGTGATGGCGGCAGTCAGCCCGGCCTGGAAATAGCCGGGATGGCAGTGTGGGCAGGCATCAGCAACCCAGTGAAGGTTGGTAGGTCCAGCCTGGAAACAGCCAGGGGTGGCGGTGTGGGCTGAGTTGGCGTCGGCAGCCTGGCCTGGCAGTGAAGTTCGGTAGTTTCGTCTGCTGTATCCAAAATCCGTAATAAAGAGGTCCATAATAACATGCGTTTGCTGTATACATTGAGAAACAATTGCAGGGATATGAAATACAAAGTGCAAATGAAACAATGACACCCGAATATTTTTTTTAAATGTAAATATCAATAACTTGGGGTGAAGAATATTTATTCAATAATATTGAGGTCACCCCATGATCAAATAGTCTGTTGAAGTTTGATAACTGCCAAGTATCGGAACGTCTGGAACCATATCCTTTCATAAATCACCACTTCAACAACTATAGTGGGAAACAGTCACATTCCTCTAAAAATATAACAAAACACAAACTGGTACATGCACTTGCTGTTAGGCAAGTTGGCAATTTTCCAACATGCTTTGTGCATATTTGTTCCACCACATCAAATTACAAGCTGGATTCCAATAACACGAGGATCTGCATATTTGCAAAGAGCCGCCCAAGCCTCCAGATCAAATACAGACAAGAATACACACCTGTAGACACATGAAGCTGCAGATGCTGGAATCTAAAGCAAAAACAAAGTGTTGGAGGGACTGCAGACGATGGTGCAGGTTGGGATCATTCATCAGGCTGAATGGAGTTTTTTTTTTAGATTTTAGATTTAGAGATACAGCGCGGAAACAGGCCCTTCGGCCCACTGAGTCCGCGCCGCCCAGCGATCCCCGCACATTAACACTATCCTACACACACTAGGGACAATTTTAACATTTACCCAGTCAATTAACCTACATACCTGGACGTCTTTGGAGTGGGTGGGTGGGGAGAGAAAGCTGGAAAAGAAATGCTGGGGCAAGATAAAGTCTAGCAAGTGAAGGGGTGGATACAGGCGAGGGAGATTATTGGCAGATGGGTGGAGTAAGTTATAAAGGCTAGAGGTGAAAAGAAGATATAAATTTGTCAGATAAGGAATGAAGAAGAGGAGTAACATGTAAAGCCGGAGGGAGGGGAAAGTGGGGGATAAAAGGAAATAGGGGATTCACAATTAGACATCATCTCTGATGTCCTAGTGTGAAACACCTCATCCCGGGCGCAGATGCGGCGTAGATGGAGGAATTGGGAGTAGGGGATAGACTTTTTGCAGGAGACAGGGTGAGAAGAAGTGTAGTCCAGATAGCTGTGCGAGTCAGTGGGTTTATAGTAGATGTCAGTCACTAGTCTGTCTCCTGTGAAGGAGATGGTGAGGTCCAGAAACGGTAGGGAGATGTCGGAGATAGTCCAGGTATATTTAAGAGCAGGATGGAAATTGGTAGTGAAGTGTATGAAGTCAGTGAGTTCTGCATGGGTGCAAGAGGTAGCACCAATGCTGTCGTCGATGTAGCGGCGGTAGAGTTCGGGGATGGGGCCGGTGTACGTCCGGAACAGGGATTGTTCGATGTACCCGACAAAGAGGCAGGCATAGCTAGGGCCCATGCGAGTGCCCATAGCTACGCCTCTGGTTTGGAGGAAGTGGGAGGAGTCAAAGGAGAAGTGGTTAAGGATAAGAACCAGCTCTGCTGGGGGGGGGGGGGGGGGGGAAAGAGTGTTAGTAGATGGTGATTGGCTGGTTCAACGGTCGAGGAAGAAACGGAGGGCTTCGAGACCATCCTTGTGGGGGATGGAAGTGTAGAGTGACTGGACATCCAGGGTAAAGATGAGGGAGTGGGGGCCTGGAAACCGGAAGTTATCGAGGAGACGGAGAGCATGTGAGGTGTCTTGGACGTAGGTGGCGAGGGATTTGACCGGGGGCATAGGATGGAGTCGAGGTAGGTGGAAATAAGTTTGGTGGGATATGAACAGGCAGAAACAATAGGTCTGGCGGGACAGTTCTGTTTATGGATGTTAGGTAGGAGGTAAAATCGGGCCGTGCGGGGCTGGGGAACGATAAGTTTGGAGGCATTAAAGGGTAGAGCGCCGGAAATGGTGAGGTCCGTGATGGTGCTGATGATTAAGGTCTGGTGCTCGTCGGTGGGGTCATAGTCCAAGGATAAGTAGGAAGAGGTGTCTGAGAGTTGTCGTCTGGCCTCGGTCCGGTAGAGGTCAGCACGCCAGACTACCACAGCACCTCCCTTGTCATCCCCAACTGCCGGCGTGGAGAATTTGAGGCAGTTAATGTCATCTCCAACTGCCGGCGTGACATTAACCACCTCAAATTCTCCATTCCCCTGACTCACTCTAACCTCTCCCCTCCTGAACGTGCAGCCCTCCACTCACTCTGCAACAACCCGGACTTAGTCATCAATGTATGAACAATGACTTTTCCAACTTTAGATAGTTCCTCTGTCCCTCTCTTCCTCTCCCCTCCCCCTTCCCAGTTCTCCCTCTATCTTCCTGTCTCCACCTATATCTTTCCTTTGCCCCCCCCGTGACATCAGTCTGAAGAAGGGTCTCGACCCGAAACGTCACGCATTCCTTCTCTTCTGAGATGCTGCCTGATCTGCTGTTACACCAGCATTTTGTGAATAAATACCTTCGATTTGTACCAGCATCTGCAGTTATTTTCCTACAAAACAGTCATTGCAAAAAACAAAGAAACTTTGTTGATGGGAACAATGTTTCAGCAGAAAGAATACATAGAAGGTTGGCAAAGAATTGGAAATAGCAAGAAGACCAGGACTAAAAAATGAAACAAGCCGAAATATAATAAAAGCAGGAAAGGCAAGGCCATTAATAGGAGATAGTTATATTATAGGTATACAAAAACTATGCACAAGAATAAAGTAAGTGGAAAAACAAAATGAAATGGCTTAAAATCTGCACAAATATGCAAACTACCATAATAATAAATGAGAACATGTTGTGAGGAACCAGATGTAATGTGAATTATTAAGATCAGGTTAAAGAACATTGCAGAGTAGAGAGGGAAAAGGTGGGAGGATGAGCGGGGATCTTATTGAAACATATAAGATTATTAAGGGATTTGGCACGCGAGAGGCAGCAAATATGTTCCCAATGTTGGGGGAGTCCAGAACCAGGGGCCACAGTTTAAGAATAAGGGGTAGGCCATTTAGAACAGAGATGAGGAAGAACTTTTTCACTCAGAGAGTTGTGAACCTGTGGAATTCTCTGCCTCAGAAGGCAGTGGAGGCCAATTCTCTGGATGTTTTCAAGAGAGAGTTAGATAGAGCTCTTAATGATAGCGGACTCAGGGGATATGGGGAGAGGGCAGGAACAGAGTACTGATTGTACATGATCAGCCATGATCACGGTGAATGGCGGTGCTGGCTCGAAGGGCCGAATGGCCTACTCCTGCACCTATTGTCTATTGGGAGGATAGGTAGGATTTGATTGGGATAGTTAGATTTATTAGGAGTATCATGACAGTTAAATCTCCAATCTACCTCAGCCACGAGGAAAACAAAAACAGAACAGTGTGGCAGTACCTGGGGATTAGGCCACTCCCTGGATCATCCCCCTGGGCACGGGTTGGACAGGGCTGGGGGAAGGACTAGTGCCACGGGGGTTTGCCTGAAGGGGCTGGAGAGATAACTCGTGTTTGAGACTGAAGTGAGAGTGGATGTTCTGTTGCTGGATTAAATTACTGTTAACACTTACCTGGCGTCTTGCCTTATTCCTACCGCGTCCAGACCCACTACAACATGTTAATATATATTTTTAATATTGTTAGGTGGTCTGCCGGCCAACTCTTAGTCAAATCTTTGAGTCAGTGGACTGGTCCACGTTCAGGGATTCTGCAGCCAACCTGAATGAGTGCACCACTGCCAGGACTGACCTCATCAGCAAGTAAGTAGAGGAGTGTGTGCCGACAAAGACAATCCGAGTGTTCCCCAATGAGAAACTATGGATGAACTGCAAGGTACATTCACAGGTGATGGTCAGTTCCACCGCAGACATGTCAAACAATCCTGAGTGGTACAGGAGAGCACGCTATGATCCTTGCAAAGCCATCAAGGATGCCAAGAGGCAATACCAAGACAAATTTGAGTCCCAGTATAATCATTCAGATACCCACAGAATGTGGCATGGTGTGAACACTATCACTGGCTGCAAAGTGACCTCAGGTAACATCACTGGTGATAGTGTGGCCCGCCACACACTGCCAGCCGGTCTCCCAGCCCACCGATCGCTTACCGGATTGGAGACCATGGCTGCAATGAGCCTATGTGGCCAGCAGCAAGAGGCATTAAAATGGTGCCTCTTGCCCATGGACTAAGTGGCCTGTTCTATATAAACTGGGGGATGGTGCTTATAATATGGTGATAGTCTTGCTGATCTGTATGCAAAAGTATTTTGCTGTACCTTGGTACACGTGATAATAAAGAAAGCATTTAACCATTAAAAGGGGACAAGGAAAGAGTGTTCACGTCACCGCCCCGTTTCCACCAATCTTTCCACCACTACGCACAAGAAGCGCAAGATGCCATTGTTTGCAGATGTCGAGTAGTGTGTTCAGCTCTGGCTGAACAGTTTCTAATTTTGTGATGTGGACTCGATAAGAAGGCCATTCAAGACATCCAGCTCAATTGAAGCCACTTAGCTAAGATTTAAGCCAGTCAGCAGCTCTGCAAACAGTAGAAACCTCCTAGTAAAGAGGGCAGCATGCACAATCTACTCTGTACCTTCCGTTACAAGCAGCAACCTCAATTCAACCCCAGGTTAAGCTTCTCATTTTCCCCATTGTATTACAGTAAATTAGTACCGTTTTTGACCCAAGACTCCAATGAACCAGCTATCAAAAATAACTGTCTACTTCTAAACTCACTCATCACAGAAAGGGATCATGCCCTACTTTGCCCTTTCTACATACTGTAATGCTATTTCACTGCAAATTCAAGACTAACTTCTTCTCAGCACCCCACCAGGCTCTTGAATACTAATTGGACTTTTATCTATGGATTGTCTTTGATTTAAGGAGGGGCTTTTTTTGCACGAGTATTGGTGTTATTAATTTATTGAAATGTTTTAAATGGTATCTTTGAGTGTTGTGTTTACAGGCCTGTTATGCTGCTGCAAGCGAGAATGTCATTGTTCCGTTGCGAGTACATTTGACAATTAAATATTCTTAACTCTTGGCCACCTGCCATCCTCCAACTCTAACCTCAGGCCTAACTCCAAGGTGGCACATATCTAATCTGCAAAGTGTGGAAATGAAATTTGCAGTCTCATAACAGGAGATTTTACTTGCTGCTGTAACCCATCTAATGCATCTATTTAGAGTGCATTAAAATCGAGGTCAAATCCTTCACACCATTTCAAATAGAACGATTAACCAGAGAGTTCTGTCAAATATTTTGTCTTCAATCAATATTACCAAACAGATTACAGACACTAAATACTGGAGTAACTCAGTGGGACAGCATCTCTGGAGTTAAGGAACAGGTGACATTTCAGATCGAGACCCTTCTTCAGAATGATTCAGGGGAGAGGGAGACTAGAGATATGGAAGGAAAGGAAGTGAAAATGACTGATCAAGCAGATAATTATCAAGGAAACGTAGAATGGTTCATGTGTTAGTGGGGGGGAGAGGGGGGAAGTGACAATGAGATTACTAAACAGATTATCTGGCTGTGATTACACAGCTATTTATAAGTGCTTTGTGTGCAAATTCATTGTTAAATTTTCACATAAAAGCACGCACAATACTTCATTGGTACATGAATGGTTATGAGGCATTTCAAACAAGATTATGAAAGGTGCAAAAATGAGTTCATTTTTCTCTAAAGTAATATTTTTTCAGTCCAAACACTGCTGTTTTGAAAACAAATGAATAAGCCATAACAGTTGAGACACAAAATGCTGGAGTAACTCAGCAGGGCAGGCAGCATCTCTGGAGAGGAATGGGTGATATTTCGGGTTGAGACCTAACAGTTGCTGCTGGACTTGACAAGTTTCTCCAATGGTTTGCTTTTGCTCCATTTCAACAATCTGCAGTCTCTTGTGTCTCCAAGGTTTTCATAATTGCATTTCTTCTTATTTTGACTTCACTGTAGTCACTATGCAAAAATGTAATTCTTCTTAAAATACAGGAAATCACCATATAAAAACCTTCATGAAACCTTTGTACAGAACTAAAATCGAGAGTACTGCAGTGAGGAAATTAGGATTCCTCACAGATCATTTACACTCAGAATTTCGGGCAGAAATGTAACAAAAGTCCCTTAAGTGCATTCATCCGATTTCTTGGCTGTTGCTTCCCTTGATTTAAGAGATTTAAGAATTTTGGTTGAGTCTTTTTTTCCTGCTTTTGTAACATGAATAATTTCATTGAATGAGGCACAAAACCCAGAAAGATCAGCACAAAATTAAAATGCTGCACAATTCCAAGAATAAAACTAAGCAACTGAGAACTGCCATAACAATTACTCCAGTTTCCTCCCACAGTCCAAAGATTGGCAGGTTTGTAGGTTAATTGGCTGCTGTAAAATTGTCCCTCGTGTATAGAATAGAACTAGTGTACGGGTGGGTGATCACTGGTCATCGTGGACTCAGTGGGTCGAATAGGCCGGTTTCCACGCTGTATCTCGCAACTAAAATCGCTCCCAAATCTAAATGGATAAACCATTTTAATTGTCAAATTTATGTTTTTCTCTTCCCTCCTAATTAATCAACATGGCTAAAAATGTTCCTACTTGCCACTTTGTCCAAATTTAAAGTGTCCAAATGTAGGTGATTCAACTTTAAAACTGATCTTCAAACAGCTGTACATAATACATAATCAGGATCAATAGATGTAGGACAGGAATCTTCCCTGTCCCGTGTGTTTACAATTAGGTCACTGGTGTCGTTACTGCTGCCTGGTGTTTTAGTAAATTACAATGAAACTGCATTTCTTAATCTGCAGTGAAATGCCTTTGAGGTTGGGGGTGCAATCTTAATGTAATATCCAAGGTCAGCATCCCTGTTCTTTTCTTTCTACCTTTCCTTGTTTAGGAGCTTAGCGCTGGTTAATAGTCGCAACAGTTCACATAATCAATGCACCAATCAATCATCTCTTGAGAAGCAACCACCATAAATGACCAGTTCACTTCCCCCAGATCAATGGTTCACCCACCACCTTCTTTAGGGGAGTAACAAAATTCCCCTCTTTTCATTTCAGTAACTTTGTGGTTGAGAGAGATTATATCTTTCACATCATTGTTGTCAAGGGCAACTCTTTGGGTACACAAACACCACAGGTGTCCAAAACGTTGATCGGTTTCTCACAGCCCACATTCAGAACATTAAGGTTTGGTTCTCTCAAATTTGATGAAACGGGGAAGACAAAAATCCAGCAATTCCAGTCGTACACACCCTAGCACATCTGGCAAAAGGAGTCAAAACAAAAGAGCACTATTTTTGTCCAACCATCGAAATAGAATGTACTATTACTAATAGTAAGACGATTGTTACTAACAGTAATCATTATTACTAGTGGCTACTGTTATTACTAATAGTAATAGACCATAGGTGTGTATTGAGAAACTGATCAGCATCTGAAAAGGAAATTAAAAAGCTTCTTCAAAGAGCTAAAAAGGGAAAGGTTAGCAAAGTTCATGTGTTTGTTACTGAAGGAAATTATGTCAGGTAATAAAGAAAAAGATAACAAATACAGGTAACCATGATGGAAAAAGGATGAATGAGGAGCTGAAATAAATCTAGCTTCTGGGGAACAAAAAACACATTGGAGTGGGGGGGTGGGAAGGAGCTACAAAACAACTAGAATCCAAATGCTAGACTTTGATTGACAAAGTTGTAGCAGTGTACATAGAAAATGATAGGGTTCAACTGAGTCAACATGGACTTGGGAAAGGAAATCATTCTGACACGTCTGTTTCAGTTGTTTAAGGTTGTAATTAGCTGAATAGATAAGGGGAAACAAGCAAAAGTGGTGCCTTTGATCTTTTATAAGGCATTTTGATTACATGCCACATGAGGATATTAAAGGTAATTAAGTTCTGGCACATTGAAATGGGATAATATAGTGACATGGATTAGGAATTGGTTTACAGACAAAACCAAAGAGTAAGAATTAAATGGTCATTTTCCGGTTGAGTCTTTGACTAATGACCTGCTTCAAGAATCAGATCAGTGCTCCAGCTGTGGACAGTCTATATTAATAGTTTGGATGTCCTCAACCCGAAACGTTACCTATCCATGTTCTTGAGAGATGCTGCCTGACCTGCTGAGTTACTCCACCACTGTTTCCTTCAATAGTTCAGATGATGGAACAAGTGAATATATATTAAATGGTGAGTGTTTGATAAGTCATAGAATCATACAGCACAGAAACAGGCCCATCGGCTCAACTTGTCCCTGCTGACAAAGATGTCCCATTCAGGCTAGTGCCACCTTATCGCATTTAGCCCATATCCCTCTAAACCTTTTCTATCCAAGTAATGATCCATGTCAATCCCGACACATTCTGATAATGACTTGCCTTTTATCATTAATCATCTACGTTATCATTCATCCTGAACCATCTTCTCCAACTATTCCATTCGGATTCTTATCCACAGCGTAGATACGAGCCCCAGCTCTATTCAAGTGAAGCCCATCCCACTCAAATAACTTTCCATTACTGGGGCCAATGCTTCATGAAATGAGGCCCATTTGGCCCACAGCAATCTTTGATCCACGCATTCAAGCCTACGCATTCACAAAAAATTTAAAGGTTTGAACAAGGTGATTCCTGTACACAAAACAGGTACCAAGTGCACTTAAAAAAACTTGTTCAAAGCAGTTGAAAAAATAATTCGAATTAAGATTAATTTGTAACCCACATAAAGTGCAATACAAAATTGAATCATTGATATTTGCAAAAATATTTTTGTAGTCAAGAAAACCTGCTAGAATATTTTACTCTTCACAAAACATTTAACATTTAATACTAATTCATCAATAAAATGGATTAGTAGAATAATTAAGCTTATTGACTGAATAATTAATCCTTACAGACCAAGAGAGGTAAAGACATCATCCCCAGCCTGTGCTAAATTAGGAAATTCGTATATGCAATTCTCTCAAGTCATTCATATGTACTGAGAAAAGATAAATCTTCAGTTCCCCCGGGAAAGACACATATGCTTTGATGAGTGAGATGAATGGAAGAAAATAACCAAGCACAAACTTGGTTTGCTAAATGGTGTTTTAGATTCACGCAATGGCTCAGTTCATTATGTACAACATCTACTAACATTAGTTTTGATGCCTCTATTTTGAGAAAAGCAAGGAGGCAGAATATCCACTTTACATTGGCTCTATTATGAATGAAGTCGTGAGGACATGGTCACTTTGCTCAGATGGTCAACCAGCACTCATGGCTACACTCATACTTGAAGAGTGACTTGGTAATGTCGGGTGACAGGAACTAGGAGTGTCACAATTTATAAAGGTTTAAAACGATGAATTTTTTTGGTCCAATTGGCGGTGAATTAGTTAATTCCCAGAAATAAACAATGGTGTTTGCACACGCACAATCTTCAGGTTTGTACACCTGTTAGAGTTAATTATGATAATGCTGTTTTTGGTGATGGAAATATAATCAGCTTGTATATCCCGAAGTTTACTTCTGAAAGCAAATATACCCCTTGTCAAGCAGCCTTCCATCCACAGATGCTGCCTGACCCACCGAGTTCCTCCAGCAGGTTGTTTTTTTATTATGTTGTTTGTAAGCTCCATGTTATAAAATCCATATTATCCAGTCATTTCGTAAGGAAAAGAGATATATCATCTTTGAAACTAACAATGATTTCTACATGAATCGCTCAGAAAATATATTCTAGAAAACCAGAGAGATGGGGAACAGTTTTTAAAAAGATGCTGTCACTGAAAACATACAGATAATCAAGTTTGGGGTGGTAACTCTAATCTCAAAGTAGCAAGTAACAAAACCACACCAGCTAGGAGAAGCAAAATAACTGATTGGCAAGCATTGGAGGAAATGAGTTTACAGGTCAACACCAGAAAGTTGTGTATAGATCAGTGAGAAGGGTAGAGTGAAACAGATATAGCAATAAGGTGTAGAATAATAAATTTACATTGTGCTCAAATTACCTTGGGAATTCTTCAAACCCTCAACTAAAAGATTTAATGTAAAAGTCTCTTCAAAATGCATGGCCTTGAAATGTATACTCACTAACAGTTTACTTCTTACCTTCAAGTGCAATGACCATGCCTTACTATACCCCTCACCGCTGACACCAAGTCTTCACATTCATTTTAATGTCAACATACAATACCCATTCATCATGGTGGTAAATTCCAGGAGTACAAACATATCCATGTGCTTCTGCAATTATCCTCCTACTGCACTTCTACCAAAAGCCAAAGACTATTCTGTAATAATACCAAAACCAATAATACAAAACTCAACTCTATTTTTCTCATTGGTACCACTATACCGTTATTTATATCAGTGCACCTTATCCTCCTGTGCATGTTCAACAAAACAGTGGTCAAATTGGTAAATATAAAATTCAAGGTCCAAACAACCCATTAGGAAAATCCAAGAGTGCTATTTAAAAATTTAAATGACACCTTTTTTATTAAGGTTATCGTTACGTAGCGCAGATAATGTCCACCAAGTAGTGTGAACGCACTTTTGCCATACGGTAAAACTCAGGAGATATACACATTACAAGGAGATGCGCCAATCATACAAGACCAGAACACAATTCCACTACTGTGCAGGTACCTCGGAGTCTGATAAAATCTGAGGTGATTTATTTTTCTTCTGCAACATTTATCACATGTACCTTTCTGTTGTTACAGATCGAGATTTGAGTTAAGAGGGATTTTGTACAATAGTGTCACCTGCTCTGCTTTTCATGCCAACACATCCCACCTAGAAGTCCCAATTCTCAGTATCTGCCATCTGTCTTAGTCTATTTCAAGTCTGAAAACCAAAAGGACCTACCCCCTATTTGCTACCCTGTATTTGTAGCATAACAATATAATTTTCCTAAACTAATCAGCGACTTTTCAAAATTATGACTTCCATTCTTAAACTGCTCATGTTCACCTTAATATAACCCAAAAACAAATTTACGCCAAAACAGGTGACAAATTGAAGAGAAGATCAAAAAGCAGGAATTTTCATCCACACAGCAACTTTGCTCTGATGGGTGTATTTCTCAGTGCTTTGCAACCAGTGGATTACTTTTGAAGTGCAGGCAGATCTTAAGAAAACATTGTCCCCAACAAGATCTGGAAGAGCAACAAGATGAGGAACATCCGCACAGTCAGCACCCGATGTCAGGATGGAACCCGGGTCTCTGGCACTGCCAGGCAGCAGCTCTACCACTCCGCCACTGTACCACCCTAAATTGAAACACACATACTCGAGGGGACTCAACTGGATGGAAGTGGAGAGGATGTTTTCTCTAATGAGGTAATCTAAAACTAGGATTTCCCCATTTAAGACACGGAATTGTTCATTTTCGTTGGAACTCGCTTTATCAAACGGGCAATGGAAGCAGGGTATTCAAATATTTTCAAAAGAAGCAGAAAGATTCTTGATACGATTGAGACAAGAAAATGCAGGGTTGAGATTATGATCAGGGAAGCTTTCAATTTGAATGTGTACATGGTAAAATACTTCATACTTGCTGATTTTATTGCCCAAAATAGGGTGCTCATTCTTCAACCGTGTTGGTGCTGAGCCAGCATGCTGACATCACTGTTGGTGGATGTAACTGGTCCCAAGGGATGGCGCCATACAGGAATGCATGCAAGGGCAAGAGCAAAAATAGTACCCATGTCTTTGAACCTATGAAATTAGTGGCATGTTTCCACAATGTCCGGAGATTGAGTTGTCTTTTGGTATCAACAAAATCTCCAGAGCAGTGAGATTGCTTAATTCCATCCAAAATACAATAACGCGGTTTTGGGAATAGGAGGGATTAAAACATTCAAAATTAGGGAGAGAGGTGAAAGTTTAAAATAAATCCTCCATTGTGGTTTCTGCTTAATCACTGTGCAGAACAACTTCCAATATAAAGAATGCAAATGGCAATTAAAGATTTCTAAGCCTCCTCCAATAATTTCATTTTGCAACTGTATCTTCAATAGAACCATAACAACCACACTGGGTGATACAGTAAACCCTTGTTATGACGGACATCTTTATAACGTGTTTTGGTTTTGCGGATGGACCTACCAAACGTCACTACCTGGTGACGCCGGCCCGCACCACCTCCCTGGACGCTTCCAGGCCGGACCTACTGCAGTCACCGCTGGCCCACACAGCTTCCAGGCCACGCCTGCCGCCACCACCGCCGACCCTGCCACACTCTGGCCACGACCAATGACTCCGCCGATCCTCACCTCAACTCACCTGGAGTCCAGGCCCAGTTCCCGATCAAGAGTCTGAAGAAGGGTCCCACCCCCAAACGTCACTTATCCATGTTCTTCAGAGATTCTGCCTGACCCGCTGAGTTACTCCAGCACTTTGTGTCCTTTTGTGTTTTAACCAGTATCTGCAGTTCTTTATTTCCTACTTATGCAATGATACTCTATTACACAGTAATCCCTTAATCGATTATAGTGAACAAATCAGCAATAAGAGAGACCACTCACCCCCCCACCCCATGGTCCGTTATAATGAGGGTTTGCTGTACTATGTTTTTCTTTCTCGCGTCCTTACTCCATTCCTTCCCAAATTTATTCTTTCCATTTTTCCTCCCATGGCCATTGTCACTGCATCTGCTCGATAGTTTTTTAGCCAAGACAAGGAGCAATTTCCCACATCACTAGAATCAAATGCAAATACCAGCTAAGTCCTTTTCTTACCTTCAACCTCTCTACTTCAGGGCCACAATCTATTACATTCATTGTAGACTTTAAAGTTAGCCATAGTGCTACCAAAGTCTGAACATAAAAAGCACAAAATTGGTATTTTTCCCCAATACTCTTGGTATCTTGTTGAACTGTCAAACATTCCATATGGTTCATTTTATTTTAGAGAACATCTTTGCACCAAAAATGAGAAGAGGTCGTTCTTTTGGCAAAGTATTGACATCCTCAGACCTGCTTCTTGCCACATTGCACAAAAGCAGCAGCAGTAACATTACACCATTAAGGACAGTAACACAACCACCAACTGCTCAGTATAAAATGACTCAATTTGAACTGGAATGACAAAACAACTCAGTGCGAGAGACGGTATATAAAAACAGAATGCTTCAGCTGCAAGTTCAAGATTAACAAGTCATTTTAACCACCGCCCAACAATGGTACTATTCTGCATTCCCAAACTCAGACACCTTTTTTCTTTAGAAAAAAAGGAGAAATTAAACTTGCCAAAATTATGACAAAACAAAACTAGATTTAGCAGATTGCAGTTCCAAATGTTTGAACACACTGTTTTCATCACTGTGACAAGTAGCAAGCTCAAATGTTCTGAAATCTGGAGGGTATAAATCTTTGCTTCTTAGTTTATCTTTAATTTTCTTTCCTGTTCTCTTCAGGCTACAGGTGTTGTAAATGAGTGCTGTCGCAGAACGGTAACAACCATTTCGGTCACAGGTTGCATGCTGCTTGATGCTTGAGCTTGTCAGTCGAGCTTGATGCCCCAGACTATCAAAAGGGTGCTGCAGCCTTCTGCAATGGAAAATGCACCACAGGGGACAAAGTCCATGGGAATGGAGTGCTGATGGCGAGAAGATTGCAAACAGAGTTGAGTAACGGTTAGGGAACTTCAGGAAGAAGTGACTTTGGTGGTGGGAGAAGGGAAAGGGAGGTGGACTGGGAGGCTCAGGACTACTAAAGCAAATCAGTGGTTTGGGGTGGAAATCAGATTACATCTACATGCTGGGCTCAGGCAAGGTCATCCAAGATGTTAATGGCCAAGAATTTAAAGCTGCTAACTCTCCCCATCACTGACCCACCAATTAAAGCTGGCATGTGGTCTCCTGACTTCCTCTTTCTGCCTACTGGGTTGGTCTTGTTGACGTTAAGCGAGAGGTTGTTGTGCCACACCACTCAACCAGGTGTTCCATCTCTCTCCTGTACGTCGAGTCTTCGCCACTTGTAATTCGGCCGAGAACAGTGGTGATGTTGGTGAATTTGTAGTTGGAATTTGAGCTGTGCTTCACCACATAGTTAGAGGCATAAAGAGATTAATGGAGGGGTCTAAGAATGCAACCTTGAGGTGCACACGTGTTGATGGTCAGTGATGGAGATGTTGTTTCCAATCCACATTGATTGCGATTGGAAGTCCAGATGGAAAGTAAGGCACCGAACCGAGGTCCAGGCCTTGGAGATTGGTGATGAGTTTTGAAGAAATAATAGTGCTGAATGCTGAACTGCAGTCAACAAACATCAGCATTACCTAAGTTCGATGATCCAGTGCAAAGTGGAGATCCAATAAGATGGTATCAGTTATTCACCCATTGTGGCAATAAGCAAATTGAAGCAGATCCAGGTCATTTCTGAGGCAGTATTTGATTCACACTGTAACTGATCTTTGAAAATTCTTCATTATGGTGGATGCAAGTGCTACCAAACAATATGATTTGAGGCAGGTCACCATGCTCTTATTAATGTTTCAATATCCTTTTGAAGCAGATAGGAACCTCATAAGCAGGAGTTTGAAGATGTCCTTGAATGCCTCAGCTAGTTGGTTTGCACAGGTTCACTATCTGGGATGGATGCTTGCAGAGATTTGCCCACTTGAAGATGCTTTGACATTGATCTCAGGGACAGAGAACAGAGGGACATCAGGGGCTTATGTTGGTGTGTCATTGTTCTCCCTTTCAAAGCACACATCAAAGGCATAGTGCTTATCTGGAAGTGATCTGTCGATGCTACTTATGCTACCCGGTTTCACCTCGCAGAAGGAATCCAATCAAAAAGCATTATGTACATTTCAGACATATTGACAAAAATCCATCAGCATCACAAATCCTTCTCAAATGCTCATAACTTTATTTATAAGTTCATAAGAGACAGGAGCAGAATTAGGCCATTCAGCCGATCGTCTACTCCGCCATTCAATCATGGCTGATCTATCTTCCCTCTCAACCCCATTCTCCTGCTTTCTCCTTGACACCCTTACTCTAGCCATCAATAATTTTGTCATCAGCAGCTCAGCATTTCATAATGCTTCAAAATATCTTGCCTTAATATATAGAGGCAACTAATAACCAGCATATGATTAAATCTTTGAGAGATACTGGACTGCTCACTACCCAAATGTTCACTTGAAACTGTCAGAACTTCAGGATTTTTGAATGAACTTCAGGAGGAAACAAAAAAAGAGAAAAGCAAAAAAAAGAAACAGATAATGGAATGATTAAATATCTGAAAAACGAATATTTTGCAGCTAGGTTAAAATGTTGGAAAAGCAACCTTACATGATAGCAGGAAACCAAGGCATTTGCAACTGAATGCCTAATCTAGAAGCCACATGGGAAAGGAAAGAAAGACTCATAATTCTGGGCGGGGCAACACTCATTCCAGAATTTACTGTCTTTGTTTTGAGTTTAGTTTCTCTTTGTTGTGATAGTATTAGAACACATTTAGCCAAGGAATGTTTTTCATCGTTCTTATTAAAACAGCATTCCATTCACAGCAATTGAACCATGTTCAGCATAATTCAAGTAGCTAAAACAAGACAACTTGTAATAATGTAGAAGCTGAACTATTCCTCTCTTAAAGAGTTTCCAGTATCAGTTCCCATTTCAGGACTTCCCGCCCCCATTTCTCGGCTTCCCCTGCACTGGTTCCTGTTTTCCACATAAAGTTAATTTAGAAATGAGAAAGTCATTTCCTTGCAGGTGGTACATGTCTTTTAAACTGGTTGGGGATAAGAAGAAAAGGAAATGGTGAGGAGAAAGTATACCTTTTTCATTGGTTAACATTGTTACTTTTAAATGTATGACATTCTTCCTTTTCTGGCGGTTTTTGATGGATATTTATGGCAGCAATCGACTAACATTAGACAACTATAATGGAAAGATTACAATGGAAAAATTAAATGAGCACCAAGGAGGCCTGGCACCTGATCTCCTGAAAGCATGGTGATTCATTCTCCCACTTGCTGGTAAGACCACACCTGGGTTATTGTACACAGTTCTAGTCCCCATGCTACTGGAAGGATGTGTTCAAGCTACGGAGGATACAGAAAAGATTCACAATGTCATTGGTGGGCTTGAGTTACATGGAGAAACTGAACATGTTGGGCCTGTTTTTTCCTGGAGCGAAGGAGGTTGAAGGGTGACCTGTATGGTCACAGTCTTGAACCCACGGTAGGGCAATCCAAAACTAGAGGCTAGAGGTTTAGGGCGAGAAAGGAGAGCTTCTGTAAATTGTCCCCAGCATGTAGGATAGGTTCTAGTGTACAGGTGATTGCTGATCGACACGGACTCGGTGGGCCCATTTCCACACTGTATCTCTAAACCAAACTAAAACCAAACTTAGCTCAGCAAGGCAACTTGGTTGGTACAGGTAGGTTGGGCAGAGGGCCTGTTTCCATGTTGTGTAACTCCAAGACTCTTTGTGGAGTAGATATGAACAAAGGATTACTCACACTGTCCATTCTCAGGTCAAATAAAATCACGATGGATCTTGCATCTACAGAAGGGGGCACCTTCGCTTTACCAGTTGTGGATCACAATCTCTCTAAGCATGCGTTTCTGACTCTTATGGAGTTTTAACCAAAGCAAATCAAAACAGGCAAGTACTTACTGTGGAAATAGATTATTACAAATGTAAATATGGGCACAGTATACTGACATATGCAGATGATAGACACAAAATGCTGGAGTAACTCAGCAGGACAGGACAGAAAGGTCAGTGTGGGACTGGGAAGGGGAATTAAAGTGTGTAGCAACCGGGAGATCAGGTAGGTCCAAGCGGACTGAGCGAAGGTGTTCAGTGAAACGATTGCAGTGTCTACATTTGGTCTCGCCGATGTAAAAGAGGCCACACCTTGAACAACGGATACAGTAGATGAGGTTGGAGGAGACATCATACTTTGCTTTTTTGCATATCTTTCATTCATTGTTGTTTATCTCTCAACATCATCGTCTATATCTCTCAATTCCCTTTCCCCTGACTTTCAATCTGAAGGGTCTCGATCCAAAACGCCATCCATTCCTTCTCTCCAGAGATGTTGCCTGTCCCGCTGAGTTACTTCAGCACTTTGTGACTATCTTCAGTTTAAACCAGCATCTGCAGTTCCGTCATACATACTCTCTTGTTTAACAATATTGATGACACCCTTCATTGCCGATGAGCAAATGCAAAACTTTCACCACCTTTGTCCTGATGCCCTGATTTCATGCGATATGTAGTCTAAGACTCCCATGTTTACCCCTTTAAATTATACACATCTTTGCAGCCACTTCCAAATGGGCCATGATACATGACTCTGGTACGTGATGTACATGGAAATTGTGAAAAGAGTTTGAGATGATAAAAGGTATTCATTTTTTAAAATCTAGTTTATTTAATGGACAAGTTCAAAATCCCCAACTACCATATTGGAATTGGAATTCAGGTGGCTGGATTTTTAGTTCACCCCTCTGCACTACTAATTCCTAGAAGGTACTTGCTTTCCGTACTCCAACTCCATTGACAAAGTATTACCTCCAAATTAAGACTAATTAATGCCTTTAACATAGTACTGTATGCCAATTTATACTCCAATAGTGGCATTCATTAAAATAGCAGACTTGTCAATGAGTTACAACTTTATGTTTTGAGTTCATCACAAATTATACCACACTTGAAATGGGCTTCTAAATAACTGCAACAGCAGTTATAATATCTGAAACCAATTGACAAAAGTTTTCCCTCAGATTCCAAAATATTTCCGAAGCTTAAACCATAAAAATCTTTGTGAAATTTTGAGTTCAATTTTAAGAATAAGATTTATATTCACTATTTGTACCAAAATAACCTGTAACGGATTAATATGGTACAAAGCAAATACACATTCAGAGGGAAATAACCCTGACCATAACCCTATCTCAGCACTGAACTATTACAGACGTTGCACTAATATTGTTGCAATGTACCTTAGATTTTTGTACTATCTTCATCTGGTTTTCCTGAGAACAAATGATTATTGTACTGTGCAGGAAGGAACTGCAGATGCTGTTTTACAGCGAAAATAGACAAAATGCTGGAGTAACTCAGCGGGACAGGCAGCATCTCTGGAGAGAAAGAATGGGTGACATTTCGAATCTGTCTGAAGAAGGGTCTCGATCCGAAACGTCATCCATTACTAATGTCCGGAGACATTACTCAGCCTGCCCCGCTGAGTTACCCCAGCGTTTTGAGACTATCTTTGATGATTGTATTTGTTGTGATAGCGTTTAATGTGCCTGTAAAGCTGCAGCACGAATTTCATTGTTCCGTTTCATACCCGGTGTATCTGACAGCCTTGAAATGTTCCGATGCACATTATAAAACAGTGCTTGAAAACCTAGTTCAAATCGAGCAACTGTGTCATTAAAAGAAAATTATTAATATTATTTGGCCATTAGTATTCTGGAATACCGCGCACAACCGCATTCGCTTTACACCAATGCCCCTGGTATGATTGGTCCTGTAGCTAGCTTCCCCAGAGAGAAACATACAGCAGTTGCTGCCTTTCCTGTAGAGAGTTTCTGTTGCAATGACATCATCCTTTTTGAGCCTCGCTTGAGAGGAACTGATGTGGATGGACCCCAAGGACAATTTGAAAGCAGATGATTCGAGTCAACTCTCGCTACAATCTTCCAAAGGCACTCTCCATTGTTTATAAGAATCACCCAGACCCAATAATCCAGCAACGAAAAGTACAGCGAGCCGTGCAAAATAAATTATAGTTCCAAGAACTTGATCACGTAAAAATACTGCACATGAACCGTGCCACGACTTCGCCGGAATTATAAAAAACAGACATTTCCAAACATACAGAAGACACGAAAGCATTGCCAATCTGTAAACAACTCTATGACTCTTTCAGATAAAATTGCCGCACCTAACGTTCGAGAACTATTTTTTTTGCCACAAAATAATAGTTAATTGGGAAGATCGTATACTTCCACAGTATTTATAAAGTAGTACCAGAAATTTTAAAAGTGCAGCATGTTCCTTTAGCTCACTGAAGACAAAGTGGTGGAAGAAAATCCTGGACAAATTATGCACTGAAGGTTGAATGCATGTAATGGTAGGTAGATTTGAACGACATCCCTTCAAAATATTTACCTATAAAATCTACGACTTATAAAACGATGTAGGATAAACTGGTAAAAAAAAAAAATGACAGGGCATACCACAAAACAATTACAACGATCGAAAGCAAATATACATCCAAAATATTCATCGTGAGACGGTTAAGCTGCACCGACGTAAGTGTCAAAAAGTAGCATCCCTGAAAGATAGATATATGTCGGCAATAACATGACTTTCTTGACTAACAGGACTTTGATCAAATTGCTCCCAATTTACAAAAACAGATTTATCTTAAAACATGTCATCAGAATTCCTGTTGTTCACTCACAAATGTTAATACTACATTTAATACAGTCAAAGAGCAAATTGAAAACCAGTGTTTTCCATGTCTGTATCTTCACATGCAAACATCAACCTGCAAATTAATACATTCATAATTATGTGCTGCAGGTTAATAAACACAGCGGATTTGTCAAATTTTCTATCAGATATAGGAATGTAAGCATGAATTATGTACACACTATTAAAAAAAACCCGCAAATAACAGCACTTCTGTAAAATTGTTATGCAGCAATGAATATTTGCATGATTGCAAGATTTGCTCAACATTATAGAACTTGGCATATCAAACCCAAAGTGATGCTATACATTTCAGAATCTGTTATTCAATTAAACAGTGGACAAAGCAAACTCCATTTCCAGAGCGCGAACTGTCAAAAGGCAGCTAGCACTACTACATCATCACTTCCTGCAAGAGTGAATGGCAACAACGCTGGTATTATTCGACCCAAACACCTACCGAATCATTCTTTTCACACTTATAATCACTCTGCTTCCGATTTACTTTGTCGAATTGTTCCTGTGCGTACATCTTTAGTACAATGAGCCAAGAGGCCGGGGGGGTTTAAAGTTTGCGGTTTGCTCGGCTCCAATCACAGAAGCGACTGGTTACATTGTAAATAAAATAAAACACTCACCCGAGAGCTCGTCCGGCTCCAACCCCGTCTCCACGTCCAGACCAGATACGGCGAAGTAATCTGCAAAGCGGCAACCGGCGGTGTTGGCAGTCATGGTGCCCGCTGGGCTGAGAATCCCCGTGGCCGCTATGCACAGTCTGCTCCTCAACCCGGCTTCGCCGTCGACGCTTCCATCACTGCTCGCACTGCAACGCCTAGCACGGAACAGCGCTGCATGCCGGGCTGCAGACAACCCTTAAAGGAGCAACTCACCACTCAGCTGCAATAAGACCCCGCCTCACAAAGGCAGCCACTGAGAACTGTCCTGCCTCTCTTCATCCCTCCTCCTCACACCATCTCTCCTACTCCCTCCTCCTCACCATCCCTCCCTCCTCCTCACACTATCTCTCCTACTCCCTCCTCCTCAAACTATCTCCCCTACTCCCTCCTCCTCACCATCCCTCCCTCCTCCTCACACTATCTCCCCTCCTCCTCATCCTCCCTCCCTCCTCCTCACACTATCTCCTACTCCCTCCTCCTCACCCTCCCTCCTCCTATCATCTCTCCTACTCCCTCCTCCTCACCCTCCCTCCTCCTCACACTATCTCTCCTACTCCCTCCTCCTCAAACTATCTCCCCTACTCCCTCCTCCTCACACTATCTCTCCTACTCCCTCCTCCTCACCCCCCTCTCCTACTCCCTCCTTCACACCATACTTCTCCTACTCCCTCCTCCTCACCCTTCCCCCTCTATCTCAGTTCGAAAGTTATTATTTCAACAGAGTACTTTTCTATATATGCAAAATACAAACTTCAGGTGAAAATATAATGCAAATCTATGCCTTTTTCACAGCTGATGGAAAGTTGGTAAAAGTGGATTTGTTCGCCTGCAATAGTGACATCATTTCATTTTAGCACAGTAAAAAAATCTGGAAAAAGAAATCTGTGAACATGACACATTCTTGTTTATTATTGTCCATCTCTGGCTGTGCCCGCATGTTTCTTCAGATAACAGAATACCTAACTGTACTTTTATTTTGTGTTGAATATTGAAGCAAAACGGGATTAGATAATGTAGCTTTCACGGTCTAGTATTGTGCATGATGGACCAAAATTATGAGTAAAAGGACAAAGTTCTCAAAGGAACAGATTTTCTTTTTAATATTTTGCTGATTTATTGAGATGGGTGTACATGTGAATTTATTTTGATATTGCTAGCCCAGCTACAGCTATTATTTTGAATCAATATCTGCCAATTATATTTAGTTTAAAACATAATAAAATGTCCCACGACATTTAGCAAAAACATTATTGAATACAATTTGACACTGAAACATATCAAGGTAAATTAGAACAGATGACAAAGAGTTTGATCAAAGGGGTGGAGAAGAAATGAAATTTGGGAACAATTATGTGTGCAGAGCCTTGGCAATCCTGCAAAAAATTAAACTGAAGATGCTCAAGAGGCCAGAATTAGATCATCAACAATTAGATCATCAACAAATCTCTGAAGAGAAATTTCAAAGAAAGGTAGACAATGCAGAGAGAGGGTGGAACAGGTCAAAGGGGATTTAATAACCATGACGACAACTGATTGCTTATTCAATGTTGTGGAGATGGCAAAGATAGCAATTAACAGAATGGTTTCAAGCAGTCTGTGGTAAACTGAAGTCAAAGGGCATCAAGGGGAAACTGTTCCCATGGTTAGAACCATACCTTGCACTAAGAAAGTGACTGTGGCTGTTGAACGTGAATCGTCCAAATCTGATCACATCACAGCAAGAGTTCTTCAGGATAGATTCCCAGGCCCAACCATTTTCAACAATGAGTCTTTCTTTCATCCCAAGCGCAGAGTAGTAGGATGTTCACTGAAGATTGCAAATACTCTTGCAACTTCAGAAAAAATGAAGCAATCTGCAAAGCTGACCATTCAACCATGGGCTGATGGATGGTGAGAAAAATAAGGCAGATCCGAGAAATTTAAAATAAAATAACATAAATTGCTTTGAAAGCAGTATGTTGGGCACTATCTTTGGTGAGAAAGAAAGAAAAAGTTTCTGGTCGAAGGCCTTTCATCTAAAGTTTCTGATGAAAGGTCTTCACCTGAAACATTAACCATGTTTCTCTCTCTCCACAGATGCTGCGTGAGTATTTCTTGCATTTTCCTAAGTTGTTGAGAGAAATTAGAGTATAATCTCACCATGAAACAACAATGGAGAGTCGCTGGAAGAGATTGCAACACCACAATTGGTAAGAAGAATGCATCTGTGATATTATAATGAAATTACTTTCATTAAGCCTATTTAGTCTAATTAGATCAAGTTACCATTTACCATCCATGCAAACACTTGTTTTACCCACAAATGCACTATTTGTTCTTATATTCCTCCATTCCCCCTCCTTCGCCCAAATGGTCTAACAAAACTTCAATGTTAGTATAATTTCTACCTCAGCAATTAATTTTGCAAGTGAATTTCATAGTAGCAGGCAGCAGACTGGAGAATGGACATAAAATGAGCTCTGACCTGTTCCACTCAGATCATTTATCACTGATGCCTCCCAGTAATATCAATCACATTCAGCTTTCAGAATACACTGTGCCTCCCTTCAATTAAAGTATTTAGACTTTCATACCGCTCCTTCTTTGGCCGTTTGATTTCGACCATTTCACACTGGGGCACTCATCACTACAGCAGACAATGTTTGTCCGCTCAAAGATATTATTTTGTTCCACGTTCTGTTTGTAGAGAAATAAACCTAGCTAATCTTTCAGGTGAATATCACATAAAAACAAATTTGTGTGAATCCGGACAAGTGACTGAATAAACAAAGGTCTGACATTCATTGTATCCTCACGATTCTGTTTCCCCCTACAGTAACCTGTCAACAAGGAACATTAAAACTATATTTTCTGATTAGTGAATTATTCAGAGTGATAGGCGAGGGCTATTAGACACCAGGAATGGAGGAATTGACTTTTGATGATGAAACACAATTGGTATTATATCAAAAGGTCATTTTGCATTAATTGTAACAAATGATTTAGTCTCATTGCTTTTCTACATGCTGATAGAATTCCAAAGCAGTAGATCCTCTTTTTCAAATAATGCATATGCTTGTATGCAACCATATTATTGCTGTCACATGCTTGCACTACATGCGCATTAAATCCTCATCTTGAAATGAAGTCATTGTGTTACAATGTGAGTGTTCTTCTGCGGGCACATTGTTCCAGAAAAAGCATTGAGACAGGGGCCAATCAATTTAACTTCTGTTATTGGTCAGATCAGTGGGATTAGTCTTTATTCTTCTTCAAAGAATATTATGTCATATTTAACACCACAAACAGCTTTCAAAGTTTCCAGATTCAGACAATGTGACACCTACTCAGTATGGCAGTAAAATATAAAGACACACAAGACTGCAGAAAAATTCATTGAGTCATATTCATACAGCACAGAGAGATCCTTCAGCCCATCCTGCCTATGCCAACCTTGATGCCCCATCTATGCTAGTCCCATTTAATAGAGTCATAGAGTTGTTCCAGGATGCTGGAACCTTGAGCTAAACACAAAGTGCTGGAGTCAGGCAGCATCTGTGGACAATGATGTTTTGAGTCCAAACTCCCATTTACCCACATTTGACTCATATCCCACGAAACCTTTTCTGTTCAAGTGTCTCTTAAATACCTACCACCCTCTGAGTGAAAAGGTTGCCCCTCAGGTTCCTATTAAATCTTTCCCCTCTCACCTTAATCCTGTCCTCCAATTCCCTAACCTGGGTAAAAGACTTGGTGCATTCACCCTGTCAATTCCCCTCATGATTTTACACACATTTATAAGATCTCCAGTGAGCAACCTGCATTCCAAGGAAAGAAGTCTAAGCTTGCCCAATCTCTAGCTCAGGCCCTCGAATCCTGGTGGCATCCTCATAAATCTCCTCTGTACTCTGTACTCTTTCCAGCTTAATGACAAGAGAAGTAAGAATATAGCGTGACAGAGGGTGTGCGAGTTGGGAGATGGTAGGGGCAATTTACAGAGGCCAATTAAACTACGAACCTACACGTCTTTGGGATGTGGAAGGAAACCAGAACTCCCAGAGGAAACCCAAGGGGTCACAGGGAGGATGTGCAAACTCCACACAGACAGCAGAGTCAGAATCAAAACCATTTCTCTGGCACTGTGAGGCACCAATTCCACCACTGTAACACTGTGCCGTTTGGTTGAGATTAACCAGCCTTATGTAAGCATTAATAACTGATTTAGGGATCCTTATTTAATTAGTTACTCACTAGATTAATTTTGTGAATGTTTATTTATGTAATTTGTATTTTAGAATTTTTACATTTTTAATATGATTTATTAGCTTCTAGTGTCTTGACTTTGCATATTGGATGACGTTGGCAAATGAAACATTGAATAGGGAATAAACTTAATTCAACTGGCCTGCATAGTGGGGTGGAGTGGTGTACCAGGATTAATTCATTAACTTTCTTTTGCTTCTCAAGATATCAATACATTTTCTTCACCCGAGACTGAATATTCTAAACACTTCTAAAATGCCAGCATCTATTTCTTATGGTTACTTGAATATAATGAAATACAAATGAAATAAGAGATTTAATTAGGTTTTTCCAGCTGTTCACCAGAGGTAGAAATGCACAGGTTTTATAGTAATTTATTATTATGATGTGAAGATGCCATCTGGCCCATGGGGGAAATGCTATCCTTCCACAGAGCAATCACATCAGTCCCATTCCCGTCTCATTTTGTGGATCCTTGCAACTTATTTTTTCTCAAACATACTCATCTCATATACACAATCATACTCATACAAACAAAACATACTGCTTTGATTCTTTCACCATTCACTGGAGAATAATTTCCAGTGACCAAGTAACTTAACTGGCACATCCTTGGGATCTATAGTACTTAGGGGAAACCCATACAGTCACAGAGAGAATACTCAAGTCCCCAGAGACAACACCCAAGGTCAGGAATGAACCCAAGTCCCTGGAACTTTGAAGCAACAGCACGAACCACTGCACAGTTTTACCCTGCTTTTTTCCCTTTTTTCTATTGTTTTTCTTATAGACTTTGTGGAAAATAAAGAGCAAATTGGCAGCACGAACAAAAAAAGTTGTTTCAGATGGAGACAAGGGAACAACATTGTGACAGAAATACCTAGATTTCAATGTCTCCATAGATAATAATGGAATTTAAGGAGATAGGTCTTTGGAGGGGGCTATTTTCATTCTTTAACATTTGCTTGTTAAAATTATCTTACATGGTGACAGTTGGAAACATTTATCAGGTTTTGCAGCAAGCATCACCCATTGAAAACATTCAAGGAATGCCAGTCTTCATCTTCACCATGAGGGTATTTACTGACAGTGAAATATTCCCTCATAAATAACACCAGCTGAATGGAACACCACTAAGAATGGTCTATGCATGGCAGGAAGTCTAAAATTATTCTCCAGTTGAATAGAACTGTTCCTCAAAACATTGGTCTAATTGAAACCTAATTAAAAGGTGGGAAATGAAAAGTTTCCTGAATAAATCCAGTGTTAACCAAGGCCACCCTCTCTTCTCTATCTTGCTTGTGTGTTGTGTTGTCTTTTGCTGAATCCATAAAACGGATTCAGGTCTGGGAGATATGTCGAGCCTCAGTATTCAGATCAATGACCTGCAGTACATGGGCAGGATTGCGTTTTCATATCCAATGGCAGCCCACAAACTGATGAGCCTGTCAACTAATTGAAACTGGCCTCAGGAAACAAAGCAAATACTATATTCCTTGGCAATTGAGCCAACTGACCTTTCTTCCTTTAACATGGGATTTGGTGCAGAGGAGCTGGGCTTACACCGAGAACTGGAAGGACCATTTTGATAAGGTGAAGCATAAAACTGGGATTATGGGAGTGTCCCTCCCTCTTGATTATGAGAAGAAACCTCGTTTTCAAGTGTGTTTGCAATGTTTGGCCATAATCTGCTCCTACACCTGAGGCAGCTTTCATGTTAATACAAAATAAAAAAGACACTTTTTTCAAAAACCCCACTAACTATTCCTCAGCCTGCTTGCTCAACTATCTACGACACCACACACTTTAATGTTATCGAGTTGGTTCTTAAGTTGTAATTTGTTACTATCTTCCAGCGTGTCTGGAGAAGAACCAAACAATTTAGCAAGTAAAACATTACATTTGTTCAATTTGTTTCTCAAAAAGATATCAACCTTCTTGAGCTGTGTCTATTGTTACCAGGATGCAAAAAGCTCTGACACAATTCACTTATTTACTTCATAGTTATGCCATCAGTATGAGTGCTGAAAAGATAAATACATGTACTTCAGCAGAACACTGTATTAAGTAGTTTCAACTAAACAGTTCCATTAGATAAGTTAAAGAAAATGATCAGTGATCAGAAATATAAATCCTTGTAATTTACCCCATGATTGGAAAACAAAAAGAATAATTGCAATAGCATATCTAGTACTCCAGCTATGCGCAATTCACTTAGGAATTGAACTTTGACTTTTTTTAGCCCCTATTGTTCAGGGAGGATTCCTGGGCTGTTTGTTTACCCAGTTAGCTTCCAGGAGATCCAGTAGGCCTTAGCCAACCGATCGCAGGTGTTCAGTTAAACCAGTAGAGTCAGCAAGCTTTTTAAAAGAGATACCCATTGAACGGGGGCAATGTATAGACTTACAATTTTTGCTGCATTCTGATCGAGAATTTTAAAGCTGCTTGCGAAAATAGCGACTCTCTGTAGATCACACCAGGTATTCAGTATTTAATGTAAAAATCACTTCAAAACAGGTATGAAGGCTATTGGATAGGATCATCTATTTTTAAACGTATCCTGTCATACACCCACAAGCTTTTTAATGAACATGTGAACAGTGAATAAAAATGGCAAATAACATTAATTTAAATGAAAGAAAATTCAATTATCAGCATAAACAGTCGGAGATTGGGCCAAATAGCCTCCTGTGCTGTGATTCTTGAGTTTCAATGATCTTTCGTTTCCAAAAACAATTAAAGATATAAGTGATAGGAGCAAAATTATGCCATTCGGCCCATCAAGTCTACTCTGCCATTCAATCTTGGCTGATCTATCTCTCCCCCCTAACCCCATTCTCCTGCCTTCTCCCCATAACTCTGACACCCATTATTTGATCCGACAAATCAATTGCTTTGAAATAGTAATTGTAGGCAAGTACAAATGAATGTGTTTAGGCAAAAGATCATTGATTGAAATGTTAATTCTGTTTCTTTCTCCAGTGATGCCGCCTGAACTGCCGAGGATCTCCAGTATTTATTCTATTTCAGACTTCCACGATCTACAGTATTTTGCTTTTAGATTTTAATATAAATGATAGATTGCATGAATGACTAAAAAATAGATTAACCAAAAGTAACAACAGGCATCTATAATGATCTTATAATTATTAATATATTGACATTTTTCAACCATATTTTTGTTGAGATAAAATTAGTTAGTTGCCACGAGGAATCCTTACGTAGAGATCTAGGCTACTTTTCATGCCATTTAAAATATAGAGGACATGGAACACAGAATAGTAGGGCATCGGAACAGGCCTTTGGAGGCATTCAATTGGGGAGAAGTATTCAAAATCTTAAAGGTTTAAATTGAATAAGGAGAAACTCATTAGAAGGCTCGAGGACCAAAGAACAATGATTCAAGGTGATGGTCTAAGGAAGACAGATAACTTGGGGAAAAATAATTTCATGCAGTAAGTAGTAAATTTTGTACCTCCGCCCAAAGATGAACTTTCTCATGGTATGTGAAGGGAGAACCTTCCCGGAAACTGTTCGGGTAATCTTGCCCTACTACAAAGCTTTCAACTCATACAAGGATCATCAAGCCAGGGTTACAAAAAACGATTAATTTCTGGGAAGAAACATACATTGACATGGCATTTGACATTTCGGGTCATCTGTCTATTTCCCTCTACAGATGCTTCCTGACGCTGAGTTCCTAACACTTTTTGTTTACTCAAGATTCCAGTGCCTACAGTTTCTTGTGTCTCCATTTGGTTTTTTTTTCTTTCATTGATTTGAACCAAGATATTTCCCAATAAAATGGAAATGCATTAGCAAGTTAAGTTGATTTTTGATCATTGCCTCTTTTAAGAAGCCAATTGACTTGCTGGGAATTCAAGCATTTTGATACATTTTTCAGCAATTGCAAATTTTTTGCATTAATCTTGCAAGAATCATGAAAATTTTGGAAATCACTTCTATGGAATATTTAGTAGCAATTTAACAGTTAAACAATAATGATTATTTGTTATTTTTTGATATGCAAGGCAGCAATATTTGTCTGGCAAACTCTCAAGTAAACCATCAATTGTGATACTATTTTTCCTTGATCCTATTGGTTTCCTTCAATCATACACTAAATCTTTACCGAATGGGAAACCTTACCTTTTCTCCTCAGGCCCCTTCAAACTGCAACTTGATAATACGTGAAACAGCCTAGGAATTTTCAATTTCACTCTCCTCCACCTCTCCCAACTGTCATAACTGTAGGAGGAACATCAGCTATTGCTTCACATCTCCTACAAATAAACAAGCTTGAACTAGAAATTCACCTTATCATAACCTTTATAACATCAGGTTTTGAGAGTCACGTGCCACCTAGTGGTCATTTTTTAATTATCAGTACAGAAGACAAATTATAATACATTTTTAAGAAATGTACAGTTGTAAACAGTGCACTTTTACTTATTTTGTAGGATCATACAACACGTGAAAATTTACAATGTAAAGCCAAACCCGGGAGAAAAAAGAAAGATAGTACATTGGGGCTGAATGCAGAAATAACAATAAAGAATCTAGACTTCATCCTTTCCAATAAAGATTTGCATCGGGAAATTCTATTGTGATATCATATAATTGCTTTGGGATCAAAAACATGTATGATACAAATAATAATACATCAAGAATGAGAATTTATTGCAGTTCTTAATACTGTTGAAGGTGTATGCCACTTTTTAAAAAGAACCTTTGAAGAACCCTGCATAAATGTTTCCACAATATTGAACCACAAAAACAGGAAAAAACTATTGTTAAAGAGAATCTTCCCCCAATGTAATGGTAAATGTAAAAGCAGCAGTAGTTCCACTTTTCACTCTACACTTCCAGAATTCTATTCCATTCTCTACAATTGACACTGTATTTTGCTTTTAGTTTGTGGCTAAGGACAAGTAAGTGAATTTGGGATAGACTTGCAATACTAGCAAGTACTTTACTCAGTTTAGAATTTTATTGTATAATGTAGCTATGTCAATATAAAAGCAAGCGATCTTCACTATATTATGTAACTCAGCCAATGCCAAGGAAGTAAAAGCAGGGAAAGGTGATGGTTTAATGAATAAAGAATTAATTTAAGTCATATTTTTAAAATGTGCATTTTCATAAAAAAATGGCAGATGTATCAAATTCCAAATATACTCTTTACTACAACCCACTTAGTGGACATTCTCTTAAAGATAAATTCTGATCCAAGTTATGAGTTGTAAGATTGAAATACAGCTAAGAGAACTTTTGCTTCAGGTTTTTCTGGAAAAACACTGGAAGGAGGGAGACAACTGCCAAGAACATGAGGACAAAAACTGAATTCCAAGAAACAGCTTCTCCTGCCGTTGTAAGTTGGTAAAGAGTTGTGCCAGCTTTGATAGCCACGAATGATGGGGGTGCTACGCCTAAAGGGAAACAGAAAAAAAGTTTAATATTCTCTTCAATGGCTATTGTATATAATATCTCTTATCACGAGAACTCTGATAAACAAGTTTATTTGAAAAGATTATTTGAATGATAAGTACACCGTGACTTTCCAAGCCTCCAGGTCAGTGCTGGGTTCGCTAAACTCAACCGGGGCAAGGAGAAGAGTACAGTAATTAAGTCAGTATCCCTGGACAAGCAACAACAAAAATATTACTCCAATGCTTGATCACCAATCAACCACTGAAGAGTGCATTAAACATTCGACATGATTAAGATTAGGCCTAGTCTCTATTCAGTTTCTCAGGGCAGTGTCCTTGGCTCAAGTGCCCTACCTATGTATAGGCCATACATATGGGTGAGTGTTTGGGAGATTGGTGAGATAGATTTGCCACTGGGTGGGACTGCAGGCATCTTCTGCAATGGTGGGATAGGTTTGTGGCCACATTTCCGATTTGTTCGGGTTGTGTACCCTGGGGAGGACCTGTACGGTGAAAATGGTCAGCATCTGTAGAGGGCAAAACAGAATTAACATGGTGGTGGTATCTGTGAATCTACTCACCAAAGCCTCCTCTCTTCCCTAGTTCCAAAGTATTATAAAAATAAAATCTATTAGCTCTACATACAGACATTCAATTTGATCTGGCACTTTTTAATTATTTTCCCCATCTTCATTATGGTTTTCGAAAGAACAATGTTTGAAATTTCAACAGGACTTATTGATCCATATTACAATCCTAAATCCTGCACGCCAGAGCATTAATTTGTTTTTGACTTCTAATCTGGAATCCTAACATGCAATCATGTGAAAAGCAAAATGTATCTGAAAAGACATTCACTCAAGTGTCTGTGCTATTGTGTCAGGTAATTAGCAGGAGCCCTTGCCACCTGGCAGCAATAAATGGTGATCCCATTGTCCCTTTGGCTCAATGTGAAGCAATGTACAATGGAAAGAGAAAGCCATTGCTGGGGATGACCAGCAAAAGTTTCATGTGTTGATAAGCTGCCCAGATCCCATGGTCTCCCTCATCGCCTCCAGTTGAATATGATGGAAGTTGCAGCCTTCCCCTCTCTGCTTGGCTGCACAGCTCTCCCCAGCCCAGAGATTTTCCTGCGGTAACAAAAATACATCAGTGGCCACACACCAGCCTCACATCTCAGCACCGTCTCTGCGCCGTTTGCCCCATCCTGTCCTACACCAGTTCCCCTCAGGCATCTATTGCATTGTTTCAGTGGCTCACTCTTCATCAAAACTCAATAGAATGAAATGAATTGAACAGTTTCATTGTTGCTGCAAAGCCAATAGAAAGATTAGCACTCAAGTTGGTTCCCTCCAGGTTCACAGCACAGTGGTGTTGTCAATAACACATCTATATATAATGCGCCAATTCCATTAGTGCTCTCAATTCTGTATGCCAAGTGCTGAATAAGACACGTTTACTTGCAATGGAGGGATTGTACCCTCAATTCACCAGACTAGAAAGTTGGGGCTGTGAGGAGAGATTAAGAAGATTGGACCTATTTCACCCCACGTTCAAAGTCATGTTCTATTTGAAACATACAAAATTCTCCCAGGGTTTGACAAAGTGGTTGCAAGGATGATACTTTCTTGGCTGGGGTTTCTTGAACCAAGGGTCAGCCATTCAGCGCTGATACAAGAAGAAACCCCTTCACCCAGATGTATGTGAAACCTTGGAATTCTCTACCCAAGAGAGCAGGCTTAGATATTGAGTCGATGCTGGAGTAAGTTCTTTTGAATTTGGGATATTAAAGAAATTAAAAGACATGGGGGGAATTGACACAAGGTAAAAGACCACCTATGATCTTATTTAATAGAAAAGCAGGCAGTCAGGGAGGTATGCTACTCCTACTACACATATGTTACCAGTTCCATTGCTTAGGACCAACTGAAAGCTACGACAAAAAAAAATATTTCAAGAAATAACACACACTTACCTAAGAATGTGCCAATGAAAAAGACACCCAGTGGTACATTTATTACAGGACTCGTGATGTTAATGAACCAGTTCGGCAGGAAAGGAGTAATTCTTAAAAATATTATATAATTAATAAGATGATCCCTGTGCTTGTCGACCTGCAAAAATGAATTAAAAGCATTTGCTAATTAGGTGCATTTTAAATGATTTGCAGTCCACTGCTTTCAGCCATGAATATTTCTCTTGCATTCACTTTAGGCTAAGTACATTACCAGTTACATAATATATAGAAAATATATTAATAATATTGCAAGAATGTACAGAGCAACAGATGACTACATTTCGTGTCAAGACCCTTCTTCATACTCAGTGGTATTGGCTATTTCTTGGAAGCTAAATCTTCTGGGAGAACTGATAGAAGAAACTACTTCCAATGTCTAGGAAGTAGATACCAACCAAGGCAATTTTGCATCCAGTTGGCTAGCTCACCCTGTATCCTATGCAATCTAACCTTCTGGATCAGTCACCAGGCGGACCTTTATCAAAAGTCCATGTGGACAGCATCTACCAGCCTGCCATTATCAATCCTCCTGGTCAACGTCATGAGAAAAAAAATTGAACTCTGGCCAGATCATTAGAGATATTAACATGGACATAAAGCAATATTTGAAAGATGGAGAGTGATGGGGAAGCGACACCGTAAACCGTAACTTCATGTTCCAGCTGTACAGGACATCGGTGGATTCACTCTTGGGAGTGTGTAATGGAGGTCTGATCACTGTGCCATGCTGGGGTGGAGCATGTGATTGGGATAGAGGAGGTGTGGAGAGGATCCGTGGGTAAGTTGCCATGTTGCTGGCATTGGAAGACTTGAGTTGTGGGGAGACTGAATGAGCTGGAACTTTTACCCTGGAGTGAAGAAGAGTGAGGGGCCCTATAGAGGTTTATAAAATTGTGAGATGCACAGAAAGGTTGGACAGTCAGACGTTTCCCCAAGGTAAGGGTATCCAAAACAGGTTTAAGGAGAAAGGGGTACACCGCAAAGATTTAGATGAGATCTGAGGGCCAGGTTTTTCCACATGGCCCTCAGATCTCATCCATATTTCTAATCTTCTGTTTATGTTTTTGATTTTCAGACTCAGTGTTTTGTTTTTCAACTTGACAGGCAACATTTTTGGGCATAATAAAATGTTTCTTTAGCTGGCAATCTTGTAACTACTAGTGGGAAAATGTTTGCCCAGGTAGTGCAGCAAAAATAATTTGGTACAGACGAACAAATACATTTTATTTGTAAAGATGATTAACCAGATGGTGAACATGCTATTCCAAAAATACAATTTCTTAAGCACTAAGAACGGCATCCTTACATCATCTCTAAAATTGTGCTTCATTTTAAAACATTGTTTTAAACTGCACATTCATCCATTGCATTCCATGTAAATTCCCAGTAAAAATAGGTTAAAAAAAATAGATGTTACCTGTTGTGACCATTTTGTTGCTCTCTCAGTTAGATATTTATAAACAATTGGTCGACCAACTAAATATGAGAGCATGTAGCAGAATGAAGCCCCAAGACCGGAACACTGGAATTATTGAAGAAAAAAATATCCACATTGTTTTAAAACAAAAGATTTCCCTCACAAATAATGGTCATTAAGGACTTCAACTTGATTGCACTATGGCAGGCATTTCTTTAAGTTGTTCCTTTATTTTGTGCAAACAAACTCAAAGCTTATTCATCTCCACTAGTTAGTTACGCAAGATTAAAAAATTAAAAGTTACATGTGTAAATGCAAAGTCAACAGAAATACAAGATTTTAAAAAGGTTACCTTTTTAAACGCAATCCAAGAATCAAGAAGAGAAATACATAACATCTTTTTTTTTAAGTGATAAATATCAAACGCTAATTCACAATTTTCAATTATTTACATTAGTTTAGTTTAGAGATACTGTGTGGCAACAGGCCCTTCGGCCCACCGAGTCCATGCTGACCAGTAGTCACCAGCACTATCCTATATACTAGTGAAACTTTACAATTTTTACCAAAGCCAATTAACCTACAAACCTATACGTCTTTGGAGTGTGGGAGGGAGCCCGAGCACCTGGAGAAAACCCAAGCAGTCAGAGGGAGAACGTACAATCTCAGTACAGACAATACCCAAAGTCAGGATAGAACCCGGGTCTCAGGCGCTGTAAGGCAGCAACTTTATCGCTGAGTCCCAAATTCCTGCCGTTTTCATCAACAGGACAGGAGCTTCAAAAGTTTTCAATTGAATTCTCAAGAGAGCATGTTAAAATATCACAGTTAAATCAAGAATATTAAATAAAGGTTTAGGGTTTAGAAAATAAGAACTTATTTTGGGCTCACAAGCTGCTTTTATACCTGCACTGTCACTGAAACCCATACTGGTACTGTGCATAACTCATTGTTAACTTGTCTGACCTATATGTACTCCAAATCTACCCTACTTGATTATCTCTTAACTATTTGTTCAGTTCAAGGGCCATTATAAAAGGAAGAAGAAAAATATCACTGATACCAGAAAAATGTACATGTCATGATTTGCTTCAACGCCATTGTAAAAAACACACAGGGGCACTGGTAAAAGGTTTTTTTAAAACTTTTATTGGAGTATTACGAGAATCAAGAAGTTATCCTATCAAAATATGTTGCCACTTTCAATGAGGGGGATGGACCCCTGCATCTCCCTAGTTATTAACATTTTATGATGTCTTCCATCTGCTAGTTTTAGTTTAGTCTAAATTAGTTTATTATTGTCACATATACCGAGCTTTGTCAAAGCTTTTTGTTGGTGCTATCCAGTCATCAGAAACCACCCATTGGGTACAGATACAGGATAAAGGGTATAACATTTAGAGCAAGATAAAGCCTGTAAAAGATATTTCAAAGAGGTAGTTTTTCTGTGTGTAAATCAGCATCTGTGGTTGCTTGTGTCTACCCTAAGATATTGAAGAATATGAACTAATATGGGATTTGTGCAATAGGAACTGCAGATGCTGGTTTAAACCGAAGATAGACACAAAAAGCTGGAGTAACTCAGTGGGATTGGCAGCATCTCTGGAGAGAAGGAATGGGTGACGTTTCAGGTCGAGACCCTTCTTCTGATCTCTCCAGAGATGTTGCCTGTCCCGCTGAGTTACTCCATCTTTTTGTGTCTCTCTGGGATTTGTGTAAATGGGCAAAAAGATCTGAGGTCCCCACCTGATTTAAAAAGACATCTATAATAGTGGCGCAAAAGAAGAACAAGTTGACATGTTTCAATGACTACCGACCGAATGTTCATGGTGATGAAATGTATTGAGAAATTGGTTACAACGCATATTGACTGCTGCTTTCGCAATTTGCCTACTGCCACAATAGATCAATGAGGGATGAGACATCACTGGCTCTCCACAATGCACTGGACCATTTGGACAATAAGTACAATTACTCCACGATGCTGTTCGTCGACTGCAGCTCAACAAAAATGGGCAACACAGTGCCACAACTGGTAGAGATGCTGCCTCACAGCGCCAGAAACCTGGGTTCGATCCCTGTGGAGTTTGCACATTCTCCCTGTGACTATACGAGTTTCCTCCTACATTCCAAGCACATGCAGGTTCATAGGTTAACTGACCTCTGTAAATTGTCCCTGTGTAGGGATTGGATGAGAAAGTGGGATAACGGACCTAATGTGAATAGGTGATCGATGGTTGACGTCGACTTAGAGGGCTGAAGGGCTTCTTTTCATGCTGTATCTCTAAACTAAACTAAACCAACATCTCCTCAAAACTTATGAAACTCCGTGAAATGGGTCTCTGCTTATTCCTTTGCAGTTGGATACTTGAGTTCCTCATCTGCACACCACAATCAGTACGAATAGGCAAAAACACTTCCATCAGCACAGTTGCACCTCAAGGCTACGTGCTCACTCCCTTGCTCTACTCTATACCCATTACTGTGCAACTAAACAGAGCCCCAACACTATCCTTAAATTCACCGATAATGCCATCCTTGTTGGACGAATAATGGGTAACAATGAGTCCGAGTACACTCAGGAGATTGAGAAGGAGTTTCAAAAGGGGAAAGTCACGGATCTTTAAAACTGTCTTTATTGACGGGACAACAGTAGAGAGAGGCAACACCTTCAAGTTCCTGGGCGTGCATATCTCTGATGATCGGTCTTGTGCCCAGAACATTGTTGCAATCAAAAGGGAAGCTCATCAACATCTCTATTTCCTTAGAAGATTGTGGAGATTCTGTATGTCACCTAATACTCTATTTAACTTCTACAAGTGCGTGGTAGAGAGCATACTGACTGGTTAGATCATGGCCTGGTTTGGTAACTTGAATACCCAAGAAAGAAGGAAGTAGTAGAAAATTTGGTCATCACTGACCTCCCCACTATCTAAGGGATAAACAGGAGGCACTGCCTTAAAAAAGACAGCTAATATCACCAACGACACATACCACCCTGTCCATCCTATCATCTCACTACTACCATCAGGAAAAAAGCACAGGGGCCTGAAAACTATGACCCCCAGATTTAAGAACAGCTTCTTCCCAACAACTATCAGGCTTTTGAACACCACCACCTCAGCGACTACAATCTATTGTAGATTTTATTTTGGTTGCACTACAAACTTCAGTTTGGTAACAATTACGGTCTGGTTACCTAGTATTACTGATTATTAATTTATTGTATTATATTGCTTATTGTATATTTATTTGTGCTTAGCATTAATGGGCCTGCAAAGCTGCAGCAAGTAAGAATCTCATTGTACCTATGACAATTACCCACCTTCGCCTGACAATTAACTACTCTCGACTTGACTCATGGATGGAGTGTGCCAAAGAGCCTGCTTCTGTGGTGTAAAATGCTTGACTTGAGTGTTCATTCCTTTTCATTAAATGATCTTTTAAAGATCATACAAGTTGGTCGCTTATACAATTTGAAATTTGGTTATGTTACCATTACCACCTCTGAAACATAATGGATATTTCCCCATATACTTCATATCATATCATATCATATATATACAGCCGGAAACAGGCCTTTTCGGCCCTCCAAGTCCGTGCCGCCCAGTGATCCCCGTACATTAACACTATCCTACACCCACTAGGGACAATTTTTACATTTTACCCAGCCAATTAACCTACATACCTGCACGTCTTTGGAGTGTGGGAGGAAACCGAAGATCTCGGAGAAAACCCATGCAGGTCACGGGGAGAACGTACAAACTCCTTACAGTGCAGCATCCGTAGTCAGGATCGAACCTGAGACTCCGGCGCTGCATTCGCTGTAAAGCAGCAACTCTACCGCTGCGCTACCGTGCGCTACCAGAAAATTGTCCATTTATTCCTCCAGCTATTGTACTTCAACAAACGAGCAGCAGGGTTTCTTAAATGGTTCAGATAAACTAGATAAAACGGATATTAATCTACTGAACAGATCTGAACAGAATTGTTATGTAGTATTCCATATCAACAATAAATATTTATTCTATCAAATTCAACTTACCAGGCAGACGAGGAAAAGCGCCAATGGAAAAGGGTACAGAAATCCAGAAAGGATGCTAAGAAATATGGAACCTGGTATGGCAAAGGTCTGTAAACTTTAAAGAATGAAGTCAAGGATTGTTTCTTGAAAAAATTGTAATATGCCTTGAAACATTCTGATAACATGATCATCCTGCTTGTACATTTGTAACTCTAAGTGTTATGCAACTGGCAACAATTCTTAAATCTTTCCATATGTACAACTAGCTATCGCAGAAGATCTCCTTATTCCTACAACACAGATGCATTTATTTCTTTATATAATTACAACAATTACTTCATCAATGTTCAATCAGGTTAAACAACCATGCACATTCTGTTCAGTTTTGGTCACCCTATGATAGAAAATATGCCGTTAAGCTGGAAATAATGAACCTAAACCCAAGAATATTTATGAGCATGTTGCCGTGACTCGAGAGCCCGAGCTATGGGGAGAGATTGGGCGGCCTTGGACTTTATTTGTTGACGTGAAGGAAACTGTGGGATGATCTTAAAGAAGTGTATAAAATCACGAGGGGAATAGATAGGGTGGATATATAGTCTTTTTTTCCAGGTTAGGCAAATTAAGAACTTTAAAATGAGAGGCAAAAATTTTAATAGGAATCTGAGGGGCAACCTTTTCACACAGAGAGTGTATATGGAACGAGCTGAGCTGCCAGAACAAAAGTTGAGGTTGGTGCAATAATAACATTTAGAAGACATTTGGACAGGTACATAGATAGGAAAGGTTTAGAGGGATATGGCCCGGGCGCCTGTAAATGGTTCCAGCTTGGATGGGCATTTTATATGGCGGGTGCTGTTTGGCTGAGGGGCCTATTTCCGTGCTGTATGACTCCATGACAAAGTCAAAGTGGATGCAATTAAATTAAAAGATTTCATAAAATGAGTGGAGACAGAAGGGTGTATATTGTGTGAATTCACCCTACTGTAAATGTCGGTGTGGTCACTGCCCAACTCAGTGTCATCCCCATGCCACAATACATGTAAAACAGCCATCTCCATTAGATCAGGCTTATTACACTGGGTATTTGACATTCGGAACTGGACCAGCAGAAGTCTTTGCCAATTCCATCTTGGAGACAAATTCTGTCCTCTCCCATCATTTGTTAAACTTGGTTTACACAACTGATTCCATTCCTTTCTCTGGCCACTCTGGAGGACTGAAGTGAACGAGGTGCACTGTAAGTAAAGTAGATATACTTAATGATGTACTTAAAGATACATAAAGATGTATCAGTCTGAAGAAGGGTCTCGACCCGAAACGTCACCCATTCCTTCTCTCCTGAGATGCTGCCTGACTTGCTGAGTTACTCCAGCATTTTGTGAAATAAATACCTTCGATTTTTGTACCAGCATCTGCAGTTATTTTCTTACACGAGATGTACTGTAATGCTTCTCCCCCACCTCATCCCAACCCCACCAATAACTCACGCAGTTTAATGTCTGCTTTTAACTCTTTCCAAAACCACCCTCATGATTTCAAAAGTTTTGCCTTTATTACATCATCCTCTTGCAAAGAATTGCAAATACAAGGGTGACTTCTGTTTTTCATCCTACAGCCCACGGAGACTAACATCTGCATCAAAATCAGGAACTTGTATATAGCATTAAAACCTTGCATTCTACCATGGTATGTCAGATATAGCACATTGCATGTCAAAAAGACCAGGAGGATGATAGATGTAGGTTTTAATGTCCCACCCTTCTACTGTGGAGACATTGCGCTAACTGCACATGAAAGGATACAAAATATATGTTGTGAAGTATGCAACTAACACTTGTACATAGAAAGCGTCCTTGTATTTGGAAAGAACTTTCCCCAATGCCTTGGCATCATCCATGTCCTTAGGAATTACAATGGTTTTTCGCTCCTCTCTATGAAGACCCAAAAAGCAGAATGATTAATTAATTATTTGAGTTTTAGTTGAAAACAGGCCCTTCAGCCCACCAAGTCTATGCCGACCATCGATCAACCGTATACTAGTTTGATGTTATCCCACTTTTGCATTCCACGCACTAGGGATAATTTAAAGAATCTAATTTACCTAAAAAACCTGTATGTCTTTGGAATGTGGGAGGAAACCGGAGCATTTGGAGAAAACCCATGTAGTCACAGACAGAATGTACAAACTCTTCACGGACAGCACCCGTAGTCAGGAGCGGACGTGGGTCTCCAAGGCAGCAGCTCTACCGCTGTGCCACTGTGCTGCCCAAAGGTTTCTTCATAAACATTTTCCAAACTGCCAGTATTCTGAACTTATTTACCGATATAATTCAAGGTTACATTTAATTGATGGTTGATTATTTATTATGATTAATGACCATCTGGACCCCGAAGGAATTTAGGGGTGGAAGGTTAGGGAGGGGAAAACTCACTGCTGCCCTCAATACAATTAAAACCTAACATTTTATAAGTGAGTTAATCAAGCAAAAAGCCTGCACTATAGCAGAGGATGGAAGTGCTGAATAGCTTTGGAACAATGAGCAGAATAGGAGCAATGAGGAACAATGAGCAGAACAGTCACTGAGCTGCAGCATTGCATGAATCATTCACAAAATCACTTTTAATAAAAACATTCAAAGGAGATTGACAAAGGGAGAAAGAAAAGGCAAAATTAAAAAATCATTATCAAACCACAGTGAATAGAATTAGACCAAAAATTTGTTTTTTAAAAAAGACAAGTTATGGGAAAGCTTTTAAAAGGAGAAATAAGGAACTGCAGATGTTGATTTACAAAAATAGACAAAGTGCTGGACTAATTTATTGGTCAAGCAGCAGCTCTGGAGAACATGGATAGTTGATGTTTTGAGTCAAGAGTTCAGGATGGGGGGCATTTTTATTTTAATAGAATTAAGAGATTGTCATTAGAAGTTGTTGGCTGCTCTAGAAGGTGAGATCGCATGGGATCCAGGGAGAGCTAGCCAACTGGATTGAGAATTGGCTTCATTGAAGGAAGCAGAGGGTGATGGACGAAGAAAAAAAAAAGACACAAAGTGCGAGAGTAACTCAGTGGGTCAGGCAGCATCTCTGGAGTACATGGATAAGTGACATTTCTGGTAGGGACCCTTCTTCAGACTAGGAGGGTTGTGCTTTCAGAGGTGGTGAGACTGAAGTGGGTAAGGGGAGTGGTGGTCAAGGCGGTTAATGTCACGCTGGCAGTTGGAAATAAAAAGGTCCAGAGAGAGTCGAAGCCCAGCAGGCGGTGTCCATGAGACTATGTGATGGTGGAAGGTTGTTTTTCAGACCAGAGGCCTGTGATGTGGTGTGCCTCAGTGCTTGGCCCATTGCTGTTTGTGTTTTATATCGATAATTTGAACGACAATATACAAGGCATGATTAGTAAGTTTGCAAATGATACTTCACTGGGTGGTATTGTAGACAGCAAAGATGTTTATCAAATTTTTTTTGCAGGTTCTTGATCAGTTCAGCATGTTGGATGAGTAATGGTTAATGGAGTTTAATGCAGATAATGTGCAAAGTGTTGCATTTTGGGAAGTCAAATCAGGCCAGGACGTTGACAGGGGCCTGGGGAGTGTTGTACAGTGGAGGATCTTGGAGTGCAGGTACATAGTTGCTTGAAAGTGGTTTCACATGAAGATAGGATGGTAAAAAATGCTTTTGGTACATAGCCCTTCATCTGTCTGGGCATTGAATACACAAGTTGGGATGTTACAGTTGTACAAGACACTGACCACAACGTATTGTGTCAGTTGTGGTTATGCTACTACAGGAAGGATGGTGTTAAATTAGAAAGAGTGAAGAGAAGATTTACAAGGATGTTGCCAGGACTTGAGGCCCTGAGCTATTGGGAGAGGTTGGGCAGGCTAAGACTTTATTCATTGGAGTGTAGAAGGCTAAGGGGTGATCTTTTAGAGGTATATACGATCATGAGGGGAATAGAGGGGGTGAACACAAAGTATTTTACACAAAGTAGGAGAGTCTTGAATCAGAGAACATAGGTTTAAGGTGAGAAGGGAAAGATATGATAGAAATCTGAGGGGCAACTTTTTCCACACAGAGGCTGATAGGTATATGAAATGAGTTCCAGAGGAGATAGTTGAGGCAGGTACCATAATAGCATTTAAAAGACATTTGAACTGGTACATGGATAGGAAACCTTTTAAAAGAGATATGGTTCAAACACTGGCAGGTGCAACTAATGTAATTAGGGCATCATGGTCGGCATGGGCTAGTTGGGCTGAAGGGCCTGTTTCCATGCTGCATGACTTTAAGACTGTTAAAAAAAATGAGCAGTGAAATCCACATGTATACATTCCAACATTATTTCACATTACTTTAAATTTTCTAATTATACTCCAGACCTATTTTCAAATGTGACTAGGTGACAATTAAGTTACTTAATGGCAGTTACATCATAACCTTGTGTGCTTGCTCACATTCAAGGATGTAACCATGTTAGCATGGGTTAACTAGATGGAAATCAGAAATTGGATGCCAAGTGGATTTGCATCTAATTGAGATAACAGCACCACTGTGGTCATCACAGCCCCTAGAGATCACTAACTTGACACTGATCAGGAGTCAATGAGAGATTTCTCCAACCTAAAGTGAAGTAATGAACCATGAAAGAAACTTGAAAATGTTACTTGAATCTTTAATCATATCTTTTGACAGCAGAGATACAGGATGTGAAAAGTTTGCAGAGCCAAGTGATACACCATCACGGGTAGATTTGAAAATGAGACAGGGAATTAATTTTTCGAGGTTATCTCAGCTGTCTTTCTTCAGTCTTCCGTTAGTAAACATGGTTTCTCTCCTGCTGTCATCGATGGTTCCCTCACTCATGTCTCCTCTGCATCCTGTAGTTCTGCTCTGGCTCACCTCGCCCCGGATGGAACTAGGATAGAGTTCCCCTCATCCTAATCTTTCACCCCACCAGCCTTAGCATGCAGCACATCATTCACCAACATTTCTGCCATCTTCAATACCCACTAGTCACGTCTACTCATCCCCACCCCTTTCCACCTTCTGCAGAGATAGCTCCCTCCACAACTCCTTGATTCATTCACCCCTTCCCACCCAAACCAGCTCCTCCCCAAGTACTTTCCTTTGTAACTGCAGGAGAAGTAACACCTGTCCCTTTACCTTCTCCTTACATCTTTCCAGGGACTTTCAGCAGTCCTTCCAGGTGAGACAGAGGTCCACATGCACCACCTCTAACCTCACCTACTGTATTTGGTATTCCCAATGTGGTTGGGCACCATGACATGATTACAGATGGCCAGAATAGAAACATTTGGTCAATTCCTCATCAATCTTGTCTGGAAAATGTACCACTTTTTTTTGATGATCCTTTACTCACTGTTTTTACACTTGAAGAAATGGTCAATTTGCATTTTACAGTTATTGTTTGAATTGTAGTACTAAGATTCCAGCGGTAGAAGATAAACTTGATGCCATACAAAAAAGTTAGCTATTCCATTAACATTACAAGGCAATTTAATATTTGAGTTGCATCATGTTGTACAACACATCTAAAAGCATTTAGTGCCAAAGCATTATCATACGATTGGGTACTAAATACACCTGAAGCTCATCCAAGCAAGAGGCATGCTCATCCATGGATCACATGCTCATCTACAGACGGTTGGGATTACTGGATAGATGTGAGGAGGTGGTATAGGGACAGGATTAAGCAAAATAATATTCCAGTTCAGTATGTCATATTGACTGAAGTGCTACTCTTGAGGACACAATAAACAAATATTTTATCCTTATTCAGGTGAATGGTAAAGGGAGCATGGTATAACCTGAAGACCAAGTTATTACTCTAGTGAGCCTCGATAGAATGATAAAATAAACGCAGATCCATCAATAATTTGACGGTGCAGAATTGTCATTATTCTTTCTTATGAATCATCAGAATAACACAAGCAATTCTGAGTAATATTTAGTGTTTTAACATGATTAATTCAGATACAGTTAACACGATGACCATTTTTTTTTCCTTGCAATTTTATACTTACTCGTCAAGCTCTGGGAAATTCCTGTACACTAAGTACATAATAAAAGCAGCTGAGAGGAAGGTAGAAAAAAGAATGAAGAGAGACATTCGGGTTGAACCCCCTTCTGGTGTTTGCACTTAAATAAAAACAAAAAACACTCTGATTAGGTAAAAAACATTGCACCATTAACAAAACATGGCATGAAATAGATACATGTATAGTTCTGGTTCAAAGACCTTGATACACATCCATTGATGCATCCCTTGGACGGCCCTCTATTACATTCCCATGAACACCTTACCAGATCAGGAAGGTCCATTGCACAGCCCATAGGGATCCTGCAAACAATGAGTCTTTGAGCAGCCACAAGGCCTCTCAGACTGCGACAGTGATATGTGCAAACCAAACCAAATATCTCTCTGGAAACCCTTGACAGATGACCAAGCCTCTGCCCTGTGTCAAACCTGTTCAAATGGTTTTTTTAAGAGTATATTTATAAAATTATGAATGTAAATCTCTTGTAAATATTTGTGTAGGTTAATTGGCTTCAGTAAAAAAATTATAAATTGTCCCTAGTGTGTCGGATAGTGCTACTGTACGGGTGATCGCTGGTCGGCACGGACTCGGTGAGCCAAAGGACCTGCATCTGCGCCATATCTCTAAACTAAACACCTTTGAAGAGTGATATCTACAACAATACACTACACCCTGTGATCAACACAAGGCACATCTAGATACGTGCTCAAATCTTGAACCTACAATCTTCTCTGCCAGGCATAACAACATGGTTGATATGATACTTGTAAACTTTTCATTTCATTTCTCTTGACCAAATTACTTTAAAAACATCACTTTATTATTGATAGATAAGTTCACAATAGTCTCTTTCATTGAAATTAAGGCAATTATTTACAAAAATAGTTGGGAAATTTTCCTATTGGTTTGATGAGAAAGACCATTTTATCTTTAGTGTGATTAAATTCTATTCATTGATTAACTAAAACTACCAGATACACAATTTTTGTTTTGCAAGCTGTGTCACATCTGCATGTTATTCCCATGTCTGTTTAAAGGGACTCTTGTGACCAATAATCTTGTTGACATACACTATAACTGCCATCTGATAACAGCGACCATAACATTGAATGAAAACACAATGCTACAAAGAGAATCTAATGATGAGAGAGCTACTTATTAAGTTTGTATTTTCTTAGACTTTTAACAACAAAAAAATATCTTAAAGGGTTGGAGGACATTACCGAAGCAGGGAGGTGAGAACATAAAATGGTTTGAAGATTGACGATTATAGAAATCAATGCACCACTATAATGAACACAAGATAGTTCAGCAAGCAGCAGGTAGGTTGAAAGCTGGCTTTATCATGAGATGGGATCAATTTTGAAACTTACAAATGGCAGCATTTCTTGGGGTACATTGCAACAGGCAATTCTAGAGGTAACAAAACCATGGATAAGAACTTCAGTATTTATGCTGAGGCAGGGGTGGAGTCAAATAATATCAGAGGCAGAAAGATGTGATACTATCTCCGTATCCAAAGTTTATTTCCGTGTCAAGTGAATGATTCATTTTCATGTAATTGTTGAGAAACTTTGAGCAGAGTACAGCACAGGAACAGGCCCTTTACCCACAATGCCAAGATAAACGCATCTCACCTGCCTGCACAAACATGATCTATAATCCTTCTATTCCCTGCAAACTGACGTATCTATCTAAAAGACTGTTAAACGCCACTATCTTATCTGCCTCCACCAACCACCCTCTGTGAAAAAAAACTTGACCTGCACTTTTCCTTAAAACCTTGCCCCTCCACATTGAATCTTTGCCCTTTCGTCTTTGACATTTTCTTCCTAGGAAAAAGGTTCTGACTGTCTACCCTTTCTATGTCTCTCATAATGTTATATACTTTTATCAGGCTTCCCCTCAATTTTGGAATTTGAGAGAAAACAATCGAAGTTTGTCCAGCCTCTGCTGATAGCTAATAACCCCTAATCCAGGCAGCATTTTGTGTAATTCTCTTTTGCGCCCTCTCCACAATCGCCAAATCCTTCCTGCAACACTTTACTCCAAATGCGGCCTAACCAAAGTCCTATAAAGCTGCATCATGACTTCCTGACTCAATGCCCCAAACCAATGAAGGCGAGCCTTCTTTACTACTTTATCAAATTGTGTGGCCACATTCAGGGAGTTATGGATCTGGACCCCAAGATCCCTCTGTTCATCAATACTGTTAAGGACTTACCATCAACCATACTCTTTCCCATTACATTCAAACTCCCAAAGTGCAACACCTCACACTTGCGAGGATTCAACTACATGTGCCATTTCTCCACCCATGTCTGGAGTTGATCTACATCCTGCCATATATTTGAACTATTTTTATCACTGGCCGCAACTCAGCAGAGGGTTAAAGTGATGGAACAGAGTTTGCGATTGTGTCCAAACACAACAGCAGGAGGTGAGACGGAGGGGTGGGGAGGAGGAGGCATGATAATACGATAGAATTCAACCTGCAGATTAAGAGTTAGTAGTCAAAATCTGAAATATCAGTATTACTGCTGAGTAAATGAAACTACACAGGCATGAGAGAGGTGCTGGCTAAAGTTGATTGGAAGGGGACCCTAGCAGGAATGACAGTGAGGCAGCAGTGCCAGGAGTTTCTGGGAGTAATATGAAAAACACAGGATCTTTTCATCACAAAGAAAACAAAACAATAAAGGGAGCATTAGGCAATTGTGGCTGACAAAGGAAGTCAAAGACACCATCAAAGCAAAAGAGAAGCCAAAGATTAACAGGTAGATAGCGGATTGGGAAGCCTTTAAAAATCAATTGAAGGCAACTAAAATCAATAAGGATAGGATGAAATATGAACGAGCTAATAATATAAAACTCCAAAGACATACAGATTTGTAGGTAAATTGACTTGGTAAATGTAAAAATTGTCCCTAGTGTGTGTAGGATCGTGTTAATATGCGGGGAATGCTGGTCGGCGCGGATCTGGTCGGCTGAAGAGCCTGTTTCCGCACTGTGCCTCTAAACTAAAAACTAAGAGGACACCAAAGTTTTTTTCAGATATACAAAGAGTAAGAGAGGTCAAATTGGACATTGGACCTTTATAAAATGACACTGGAGAAGTAGAAAAGAGGGACACTGAAATGGTGGACGGACCAAATACTTTTTTTGCATCAATCTTCAAAGAAGGCTCCAGCAACATGCCATAAATTCAAGAGGGTCGGAGGAAAGAAGTGAGTTCAGTCGCTATTACAGAGGAGAAGGTGCTTGGGAAGTTGAAAGGTCTGTCGGTGGATGAGGACGTACATTTATAAAGGAGATGAGGAGAAATTTCTTTAGTCAGTGGGTTGTGAATTTGTCGAATTCATTTCCACAGGTCCAGTCATTGTGTATTTTTAAAGCAGAGATGGATCAGAAAAGGTGTCAAATGTTATGGGGAGAAGGCAGGAGAATGGCGTTGAGAGGAAAAGATAGATCAGCCATGATTGAATGATGGATTAGATTTGATGGGCAGAATGGCCTAATCCTGCTCCTAGAATTTACAAAAACGTCAAATGGATCAGATGGACTACACCCCAGGGTTCTGAAAGAGGTAGCTGTAGAACTTATGGAGACATTGGTAGCAACGCCTCTACTTTGACTGAATTGCACGCAACCTTAAAGCTTTTCATTGTACCTTGGTACACATGGCAATAAAAAACAACTACATTTTCACAAATCACGAGAGCCAGGAATGGCTCTAGAGGGCTAGAACATCATAAATGTAACTCCACTGTTTAAGAAGAGAGTGAGACGAAAGAAAGAAAATTATAGGCCGGTTATTCTCACTTCAGTGGTTGTTAAAATTTTAGAGCCCATTATTAAGGATGAGGTTTCTGGGGAACTTGAAGCACATGATAAAATAGACTGAAGTCAACATGGTTTTGTTAAGGGGAGATCTTGCCTGAAAAACCTATTGGAAATCTTTGAGGAAGTAACAAGGAGGATAGACAAAGGGAAAGTTGGTGAATGTGGTTTACTTGGACTTTCAGAAGGCCTTTTATAAGGCGCCGCACATGAGGATAAGACCCCGTGTATTAGAGGCTAGGTTGGCTGACTTTAGAGATACAGCTGAGAAACAGGCCCATAAGGGGAGGGGGGGGGTTCGGAGGCGAGACGGTTGGCATGGGGGGAAGGGGGGAGCGGCTGGCGAGGGAGGGAGGGAGGGAGGGTCCCCATCACTCCATCAGCTCCTGTCACCGTTCATTGTCGTCAACGGAAAGCCGCAGCAAGCACCGGCTCCGTCCCACGCTCCCCCACCCTTCCTTCACCTTTAACGTCCTCGCTGCCGCTTCGGCCGCTCTCGTCGTCCACAGCAGGCTCCGCTGTCCGTGGGCTGACATGGTTCAGGACCGAGCCCGATTGCTGTCCCACATCGGCTCTCCTTCTCGCCATGTTTATCCCGAGTCAAGGCGGAACCTGGGAAGCGGTGAAGGATGAACAGGAACCGGCGGCTGCCCGGCGCTGTTGCCCTCTCACCTCCCGCGAGTGCAGCAGGAGACAGGAGGGACGCGCACCAAGCGGCCGGCCGCACCGGGAGCTGCGGCGCCCCCGTGGGCCGGCGGGTGCACTGTCAGCGAACACACTCGCTCCACCCCCTCCTTCTCTCTCTCTCTCTGCTCTCCAAATTGCAATCAACTACACCAAGGTCGTGGCATTTTAAAATTCAGTATCAAAATATCGCCGATGCTATATGTTAAGAATTAGAAATGCTTCAATCAGACAGGACTGCTCTCGACGATAAAAGTATAGATAAGTAGAACTTAAATCAGGATCAAGGAAAACAAGACAAGCAATAAATTAAAAAAGACATTCATAAATCTTTTAAAAATATTCGCACAGAAAGTGAAGTAAGAAGTGAAGTGGGGCCAGCCATTCATCTCTTAAAGCCGCTTAGATTCATAAATAGGAGTAATGGACCATTTGGTCTTATTTGCATCCTTTGCCATTTATTCAGGTCTTCTTCCTCATCCCTATTTTCCTGTCCTATCCCCACATAACATAACATAACATAACAGAACTTTATTGTCATTCGGTATAAATACCGAACGAAATTTCAGCAGTCACAAGACACAGCAAAAAAGAAAAGAACACAGGACACACGACCCCAACACCAACATCCATCACAGTGACTCACAACTGTGTTCTATAACTGAACATGACATAGAACTCTCAAACCTAACTATTTAGCTTTGAAAAGTTACATTTGAGTTTTTAATTCTTGTACTGGTCGTTCTGCTATAAAGAGTTTCCATAACACGAATTGGATATAACTCGATTCATGAATTAGAAACACTTTGTTTTTTGCAGTTATAACACAATACCAACCTGAACTAGCCTCACATTAATCAAACATCAATGTCTCTTAAGAACACAGGCCACCAGATTCACTATGAGATGCCATAAGAGAATTACTTTGGAAATTGACATGCAATCACTTCTGATACTTGGGCAATGATGTTGCATAAAAAAATGTTGCATGCAGAGTTAGAGTCCTATAGCACAGAAACAGACCTTCAGCCCAACTCATCCATGCCAACCAAGATGCCCCATATGCCCATAATTAGCACATATTCCTCCAAACCTTTCCTATCCATGTACCTGCTGAAATGTCTTTTAAATGTTGTATTTCCTGGACTCCAAGGAAATTTGACAGGTATGTGGGTAGGAAAGGTTTTAGCGGAATATGGGCCAAACGCAGGCAAGTGAGATTTGTGTAGATGGGGCATCTTGGCCTGCCGAATCTCTCCCTCGATCTCAGGCCCTCAAGTCCTGGCAACACCCTCACGAATCTTCTCTGCACTCTTTCCAGCTTAGTGACATCCTTCCCACAGCAGATTGACCAGAACAAAATAATACTCCAAATCCAGACTCATCAATGTCTTGAACAACTGTTACATAATGAACCAACTACTCATCAATATCCTTACTGATGAAGACCAATGTACCAAAAGCCATCTTTACCATACTATCTCCCAGTGACACCACTTTCAGGGAACTGTGTAACTGTACACATAGACCTCTCAATTCCCAAGTAATACCAGCAACTGGAGAGATCCACAATAGTGGGCCGCACCGGGCACTGAAAAGTCCCGCAGCCGAGCTGCGCCGGCGATGTTAAGTCCCGCAGCCGAGCCGCACCGGGCACTGAAACGTCCCGCAGCCGAGCCGCGCCGGCGATGTTAAGTCCAGCGGCCGAGCCGCACCGGGCGATGGAAGGCCCCGCGGCCGAGCCGCACCGAGCACTGAACCGTCCCGCGGCCATACCGGGCGATGGAAGGCCCCGCGGCCGAGCCGCGCCGGGCACTGTTAGGTCCCGCGGCCGAACCGCGCCGGCGATGTTAAGTCCAGCGGCCGAGCTGGAAGGCCCCGCGGCCGAGCTGCGCCCCGGGGAAGAGACCCAATAAAAGAAAGGTTTCCCCCACCCCCCCACACCCCCCACACATACACAGCCAAAAACAGAAACAAAAACCATCCCAACACCGACACACACAAAAAAAAGACAAACAGACTGCCAGAGAGCCGCAGCCGTTAGGCGCAGCCACACGTGACCGGAGCCATCACTTGGTTCCCTCGATTTCAGGGATTTATTTTTCTCCATGTTAAATGAATTTGATAACAGCACCTCCACAGTTCCCCAGGCTGGGAAACTATTGTGGGGGATGACCGTTTAGATGAGAGCAACAACAGTCTGTGGCAGCGGACCTAGCTCTGAGACACAGAGAGGTAGGTGGCAGGGTGAAGTCAGGCAGAGCGATAGTGATAGGGGATTTGATAGTTGGGGGCAAAACAGAAGATTTTTATGGCAGCAAATGGGGCTCCAGGATGATCTGTTGCCTCCCTGGTGCCAGGGTACCAGATGACCAGATGACCATCTGCACAAATGACATGGGTTGAAAAAGGGATCAGGTTCTTGCAAAATTAATATAGGGAGTTAGGCAAAAGGCTAAAATGCAGGACCTGGAGGATGGTCATTTCTGGATTACCAGTGCCACGTGCTGGTGACGGTAGCAATCGGAGAATAGGACAGATAAGTGCGTGGCTGAGGAGTTGGTGCAGGGGACAGGGATTCAGATTTTTAAACCATTGAGATCTCTTCTGGGGCAGAGGTGACCTGTGCAAGAGGGAGGGGTTGCACATGAACTGGAGGGAAACAAAAACTTCCTTGCAGAGAGATTTGCTAGTTCTACTCTAAGCTAGAATGGCAAGTCAGCAAATGGAATGGTTATTAAGAAAGTGAAGGATATGATAAGTAAGTCTCAAAGGAAGGACAGGCATGAATATGGGGATAAAGAAGGACTGAAGTGTGTTTACTTCAATGCAAGGAATATTGTGGGCAAAGTGGATGAACTTAGAGTCTGGATCAATGCTTAGAATTATGATGCTGTGTCCATTACAGAAACTTGGTTGGGAGAGGGACATGATTTTTGAGGTGCAGCTTAATGTGCCAGGGTTTCAATGTTTCAGATGAGATAGAGAGCTAGGTAAAAGAGGTGGAGGAGATGCTTAGCTAATCAGGGAGAATATCTCGGCAGTACTCAGAGAGGATATACTGGAGGGTATTGCTACTGAGGCAATATGGGTTGAGCGCAAAAATAAGAAAGAAACAATTACTCTATTAGGATTAAATAATAGGTGATTTTAACTTCCCCAATATTGATTTCTGACTTCCTCTGGGCAAGAGGATTAGAAGGGGCAGAATTTGTTAGGTACATCCAAGAAGGTTTCCTTACACAATATGTGGATAGTCTAACTTGATTAGGGACTATATTGGACCTTGTATTGGGAAACAAGCTTGGCCAGGTGATGGGTGTTGTGGTGGAAGCAGAATTTGGGGATAGTGAGCACAACTCCATAAGTTTTAAGATTGTTTTGAATAGAGACAGGTCTGGATGTTGTGGGAAGGTTCTTAAATGGGGAAAAGCAGAATGAGAAAGCATACAACTATACGCCTGTTAGCGTGATATCGGTTGTTGAAAAATACTGGAATTCATTGTAATGGAGGTAATAAAAAGACAGACATTTAGAAAATCAAATTTGATTAGTCAATAAGCACAATGAAAGGGGAATATTGTTTGACAAATGTATGGCTTGTGAGGATGGAACTAATGGACAATGTGTGTTTGGATTTTAAAAAGTGACATTTGATAAGGTGCCATACAAGGTACTGCAAAAGTTAGACTCCTGGTGAAGAGAATAATCTTTGAGCAAAAATGTAGTAATGTACAGGTCATCCTCAGGTGACAAATGTCGAACTTACCTACATCTGGTGGCTACGAACAAGCGCATACAGGGTTGACTCACATGCACACATTAATTCTCTGAATGGCAGATTCGCACGGACAGAGGGGAATGAGAACACTTGATTGGAAGACAATTCAAGTTTCCTGTTGTCATCATGTGAGTGCCATATTGAAAACAGTCAAGTACAGACTGCTGGAGTAATTTGATGGATTAAGTAACATCTGTGCAGTCAAAATGATAGTTTCCATATTGAGAGCAACATTTGTGATTCTTAACAAATGGTGCACATTGTACTGTACTGTGTAATTCAAACCAAATTTGCCATCCCATTCCTCCCAAAACCCAAAGTGATACATGTGATGGTAATCTAAGAAAAGGAAAACTCCAACTGTTGGAGTTTTTGCAGACATCTTCAATCTCTCATTACTAATGTCTGAGGTTCCCACCTGCTTTAAAAGTGCATCAATAATACCAAGAAGATGCCTCAATTATTGTGTCCAAGAAGATGCCTTAATTATTGCCAAGTGCTTTGAGATGTTAGTTATGGTGCATATCAACCACCCAAAAGCCAGGACCACTACAATGTGCCTACCGCCACATTAGATCAGCAGAATCCGATCTTGTTCACTCTCCACTCTGCAGTTGATCACTTAGACAATAAAAACATGTATCGGGTTGTTATTCATAGCCTACAGCCTAACATCTCCTCCAAATATGTTATCGTTCAGGGACCTGGGTCTCTGCGCATCTCTATTCAACTGCATCCTTGACTTCCTCATCACACACTACAATCAGTACAAATTAGCAACAACACTTCTTCCTTGATAATCATCAGCAGAGTAGCTGGACTGCGTGCTCAGTCTCTTGCTCCACTCCAGACCCATGACAGTGCAACACAGACCAAATCCATCTTTAAGGTATCACAATTTGTACCAGCATCTGCAGTTATTGTAATGGCAGTTTCCTACAGTTATTTTCCTACACAATTCCATCTTTAAATTCACTGACGACATCTCCATTGTTGGATGAATTACGGGTAATGGTGAGTCAAAGTATAGGAAGGAGATTGATTGTCTGATTGAATTGTGGCAGAACAACACCTTGCTCTCAACATCAACAAGACCAAAGAGCTGATTACTGACTTTAGGAGGCCGAGGATCCACAATCCTATCTTCATCAAATGCATGGCGGTGGAGAGAATCAAAAACTTCAAATACCTGGGTGTGCATATTATATCTGAAGATCTGTCCTGGGCCCAGAACATTGATGCAATCATAATGAAAGTCAAACAACGCCTTTACTTCTTAAGCAGATTCAGTCTTCTATAGGTGTACGGTAGAGAGCATATTGACTGGTTGCATCACAGCCTGGCTCAGCAACTCGAAGACCCAAAAACAAAGGATTAGAAAAGTGATGGACACCACCCACTCCATCACCGGAACTGGCCTCGCCAGCATCAAATGGATAAGGTACAGCCTCAAAAAGGCAGTCAGCATCATCAAGTACCCACATCACCCTGGCCACGCACTCATTTTACTCCGGCCACGAAGAATCTGAATACCATGACCTCCAGGTTCAAGAACAGCTTCTTCTCAATAACCATCTGTCCCTTGAACATTACAAACACTAACTGAACTATGAATTATGGATTGTCTTAGTTGCACTCGGGACTTTGGGCTATTTGCAATAACATTGTGCTTTAAAAAAAATTATTGATATTTTTTCATTTATTATTGGATCGATGAGTACTGTGTTTACAGGCCTGTTATACTGCTATAGGTAAGAATTCTATTGTTTCATTTTCAGTGGATTAGAGTTAAACACTCTTGATCATCACAATTGAAGTTACAATGAATATAACTAAGCAATTTGAAAGGGAGAAACCCCATTCAGTATTGGCAAAGCATTTGGCTTTAATTGTTCAACAGTAGGTACCATCGTAAAGGACAACTTGGGTATGTTCAAGGATCAGCCCTGATGCAGGCTGTCATCATTACAAAGCAGCAAAGTGGGTTGATAGAATGTAGGAAGAAGGAACTGCAGATGTTGGTTTATACCAAAAATAGACAAAGTGTGGAGTAATTCAGCAGGCCAGGCAGCATATCTGGAGGAAAAGGATAGGTCAGAATCGTTCTTCAGAAGGAAAAACTGTTGGTGACTTGGGTTGAAGATCAAAATCAACACTGATGATCCAATCAACTTGATGATTATTCAAGAAACATCAAGAAGCTTTTGTTAATCAGAGCCTGTACAAAGATTAGAATATAAAGCATGGTAATGAAACTGAGGAATTCATTGCAAGTAGAGGGTGGTTAACATGTTGCCAACATATTTAAAGCAAGGGCAAAAATGCATAACATTAAAGTGCAAGGGGAAGCAGAAAGTGCTGACCATTCTGCACAAATGCATTTCCTGATAATTTGGCTCAGGTAATTGGTGGAGGGTTTATTGTGCCAAACAAATGTTTAATGTGGACAAGACTGGGTTACTTTGGAATCATACACCCATATGTACAATGTATTGCAAGGAAGGAAAAGACTGTTTCAATACATTAAGCAACAAAAGAAAAACTGTTTGCATTGCTTGGAGGAAATGTGATGGAAACTGGGCCTTTGCTTGGTATTGGTTTATTATTGTCACGTGTACCAAGATACAGTTTAAAAAAAGGTTTGCGTGCTATGCAATCAAATCAGATAAAACGATACAGTTTGAAAGGAAATCAAAACAGAAGTCCCGCAACATCTCAAGAACCACCTCGGAAGCATCAATTACCTTTTTACCTTTTATAAATTCCAACAACTTTTCCGGTTTTGCACCAGACATTCCTTTAGGTTCAGTGGTTTGTCAGCCTTGAAAACAGACTTTGTGCTCTTCATGATCAAGTTCACTTTTTACAGCTCAATACCCAATGGTTCCTGTAAATATGCTAAGCCATGTCATTAATGCTGAGGCTGTATCACAATCTTTCATGTTTTACAAAATGAATATTGCTCATAAAATCTTGAAGAATTTGTAAAACTAATATACATGACGCTATTGAAATGTCTTTAACAAAAGGAAAATATTCTGGAATTATAGAGAAAAGGGAGTTCAGCAAGAATGTGAAATTTAAATAATTAAATATTAGAAAGGACGGAAAAAGAGAATGAATGACAAATCTATTAGCAGTCTAGTCGCCCTGTTGCAGGAGGGATGTGGAGGCTTTGGAGAGAATGCAAAGAATTACCAGAATGCTGCCTGGATTAAAGGGTTCAGATACAAGGAGAGGTTGGATGAATTTTGATTGTTTTCTCTGGAACCCTGGAGGTTGAGGGGAGACTAAAAAGAAGTATTTAAAAGTATTGAGACAGATATGGTAGATATTCAGAACCTTTCTCCCAGGGTGGAAATGTCCAACACATAGCTATAAGGTGAGAGGGGAAAAGTTTAATAGAGATGTGTGGGGCGTTCTTTTTTACAAAGTCAGTGGTGGGGGTCTCGAACGCAATTGCCAGGGGTGATGGTGGAAACAGATACAATAGTGGTGTTTCAGAGGCTTTTCGATAGGCACATGGATCTGCAAGGAATGGAGGGATATGAATCATGTTCAGGCAGATGAGAGCAGTTTAATTTGACATCATATTCAGCACAAAAATTGTGAGCCAAAAGCCTCGCTCCTATGCTGCACTGTTCTATGTTCTCTGATCCAAAGGTAATTATCTCAATAGGCAGACACAACAAACTGTGAAAGGTTGAATCTTGAGCAAAAACCAATGCTGAAGGAACAGCAGATCAGGCAGAATTTGTGGAAGTCCAAAATCTTTATGCCTTTGTTGTTCATCACTCGTTCTCGAGTAAAACCACAACATCTAGTTAATAGCGCTGTAATGTGTGCAGAGGTGGCTGATTTTACTAGTCTAGGTTCCTTCCATAAAACTAACAGCTGTAGTGATGCTGTAGCATAATTGGTTCCTGAGTTAAGACTTATTTTAATCTTTGCTTCCTTCATTCTGGCTTCTAGCTTTGAGAGTGATGTTCACATCCTCGAAATGAAAATTAAAACAAAAATAAGAAGATTAACTTGCCTAAGTGTGAGAATACTTCAGATGTGTTAAACCATATTTATAAATCTATGTCCTGAAAAGAACATATATTTTGATATATTGTTGTTGAACACCAGGAAATGATTATCAGTGTTATTGGGTAGAACAAGCCGAAATGCATTCTCTACTCATTCAAGTTTTGATAGAGAGCCGGGGAAAAGTTACATTGATGGAAAGAGTTGTGTGAAATGACAATAATTGAGAGAGAATAGAAATGTACATGTTTAAAACATTTTAAAATTGACAATTCGCTTAACAGGCAAGTAGAAAGACAGTTGTATTGCCGACGCTCAGGGACGAATGCTGTGTCATTCGGGTCTAAATATACGTATAAATAAAAGTCTAAATATATAACTACATCCATCAAGCTAAATGTTCACTGCTCTTCCCCGTTGCACACTATCAAATGCAAGTAAATGTGTGGAATACCACAAATGCATATCCCAAATATGCAACTTCTATCATCAAGAAGATGAAAGGCAGTTGTCACATGGAACCACCATCTTTGAGGTTCCCTCAAAATACATGTTCTACTTCCATAGATTACTGAGGCAATTCAGTGTATTGCCAAATACTCTTTCAAACCAGTACAGGTGCATAGTAGGGAGTACACTCACCAGTTGCACCACGGCTTGGTTCCCTAATTTGAACATCCAGAAACAGAGGAGGCTCGAGAAAGTGGTGGACAGTGCCTCAGATCATGGGTACTGTCCTCCTCATCACACTGCCTCTAAAAGACAGTTAACATCATCAAAGGCTCATCATCCTGGCTATGCTTTCATCTCGCTCTTATTATTCAGAAGGTAGTACTGTACAGGAACGTGAAAACCGTGACCAGGTTCAAGTGCAGTTTCTGCCCAGCAACCATCAGTCTCTTGAACACTGCACAACACTAACCACTCCCTCGGCAAAAATAAAATACTATTAACTTTTGCTCTATGGTGTTCTAATTACCTAGTGTTACTGATTATTAATTAAAAGCAGTATGGATTATTGTATATTTATTTGTGTGTTTTTGTGTTAATGCACCTGTAAAGCCGCAGCAAATAAGAATTCCATAGAGCTCCGTTATCGGTAAATGGACAATTAAACACTCTTGAGAAGCATGTAATCCTAGCTTGAAAATATTGGTCCATTGTCGCTCCGTCTAAATTCTGAAACACCCGTTACCCAATTGTGAGAGTATCCTCGTCAGGACTGTAAAAGGTCTGTTCTGCCAGCTCCACCACCCAAAAGGAATCCGAACCTGAAAGAAAGGTCTCGACCTCTTCCTTCTCTCCAGAGATGCTGCCTATCCAGCTGAGTTACTCCCCGCATTTCGTATCTAGATTCAAGATAGCTTTATTTGTCATCCAAAAAAACGATTTTTTTGGACGAAATTCAGTCACCCACATTCCAACAATAAAAGCATTAAAATAGGCAGATTACACAATAAAGCATTAAAATAGGCAAATTACACAACCCCAAAAACACACAAAAAAGGAAACATCCATCACAGTGAGTCTCCTCCAGTCCTCTCCTCACGGTGATGGAAGGCCACAATGTCTTTTCCCTTCCCCTTTATCTTCGGTGTAAACCAGCATCTGCAGTTCCTTCCTATTGCAGTATCCTTCGCCAGGGCTGTGAAAGGTGAACAAATGCCAACTCCACCAGACCAAAAAGGATTTTCTGTTGGCGCTTTCCTTCTTCGCGGCTGGCTGTTCACCGTTCGCGTTATCCCCCAGCACCTGCGCAGGTGAGCGATATGGACTACATTTCCCTAGCGACCACTCGAGGCCTCGGCGGATGTGGGTTCTCGCTGGCGGAAGCGGAAGGCGCTGAGTGGGTTGGTCGGTCGGACGGGCGGGTGGCTGGTGACGGGCCGCCTCGCGCCCATGTATCCGGCCTCGGCGCGCGACACTCTTCCTTTGGCGCCGGCGGCTGTTGAAACGCAGCTTCCATGTGCGCATCGCATCGGTGGGCCGCTCGCTGAAAGGCCGACTCCGCACAGGCAGGCAGCAGGGCCACGGCTTCACACATTGTCATAATTTTTTTTTTTTTTTAAAAGGAGAGGCGACGCGACATTTAAAAAAATAAATTAAACATCGATTTTCCTCAAGAGCGCGACAGAGAAACTTCCCTGGCCATGGATCCGAATAACATTATCGAGGCCCTGAGAGGGACCATGGACCCTGCACTCAGGGAGGCCGCCGAGCGCCAGCTTAACGAGGTAACGAAACAATTGAAGGCCAGGCCCCGGCGACTGGCAGGTGACCGTGTGCGCTCAGGATGAAATCAAGGCCTGGGACCGACCGAACAGGCCTCGGCGACAGTCAGTGCCAGCGCTACGTGAGCCGCGGCAGACCTTTTACAAGATGTTGCGCCCGTGTCGCCTCTCATGTTTTTGGAATCGACGATATTGTTAGCGGTAATACGTGCAATCAAAGTTAAACTTGTCGTTTAGGGATTTGTTCTCAGTCCAGGCTATCAATGTCGCGATTTCTGGTTCACGTATCCGGGGATTATGAGCTTTAGTGCGGACACAGCATTCGTTCCTGAGTTTTACAATACAACTGTCTGTTAAGTAAAATCATAGTTTTTAACGAATGTTTTAACCATGTGTATATTTCTGTTCTCTCGTTTATTGTCATTTCGCACAACTCGTTCCGTCAATGTAACTTTCCCCCGGCTCTCTGTCAACACTTAAATGAGTAAAGAATAACACTGATGACATGTTTTCCATTGTTCAACAATATAGGCCGGGGTGTTAGTAATTGGGGTAAGATAAGGAAGTGTTGGTTGTCACCGAGCCTTCACTTGCAAGTTTGGGCATTACATTTTAGCAAGTTATCTTTTTTTTAAAATACATCTTGATCAAGCAAATTCAGTTTCATCCTCATGAGAGATGACATTTCAGAACTGCTGATTCACAAAGCAAGTGTTGGGGCAGATGTAACTTGTGTTTTTTCGTAATCTCATAAGTTCTAATAGACACTTATTGAGACTCGTTGAAATGATGTGGGTTGTCCTTGCGTTTTCTCTCAGAAAGAATTGTTCCTCTTTTATTTGGGGATAAAACTCAAGGATGTTATTGACTATAATAAAATTAACACACCCCATCTCCAAGCCGAGAGGTGAATGATGTTGACTTTTGACCATGAGGATACTTCCTAAAGAATCCAATTTGAATGGGCCATTGAGGATGGGAAGCAAGACCGTGATCCCATATATAACATAAACAAATTAGAAATAAAAACAGGAAATACGGGCCATAAATGGGCCTGGGCGAGAGAAGGAATGAAAAGATGAATTGATGACTTAAGACATTATTGTGCACTTATCCTCTTATTTTTTGTCACTTATTCCTGGTTCTCAAATTCATGTTCATCTTGGATCAGTGTCTGATGTAACAAATTGTTTTGGAGAATTTGACGGTGCATTGTGTAAAAAGACAATGAATAATGTGCTGATCATAAACCACGGGTTTATATCTTGCTAAGAACAGAACTAGCCAACAGAATGTAAATTGACTGTAGCTTTTCAGTGAAGGTCATGTTCTAATTTTAAATCAATTATGATAACAGTAAAATTAAATACATAATGTATTTTAGACATGCAATTGTGGTATTTTTGAGAATGAAAGGGCTGCCTATTTAATAAAGTTTTCTTGTGTTTTAATAGAAATTGATAAGTGTTGGGTCAACCTGATGAGAAATGCATTTTTATGAAAAGGGATTATGTTTCAGAACAAGCATGTGTTTAGTAATTTTAAACTTATGCATTTTTGAATCTGTTAATTCCTATTATTTCTTCTGTAAGACAAGTATTTTTTTGCCTTGTCATTTGCCTTGATCAATGACCTTCTAAATCTTTTAATGCATGTCTGCTTATTCAGTTTTGTGGGTGAAAAAAGAATTCAAAAACCTATGTCATAAATTTGTTTAGTATCTGCACAGGTAGTTGATCTGTTTCTAACATTTTCTATTTTTCGTGTTCGTAAGTGATAGGAGCAGAATTAGGCCATTCAGCCCATCAAGTCTACTCTGCCATTCGATCATGGCTAATCTATCTTTCCCTCTCAGCTCATTCTCCTGCCTTCTCCCCATAACCCTTGCCACCTGTACTAATCAAGAATCTATCCCTCTGCATTAAAAGTATCCATTGATGGCCTCCACAGCATACTGTAGCATACTGAATTCCACAAATTCGTCATGTGTTCACATTCCTGTGATCATTCTCGTAAACCTATAGACCCTCTCGAGCGCCTGCACATTCTTCCTCAGATATGCACTGCGAATTGCTCACAATACTCCAAATGCGGTTTGACCAACGCCCTTTAAAAAAATATTTAAATAGGCTGCTTTGGGAATGGGTTTGTGATAGGTTAGCATCCCTCAAACAAGATTATAATTGCAATGACTACTGTTGAGGTTGTTCCTTCAAGTTGTTCAATATTTCCCGTTGGAAAGTGTACCCGTTTGACGGGATGCAATGTGGTAATGTTGTCCAAAAATGAGTAATTTGATTAATCCTCCACTGTCAACCTCCTTAATTGATTAATTCTTACTGAATATTTAACACATCTGATTGTTGTAACCATACTTGAACGGTAATTTTAGGAGGGAGTAAATTGGAAATATGGCAAGTGATATTCCTGAGAATTTGTTTTTTAATATTTCATATACAAGAAAGCATCAATCTAGGAGAAATAAGAACCTTGAAGTGACATTGATTGTTTCACATTTTCAACAATTGTAGCTATGTTCACTTCCAGATTCATTTTAGTTAAAATTGGAGTGAAAGAAAGCGTCTGGTGTAAATTGTCTTGAAGTGAATTCAAGGACTATTCAGCTAGTTTTGGGACAGAAACGAGGATTATAAAATTTGGTACAGCATTTAGCTGAAGGTAAAAATGTGAGGGATTGAGGAGGAGAGAAATATTTTTTCTGGTATTGTAGAGGTTGCTCACCTAAAATTAGGAGTAAAATGCATTGAGGTTGTAATATATTGTCAGGATGATTATAAAGGTCTTTGCAAGACATCCAGCTTTCCTGGAAGAATGATGGAAATGTTATTTGCTGACATCTTGTGTTTTTCACCACTGAATCCTCTACTTTTTTTAAATATACTAATTTTGATCTATATTTTTGTAATTAGTCATATCATTTGACTATTTTTAATAGATTATATTCTTGGATATTACAGGCAAACAAAGCTGTTACCTTTGTATCAATGCTGCTTCAAATCACAATGTCAGATCAACTGGATTTGCCTGTAAGGCAAGCAGGTATGTGTTTAACTCTCCAGTCCAGTAATACAGTACGGAAAAGCCTGAATTGGATATTCTATTTTACTATTGTCTACCTGTTGCATCAGTTTATGGTCAAAAGCAAAATAATCTGGAACTATAAAATACGGGGTACGACATTTGATAAACTAACCAATTGTCTGGGAGATTTATTTCACTTTGCCATCCATCCCCTTCTCAAATCATCCCTGTCCCAATTTTCATAATTTGGAGCATTTTGTTTGGTAAAGGATGTTTTCTTGTTAGTGTGGGTAAACCCCATTCTGTGCGCACAACAATTAAATACTTTAGTGTGGTATTGGACTAGACACTTTAAAAATAATTTGTTCTTCATCCCTCACTGCACGAACAGCAAATAGATTGCCTTTATAAATTGGATTGCTTAAGTTCTAACATTGTGATGCAGCAGTTTGTGTTGCAACCACATAGCTCCAGGAATATGCGTTGGGTGCTTGCATGTTATCAATACAGAGCTTGCATATTCTCACCATGACCACATGAGGTTCTTCCAGGTGGTCTTGTTTTCTCCCATATCCAAAATATGTACTGGTTGGTTAATTGGTTACTATAACCAGGTATATCTATTTTGTTAGGGCTTGAATTTTTTGCAATTAACTGAAGTAAAATGTTGCGTTAATGTGCCTGTGAATCTACAGCAAGTAAGAATTTCATTGTTCCTGGTGCATATGACAATTAGACACTTGTGTCTTGACTCTTAATTAATAAATGCCAAACATTAATACCAAAAACAGCTGAACTGAACCAGAGGTAAAAATTTAAAAAAATCAACCCCACTGTTATTATTGACAGATAAAGATTAAAATGGGATAGGGTAAAGACATATTAATTCAACACTCATTTTTACTTACCGACATGGTCCATTGCAGCACTGACACCAAACAAATTCAGTTCCCAATCTTAAGTTGATTGCTTCAGCTGGGAATTCAACTTGGCAGTGGCAAGTGAAATTTGGGGACTGAGCATGTGTTTGTTGTTGGCCTGCTATATTACCCAGTCGCTAACCATTTTAACTCGCCTTCCCATTCCCATAATGACCTTTCTGTCCTGGGCCTACTCCATTGCCAGAGTGAGGCCACAAACAAACTGAAGGAACAATGCTGAGTATTCCACCTGGGTAGTTTACAACCTAACCGTATGAACATTGAATTCTCCAATTGTTGGTAATTAACCTGGAAAATGAAGCATTCAATGGTTATGGCTGCGACCCTGCTATTGCCTAATTCAAGGTACTGATGTGGATTGAGAATTAGTTACTGGACTGAAAGCAGGTGATTTTCTTTTTGAAAAAACAGATTGTCATGCTTTGGGACCATTAGGATTGGTGCTCAAGCACCAGCTATTCATAATCTAACAAATGGATGAGAACATGGAGAGGTGGAAAATGATATTATTCACTTTGAATAAAAAAGCTAAATATTGAAATGTTGATGTTCAAATGGGCAGAAAGTTAGTGCAGGCTAATATACAGATGTTATGTGATCAGCAGGGTAAATGGTATTTTAGCCTTTGATGTGAGAGTGTTTGATTGCAGAAGTAAGAAACTCTCATTGTATCAGGGTCTTTGAGACGGCTTTTAAAGTGTGACGGTTTTGCCCTGCACAAGAAAGGATTATTGCTGTAGGAGTGCATCGATTAATGAATCTATGGCATCTGTAGTTGGAACTATTTGTAATAAAGACATTTCAAATAAGTCAAAAGTTTCACTTTCACAGCTGTCCACGGGCTATCTGCATTTAACACAAAAACGTTCAAATAAAAACTGGAAGTATAATGAAAGTGGGTAATTAATTAAAATAAGCCAAATGAAAGCACATACCACCAGATTCAAGAACAACTCTGCTGTTATCAGACTCTTGAATTGCCCTCTCATAAGCTATGGATGTTTTTCCGATCTTCTGACTTTGTTGTGGCCCTTGTACTTTTTTCTCTGCATTTTCTGTGTAGCATTATCTGTTGAAATCGGGTGTGGTATCATTATAATCATGTATGAATGATTTAACTGAACAACACACAATATGTCTGTTCATATCACAATAATATACCAATAGCTTTTGCAGGTGCGGAGAAGGTGGCACGATTAAATAGCTTAAGGAAGTGGTTTCAAATGGCAGGGTATACAATATAATCTCGGCTTCAATACATAGATCCACTGAAGTCAATTCAGTTTCATTGTTTCAGTGAGAGGAAGTTTAGATCTACTCTTTTTTGGGTCCAGTTGTGATGCTCATTTCCTTGCATTCTGTATCTTGTAGTGTTTATGATCAGTGCCACAAGTTGAAGTGTACTTGAGGTGATTGCAGAAGAAAATAAACTCGGTTCGTGTCTTCCCCAAGGTGCTATATTGCTTAAATTATTCTGAACTAATAAATAAGATGAATTTTGACAGAGATTAAAGGAGCTTTGTGCAGTAAGATTTGTTTATTGAACATAAATTTATAGTTGCATTTTTTTTAAACACATGTCAAAATGTGTGAAGTTCTCAGGCTTTCCTGCTTCACGTTTGTTTTTAAATTGAGAGAATTTCTGCATGCTTTCTTACATTTGATTATAGCCAGGGTGCGGCATGGCGGCGCCGGAGACCTGTTTTGATCCTGATTGCGGGTGCTGCCTGTACAGTTTATATGTTCTCTCCATGACCTGCGTGGATTTTCTCCGGATGCTCCTGTTTCCTCCACATTCCTAAAAGGCATACAGATTTGTAGGCTAATTGGCTTGGTGAAATTGTAGATTGTCCCACGTGTGTGTAGAATGGTGTTGGTGTGCGGGGATCTATGGTCGGCATGGACTTAGTGGGCTGCAAGGCCAGTTTCCGCGCTGTATTTCTAACCTAAATTAAACTGTGTTCCAAAGGTTCTGACCTGAAACGTCGCCTATATATCTTTTCCGGAAATGCTGCCTGATCCGCTGAGTTAGTCCTGCGTTGTCTTTTCTGTGTATGCCCTCCATTGCAGAAAGAAGTGGATAAAGCAGACAACAATGTCAATGTATGCTAATGTGCATATAAAACATACATGCAAATAATGCCGTGAAGCATACGATTTCACTGTCTGCTCTGTAGTCTCCCCTTCGCAAATAGATGGTACTGCCAGCAAGTTTTCTCGGTGTCCATGGTTGCAAAGGGGCCAATTTGGGTCCGTTTCCATTTGTGAACTTTGGGTGGGGATGTGTTTTTTCTGTGATGCTGGGAGAACCACTGTCCTCCTTTAGTGAAATATATGCAAATAAATATGTTACTGAAGTTTGTGAGTAGTGAGAAATCAAGGGGGGGGGGGGGAGAGGGGAAAGGTGAGAATAAATATTGCAAAAACAAATCTTAAAGGTGGAAATATAAGAAAGACACAGGTCCGATAAGATCCCAGTGCATCAGACAGGGAAGATGGTCAGAACCTTTTTTCACAGTGGAAATGTGTAAGACTCGAGAGCATAGCTTGAAGGTGAGAGGGGCAAAGTTTAAAGGAGACAAGACCAAGTGGACCGTTGGGCCCAAACCTCTCCTGCATTGGTGCAGCACCCTCTTCCCCCCCCTCTCCCTCCACCCTCTCCTTCCACCCCCCCCCCCCCCCCCCCCCTCAACTACCTTTGCTGGGAACTTGTTCCATATACCCACCACCCACAGAGTGAAAAAGTTGTGTATCCCAACTTTGGTACTCTAGCTGACTGACAAAAATGGAACACAGTACTTCAAGTGCAGTCTCACCAATGTCTTGTACAATTATAACATCCCAATTTATGTACCCAATACTCTAACCGATGAAGGCCTATGAACCAAAAGGCACCTTTACTCCCCTGTGATGCCCCTTTTAGAGAATATTAGTCGTACAGCGTAGAAACTGGCCTTTTGGCCCAACATCCCCACACTGACCAACGTGCCCCAGCTACACTCGTCCCTGTTCCTCCTGTGCAGAAATGTGGCCTGTGTTCCATGGCCTACTGTGCCGTACTGTGTAAGGGTCAACATATTGGGTCAGTTGTCTTATCAGAACTGTAAGAATTGTTGTTGATTTTTTCTTTTATTTTCCCCATTTTTGACTGAATGCTTTTATTTCAAAACTTGTGATTTGCTATCTGATTCATACAACCCAAGCACATAATTATCAATCTTGATGGTCGTGATCATTATTGTCATTCAAGATTGTGCTAGTTTCTGCAATAGTGGGCTATTCCAATAGGACCTCGACCACCAAGCGAGAGAACATCAGGCATGCAGGCACACAACCATATGCAGGTTACCCTTCAAGCCACATGTCATTTTGACTTTGAAGTATATTGCTTTTGTTCAACCCCCTGAACTCCCTCCCCAAGAGCATTCATGCAAGACACGAGACAGTAGACACTTGAATCTTCTGCACATCTCCTCTGGGCTCCAGTGTCCAGTTTTCTCCAGAAAGATTGCAGTTAACACAGGCAAATGGTGCTGGCGCAGATGGGCATCTTGATTGGCATGGACAATTGAGCTGTGGACCTGTTTCTGTGCTGCATGACTGCGCTGCTTCAAAATGATGCCTTGTCAGCAATTTTCACGCCCTGAGAAATAAATGAAGTTGGGTTTAAAAAAAATCAATTATAGGATCTCCAACTGTTGCACAGTACTTTGAATAGGCAAATTAGTTATTACATGATTTGCCGTTGATTTTAATTTCTTAAAAGTTGTGTTCTTTTAATAAAACAGATGACAGAATATGTAGAGAAATCTGAGGAGAGATTGCGTCAGCTGGGCATGTTTTCCCTGGATCAAAGGATACTACATAAGACCAGGCTAAGATAGGGTAAAAGATGAGGATCTCTTTTCCCGTGATGGGAGCATCAAAACAAGAAGGTGTAGTTTTAAGGTTGGAGAAAGTGGTTTTAAAGGGGATTAGATTTTTTTGTTCTTGCAGATAATTGATGCCATCGGCAACTCACTACTAGCAGAGATGAAGTCAGATACATTTGCTATGCTTAAAAGACCTGTAGACAGGAACTTAAATAAGCATGGCATAGTAAGATATAGACCTAATGTGGCAAATGAAACTATATGGGCAAAAAGGTTAGCATGGATGTGGTGAGCTGAAGTGTCTGTTTCTGCGCTATAGAAGTTTGACTATAAAAAATGAGGATCTTTTCATTATTACTTGTTAGCAAAGACTGAGTACATTCACTATTCTGATCTTATGGCTCTACCTTATTAGTAGTTTGCTGGTTCTAATGCTTACTTTTGAGGGGAAATGGTCCATAATACAAGTCACTGGATTTCCTGCAGGAAGATGCAAGGCAAAATAATCTGATTTTAATTGGGGAGCAGCTGTCAAGTAGTTTATTGATAAAAATCAGGAAGTTGCTGTCTATATTGCCCTGCTCCCTGAATTTTCTTTATAATGTGATTTTTTTTTTTTGCTAAGAGATCTGGGATTGAAATATATAGAACAACAAAATGTTTTTTGTGTGATTTCTACAGACTCGACAGCAAATCCATTCAAATTAAGTCACTTTTTAAATAATGATATATTAGTGAATAACATAACAAATAGCAAAAGTTACTTTTACTGTTGTAAGCTTAATGTAAAATAAAAGCCTTGCTAATTCATCAATTTTTCCACCACCTTTTCTTCTAAATTGTATGGGATTTGACATTGAATTAATTGTTCTGACTGGTATTTCCTGGTTCAGACTCATTAATGATTCTTCTATCTATCTCTAAAGTTGATGCACAGTTGTAAAACCTGTTTGCACAGGTTTCGGATTTCCTACAGAGGGCTCATTTCTGACATTGCATTTAAACACTGTAAAATGTAGTGCAAATTCCTTTAGAACCATGATGCACAACAGGACATACTGACTTAAAATGGTAGTGCCCTCCTGAGTAATGCTTTAACAGCTGGTTAGATAATAAAGCTGCACTTCCTAGCTGTCAAAATACATCAGATATCACTGATTGCAAATATTTTTAAATGTTGCAATAACCTAAAAATCTTTCTTCATACTGCAATAAAATGTCTATTTAACAGTGGATGGCATCATATTGTTGCTGTTCAAACTGCAGCCTGTGATAGCTGTGGAGATACTTGCTTTGTCCAAATGATTAAATGAATTAATTTTTGTGTGTATCTTGATCACTCCTGAAATCAATCTGGTTTCAGCTGTGGTTTTGTGTCTCGGAATTGCTGCTTTCAAGCACCGCTCTAAATACTACTACAATACAATAAAATACGGTATTGGGATAACTCAGCGAGTGAGGCAGCATCTCTGAGGACATGGATTGGCAAAGTTTCGGGTCGGGACCCTTTTTCAGACAAATTATTCTCCATCAATGTGAATAAGGCTCCCGATCCAAAACGTTGCCCATGCACGTTTTCCAGAGATGCTGCCGGACTTGCTGATTTACTCGAGCACTTTTAAAATAAATCAGCATCAGCAGTTCCTTGTGTCTACTTGACCATATAAGTAGGCTGGCGCTTCTATTCTGCATGAGTTCGGATGGCATGTTAAATTGCTTTCTTGGGTGAATATAAAAGACCATAGCATCATTCCAACAGCAGGGGTGAGTTCCTGGGAGTTCTCTATCACTTCTTGGAGCAGTTGATCTGGCTACTGTAGAGATAGCCAGGAATTTGCAGCACATAAACTGGTTAAGCAGCTCAACTAGGTGTATACTTTTCTGTTCCATGTAAGCCTCATTTTTCTATTACTTTTTCTTTTACTGAATGATGGTTAATTCATTAGCGGTTTTAAATGTTGTTTAAAAAAGATTAAGTTACTGCTTCTCATCAAATGCAAATATTTTGCAGCGTGAGTAATCTCTTCCAGATCATTTATTCTACTTCAATTAGAAATTATCCATTATTGGTGGCTGATATGAGATAATTTCAAATATATTAATTCCCTTAGGTGTAATTTACTTGAAAAATACAATAACGCAATTCTGGGCCGAGCGTGAAGCTGCTTCAAGTGATGCACCAGCATTTACTATACCAGATGAAGATCAGCAGTTCATCCGTGACAACATTATAGAAGCTATAATACAGTCACCAGAGTTGATACGGTTTGTAATTTTTTTAAATTGCATTAATTTGCAGTGGCCATGTCTTTGAAATAAAAATGAACAGCAAATGTCATAATTCCTGGGAAATTCGCTATTTAGACAAAATAATTAATAATAATGTTTTTTAAAAGCTTAATTTGTTGGTTTGAAGGTACAGCATCGCAACAGCCATTCACACTCATTCTACGTTATTGCACTTTCGCATCCACTTCCTACATACTACTGTCAATTTATGAAGGTCATCTAATCTGCATGTCTTTACGATGTTGAAGGAAACTGGCGTACCCAGAGGAAGCCCACACAATTGCTGGGACAATGTGCACACTGCACAGCACCCAAGGTCAGGATTGAACCCGGGTCTCTTGCGCTATGAGACAGCAGTTATACCAGCTTAAGCCTCGGCGGGTTGCTGCAAAATACATGCGAAGCCCAGGCAATTTCTTTTGGGGATGATTCAAAATTCATTCAATTTGCTAATGATGCTAGTCTTAAATCTTGTGACTCTACTTTAGCCTTCCATTCTACAGTCTGTATTGTTGGATCCTGGTTATGCATGATGGTCACTTCAAGTATTTCTTCCAAGTGATTATTCTATAGTTGTTTTTTTTATGGGATATGTTGAAGTCATGGACTAGAGGCCTGTGACTCAAATCAACGCTGGGTCCATTGTTGTATGTGGGTATATCAATGATTTAGATGAGAATGTAGAAGGTGTGATTTGTAAGTTTGCAGATGACACTAAAATAGGTTGTATCACAGACTGAAGATGGTTATCAAAGATTACAGAAGGTGCTTGATCAGCTGGGCAAGTGGGCTGTAGAATGGCTAATGGATTTTTGATGCACATAACTCTGATGTGTCACATTTTGGGAAATCAAACCAGGGTAAGACCTGGCCTGGGGAGAGTTGTAGAGAAGAGAGGTCTATGTGTACAGTTACACAGTTCCCTGAAAGTGGTGTCACTGGGAGATAGTATGGTAAAGATGGCTTTTGGTACATTGGTCTTCATCAGTAAGGATATTGATGAGTAGTTGGTTCATTATGTAACAGTTGTTCAAGACATTGATGAGTCTGGATTTGGAGTATTATTTTGTTCTGGTCAATCTGCTGTGGGAAGGATGTCACTAAGCTGGAAAGAGTGCAGAGAAGATTCATGAGGGTGTTGCCAGGACTTGAGGACCTGAGATCGAGGGAGAGATTCGGCAGGCCAAGATGCCCCATCTACACAAATCTCACTTGCCTGCGTTTGGCCCATATTCCGCTAAAACCTTTCCTACCCACATACCTGTCAAATTTCCTTGGAGTCCAGGAGACTAAGGGGTGACCTTGTTGAGGCGTAATTTTGATGGGAATTGATCTTTTACCCAGGGTAGGGTAATCAAGAATGAGAGGTCATTGGTTTAGGGTGAGAGTGGAAATATGTAATAGGAACCTTTCTGCTCAGTGATGAGTATAGAGGGGGTGATTGCGGCAGGTATAAATACAACATTTAAAAGACATTTCAGCAGGTACATGGATAGGAAAGGTTTGGAGGAATATGTGCTAATTATGGGCATATGGGGCATCTTGGTTGGCATGGATGAGTTGGGCTGAAGGTCTGTTTCTGTGCTATAGGACTCTAACTCTGCATGCAACATTTTTTTATGCAACATCATTGCCCAAGTATCAGAAGTGATTGCATGTCAATTTCCAAAGTAATTCTCTTATGGCATCTCATAGTGAATCTGGTGGCCTGTGTTCTTAAGAGACATTGATGTTTGATTAATGTGAGGCTAGTTCAGGTTGGTATTGTGTTATAACTGCAAAAAACAAAGTGTTTCTAATTCATGAATCGAGTTATATCCAATTCGTGTTATGGAAACTCTATAGCAGAACGACCAGTACAAGAATTAAAAACTCAAATGTAACTTTTCAAAGCTAAATAGTTAGGTTTGAGAGTTCTATGTCATGTTCAGTTATAGAACACAGTTGTGAGTATTTAATACTGATCTATTTTCTTGTTTTTATAGAGTTCAACTTACAACGTGCATTCACCAAATAATCAAGCATGACTATCCTGGCAGGTGGCCAGCAGTTGTGGATAAAATCGGCTTCTATCTACAATCTGACAACAGTGCCTATTGGCTTGGGATCCTTCTCTGTCTCCATCAGTTAGTGAAAAACTATGAGTAAGCTCTTCATTTATTTGTGGCTTGAACAGTTTTTCAATTTAGTCAAATAGTTGGCATATCTACTAGTAATTGAGTTTTGACATGTGTGCTGAAGATCTACTTATAATATTTTCCAGCCATCTTTCCAACTTTCTCTCAGCCTCATTTCCCAACAACTCTTGCCTGGCAGAATGACATTTTGATAGGTGATAATTATTAATGCAATTGACATTTAAACGGGAAGAATCTATTGAATGCAACTGAAGAGCATTGCGACCTCTGACTCAATCAGGGAAACTGTTTATTTTGGCACTGTTTTGCGTTATGAGGGAATTTATATTTGATGTCTGGAAATATTTTTCTAATGTTTCTATTCATTTACTGCTTTGCATACTGTTTGCACACAGATACAAGAAATCAGATGAACGTAGTCCTTTGGTGGCAGCTATGCAGCACTTCTTGCCAATGATGAAAGATCGATTTGTCCAACTGCTCCCAGATTCTTCAGACCAATCTGTCCTTATTCAAAAACAAATCTTCAAGATTTTCTATGCACTTGTTCAGGTATGATAATAGAAAATATAATGGCTTCCTTTCTCTGTATTTGGATTATATTCTGTCTCTTCACTTGTTAGATAATACAGTAAATTTGAATGTGGTTACTCCATCTTTACCCCAATTCATGAAAGGCAAATGTAATGTCAATGCTGAGTTCACACAGACAATCACTCTTAAGTAGTTCATTGTTTTGTGTAAGTACCTGCTAATAGTCAGTGGAAGACGGCTTCGTTTTCATGTAAAGATACTTAAGACACAGGTGTAAATTGGTAATGTTCCTTTCGACCTTTCCACCTAACATACAACTACAAACTTGCATCATTGGTCCCTCCCCCACCCTGGTCGTCATACTAGTTTCACTGTCATTTAGACCCTTCCCTCCCCTGATCGTCGTACTAGATTCACTGTTGTTCTGTTCAGTTTCACTGTTTGTATCATTCATTATCATCTTCTCCACAGTCAACAATGCACCATTGTGGGCTCCAGTTTTCTTTAATCATCGGTGCTTTTTTCATTAATTTCTATGTATCTTCTATATCCCTCGTTTCCCTTTCCCCAGACTCTGAAGAAGGGTCTCAACCCGAAACGTCACTTATTCCTTTACTTCAGAGATGTGCTCTGACCGGCTGAGTTACTCCAGCTTTTTGTCTATCTTTGGTGTAAACCAGCATCTGCAGTTCCTTCGTACGTAAATATAGTCTTCTGTAAACACCATAATATACAAAAAAGTGTTCTTTACATAAAAACAAACATAATTAATAGTGCAAAGACAAAAGCAATGCCCCCAAGCCTGTGTAGTTTGGAGCTTATTTGGAGGGTGCCGTGTTTAATAGCCTGATAGTTGTAGTGAAGAAGCTGCTCCTGAACCTGGACGTTAGTTTTCATGCTTCTATACCACCTTCCCGAAGGCAGGAGTGAAATAAGAGTGTGGCCAGGGTGGTGTGGGTCTCTGATGCTGGCTGGTTTTTTTTTGAGGCAGCGATTCCTGTTGATTCCTTTGATACAGTAGTCTTTGTGGATGGGAATCGAACCTGGGTCTCTGGTGCCGTGAGGCAGCAACTCTGCCACTGTACCACTGTACGGCCGTGTAATACGGGCATTAATCATTTTTGTTAGTGGTTGCCGTTTGGGAGACATGGATTGGCAATACAAGTGAAACACTGGAGGACCTTTGCCACACATTATCTTGCTTCTGATGCAGGAAATACCCCGCTGGTCAAACAGCATTCTGTGGAGAGAGAAAAACATTAACATTTTGGGGCCTTGCCTTTCCCTGACTTTGTCTCTTTCAGGGTCAATATTTGTATGGCCAATCATGTGGAGTTTCTGATAAATGTAATTATCTGCAACCCCCAGCACCTGTGTTAAAAAAAATATGGTTTTGAATGAAAAAAAGGAAAGTAAACTTATTTAAATAAGGCAGAATGAAATGAATGATTCGATTGAATCTGCAACTTAATTTTTTATTTTGTTTTCACAGTACACTCTACCGTTGGAGCTGATAAACCAACAGAATCTTACAGAATGGATGGAAATACTGAAAAGTGTTGTTGATAGGGATGTTCCTCCTGTAAGTTATTCTCATTTTTGTTTTTGTTCTCCTTCTCATCGCTGTTTACTAAGGAGTAGATGAGTAAAGATGAAGTGAAATTAAAATTGAAACTTTTCATTGGGTTTAAATTCCAAAGTTTTGAATAAGCCAGTGGTATTATTTGAATCCTACATGACATACATAGATGTCATAATTAGTTTGAAATGTGAAGTTGCAAGGGAAATAAACTTAATTGTGATTAAAGATAGACACAAAGTGCTGGAGTAACTCAGCGGGTCAGGCAGCATCACTGGAGAAAAAGATGGGTGACGTTCCGCGTCCCAACCGAGATGCTGCCTGACACGCCGAATTATTCCAGCACTTTGTGTCCATCTTTGGTATAAACCAGCATCTGCAGTTCTTTGTTTTTACAATCATAATTTTGAGTAACCCTGTTAATTAGTTTCATACAAGTAAAATGCAACAATTTAAAATGATTTTTCCTTATTTCTTATTGCAACGTTGGGCATTCTATGTTTTGAAGTATTCCTTGAATTTTTTTTTTCAGGAAACTCTTCAAGTTGATGAAGATGATCGACCTGAGCTTCCTTGGTGGAAGTGCAAAAAATGGGCGCTGCACATCTTGGCCAGATTGTTCGAGCGGTGAGTTTTCATTGCTTTGGGCAATATGTTAAGCATCCAGGCACACCCCAACTTGCATAATAGGCAACTTGCGTAAACTCGCACTTGCATAAGTAATTTTTTAAGCCCACTGACGACCATTGATCTCCTCATCAAATAGTACATTTACACGTGCGCAGCAGCACTTCTGTTTCTGACTTGCATAATATCCGACCTTTGATAGGATCAGCAGGACGTAACCCAGATGTAGGTCTGGGAGCGTTTGTGCTCGTTTTCTTTTCCAAATTACAGCACTTTGCATAATTTATTTTAAAAAACACACCTTGTTCCGAATGTTCATGTAGCTGAGATTTCATTTAATACCATGGGTGTCTATTATTTGTGATCAACAAGATATTGTTAACCCGCTAAGTTACGCCAGCATTTTGTGTCGCCTGATCCGCTGAGTTACTCCAGCATTTTGTGTCTACCTTCGATTTAAACCGGCATCTGCAGTTCTTTCCTACAGATATTGTTAAATGTTGGGGATATTACAGCTGAGCCAAATCAGTCAATGCCTTGTGTTCACACTGGAGTGTGAGTACGAGTGTCCCTGGATAAGGATCAAGAGTCAAATTTGAGGCTATTTTGGCCTATTTCTAGCTCAATAATTCAACATTCAAAAGAACAAGATTGATTATTTCAAAGGTGCTTTCTTCAATGAGTAACTACTGAAATGGATTTAAATCCACCAGATATGGAAGTCCGGGTAACGTTTCCAAAGAATACAATGAATTTGCTGAAGTATTCCTCAAAGGTTATGCTGTCAGTATCCAGCAGGTAAAGTATTATTTTCATACTTTTTCTAAGCCTTAACCTTTTAAGTTTTAATGTTTTATCCTGTGTGTTTCACATTATATTGGGAGGGATAGGAGGTTTTTTCAAATTGTCTTGTATTACAATTGATTGCTGGAGAATCTGTTTCCAGATTGGAAAGAGAGAAGATTGCGGGGGCCTTGACAAGGATCTTTGTTTCTTCTCTAGCGCCAGATGAGGTCCTGGAAGACTGGAGAGTGGCCGATGTTGTTCTTTTGCTTAAGAAAGGAAGGAGGATATAAATATGCTGAGGCAGTTTGAGGTCGAGAATGAGGTGGTGCTGAGACTCTTGAAGAACATTAAGGTGGATAAGTCCCTGAACAAGTGTGAAGTGTTGCACTTTGGGAGGTTGGATGTAAGGAGCGACTATACAGTTAATTGCAAGACCCGTAACAGCATAAATGTGCAGAAGGATCTTGGAATCCAAATTCATGGCTCACTAAAAATGGCAGCACAACTAGATAGGGTGGTAAAGAAGGCATTTGGTGTGCTTGCCTTCATTGCTAGAGGCATTGAATATAAGAGTCAGGATGTTATGATACAGCTCTAAAGGACTTTGGTCAGACTGCATTAGGAGTATCGCATGTAGTTCTGGTTGCCCTATTGCAGGAAAAATGTGGATGCATTGGAGAGAGTGCAAAAGAGGTTTATCAGAATGCTGTTTGGTTTCAAGTACAGAGAGAGATTGGATGGATTGTTTTCTCTGGAACGTTTGAGATTGAGTGGAGACTTGATAGCAATATATAAAATTATGCGAGGCATAGATAGGGTGACAGTCAGAAGCTTTTTTTCCAGGGTGGAAATGTCCAACACTAGAGGGTATATCTATGAGGTGAGACGGGGAAAGTTTAATGGAGATGTGCAGGGCATGTTTTTTTTTACATAAGGTGATGGGGCCTGGAACGCATTGCCAGTCGTGGTGGTGGAAGCCAAGATGATGGTGGCATTTAAGAGGCTTTTTGATACGCACATGGATGGGTATAGAGGGATATGGATCATGTGTAGGCAGTTGAGATTGGTTCAGCTAGGCATGTTCAGCACAAATGTTGTGGGTGGAAGGGCCTGTTCCTGTGCTGCACTGTACTATGTTCTAATGACACCAGGCACCTTAAGGTTTTCTTCAAATTATTGTCAATTGATACACGTGTCGGACCATCTGTTTAGTGTCTTATGAAAGACAACTACATTACAGGTGCTCCTCAACTTACGATGGGGTTACGTTCCGAGAAACCCATTGTAAACCAAGAATATCGTAAGTCAAAATGTATTTAATACCCCTGATCACGTGGTCGGAAGTGAGCTGCGGGTCGCTGCCGTTTGCACCATCGCAAAGTCAAAATGTCGTAAGTCGGGGAGCATCTGTATTGCACTCCCTCAGTGCTTTCTTGAGTCATTTGGGGGGGGGTTGTGTCGTAACATCTTTAGAATATGTCGATCGTGTGATTTCAGATTTGTTCTACAAGTAAAATTCCTATAATAGAGATCTTTAAATCATTGTATCTTGTTACAGGTGCTGTTGAAAGTTTTGTATCAATACAAAGAGAAACAATATGTAGCTCCTCGCATATTGCAGCAAACTCTGAACTACATTAACCAGGGGGTTGCTCACGCTGTTACTTGGAAGAATTTAAAGCCCCATATTCAGGTGCTTGTTATACTGCTGTGGTTTAATAGTTTTCTAATTGATTCCGAACTGTTACTAAATTGAATACATTATTATCATTGTTTTTGTATATGTTTTTTTTTAATCCTGTCTTCAAACCAAAGTAAATATTTTTGTTCAACCTGAGTTCATTGACGCATGTGCAGATGACACGGGTTTGCATTACGCAAAATTGCGACAAGTCTTTTCAAGGAAAGCAAACCCCTTCCCCGCCACCCAATACATTGTTACATGGGGTTTACCTGCATCTGGTTCGTACTCTTGAACTATGGTTGCATAATTTGTAGGGTCATACAATACGGAAATGGGCCCTTTGGCCCAAATCGTCTATTCTAGCCAAGGTGTCCCATCTAAGATAGACCCGAGTTTGATCCTGACTATGGGTGCTGTCCGTAACAAAACTGCATCGGTTTTCTCCTGCTGCTCCGGTTTCCTCCCACAATTCAGACTTAGAGGTTTGTAAGTTACTTGGCCTCCACAGCCATCTGTGGCAATGAATTCCATAGATTCACCACCTCTGAAATTCCTCCTCATCTTTTGAAAGGTACTTCCTTTTATTCTGAGACATTATTAAACAGTAAACAAGTATCAGTAGAAGTGATTTCTCGTCAATTTCAATGACCACCTGTGGTTGAAATAGCAACTGTGTTCTAAAGAGATCAGCTTAACCTGGCATCATGTTCGCCATGAACATGGTGCTGTTCTGTTCTATTATATAGCTCTGAATCCAGCTAAATAGTGAGCAGAGGTGGCTCACTGAACTAGGTTTTCTGTTCTTTTTACACCCTTCCATTTCTCTTTCTTCCATTCACCCCCTGTCCAGCCCACAAAATTCCAAACTCAATCGCAGAGGCCAATTCTACAATGTCTAAGGTATCGCAAAGTGCTGGAGTAACTCAGCAGGTCAGGCAGCATCTCTGGAGAGAAGGAATGGGTGACGTTTCTGGTTGAGACCCTTCTTCAGACTGATGTCAGGGGGGGGCGGGACAAAGAAAGGATATAGGGAGACAGGAAGACGGGGGAGGGGAAGAGAGGGACAGAGGAACTATCTAAAGTTGGAGAAGTCAATGTTCATACCATTCCTCTACAATGTCTATATCATCAACTTTTATTATTTTAATGAGTTGAGAATTGTGGGAGCATTGCAAAAAGCTAAGTTTAGCATCGTGATAATCAGTTTCAATTTTGGGTGCGGTAATAGAAAAAGCAAATAATTTTCACATATACTTCTCAGTTGAAGTTTCATAAATCTGCTAATTTTAATGTGATTTTCCTGGGAGGCAGGAGAATGTATTTGGGGGCAAAAAATACATCAGATTTATCTTGATTGAAGTCATGGATAATTTTGAGAGAGACTACTTGGTGTGATGAAAATGAATTTGCAACGAGTGGCATTCTTGGCTCAGGAGACAGTCATGAATTTGGCTCCTGATGGATGATCATTTGTGTAAGAAAATATTAAATGTTCCCATTCATATTGCACTGTATTTCAAGAGTTGCCATCTTAAGGAAATTCGTGAAATTATTAAGTGCTTTCCATATCAATTGATTTTAATAACTATTTTAAACTTTGTTCATAGGGCGTTATCCAGGATGTTGTCTTCCCATTGATGTGCTATACAGATGCAGATGAGGAACTCTGGCAAGAGGATCCATACGAGTATATTCGTATGAAATTTGGTAGGGATGCTATTTATTTTCACTTCAGGGAATGTTTACTCAAAATTGAAACGGGGGCACCTTTTAAAGATTGAACACCTTGAATGAAAGTTAAACAGCCTCTTTGAAAGTAAAACCTTTGCATCAGATATCTGAAATTTTCAATTGACCAAGTTATTGTTGACATTATGGTTGTATCTTTTGTAGTTTTTCCTATCATCACCATAAGTGATTGTGGATATGGTTTCATTTTGTATTGTTGTTCATGGATATCTTTCATCTAAGAGGACTGTTCCCTTCGAACATAAGGTATAACAGCCGGATCGCATTCATGTTTATAGCTGAATTCTGCAGATCGAGCAGGGTAGTTTAATTTTTGTGGTCAACAGATTTTTAATATGTAGACACAAGCAGGTAATGTTTATTTAAAAAAAAAAAAAAAAAATGCTGGAGTAACTGCGCATCAGGCAGCATCTCTAGAGAACATGGATTGGCCATGTTATTGGGTTGGGATCCTCCTTCAAACTGATTGTCGTGGGGGGAGAAGACAAAAGGCTGTGGGAGGCTTCCCGCAGGACAGGAGATCCAAATCATCACCTATCCAGAGATGTTGCGTGATCCGTTTTGATACGCCAACATTTTTAATTTAAGATTTTCAATGTGATGTGTTATATTTTGTTGGCTGTTTGCCAACAACCCCTGTGCAACCAAAAAGATTAGAATTTAATGGCATTTAATAATTAAAACGTTTGGTGAGCTGAGATCTATGATAAAACTACCATTCAGCTTTTTAGAAAATATGTTGCCACAAAGACCTTTTACTGCAGGTAGCTGCAATAATAGCATAAAAACAATTGTGTCAACAGGAAAAAGAATGAGGGGCTGTGATGTTTCAGGCTCTCAATAAGAGTAATTTTTTTAACAGAATTTTCTAAACTAAATGACATTTTATGCAAGTTAAAATACAAAGGCTGCATTTTACATTGTTATCAAGTGTCAGTAGAGGTGATTACTCGTCGTTTACAATTACCATCTGTGGTTGAAGTAGCAACTGTGTTCTTGAGAGACAATGGTGTCTGATTACTGTGGGGAAGTTGCATGTAAACAGTTTTCATCCCGGGAGCTTTTTCTCTGGTTGTCAGTTACCAAAATAATTTGAGTGGATCTCTAGTTCCCAATTGAAATTGTGCTTTACACCAATTCGGCCCATTTAATACAAATTTGTGTTTCCTGATTCATTGTGTTTTATGCTATTCTCGTTTTCGAAATGCCATTAAAGCAGAACTGCCTGTATTTACTGTTTGAATATCTATATATGTTCTCGCCCTCCAACTCTATCCTGATATTGTATTTTATATATATATATATATAGCTGTTTAATGGACCAGTATTGTCTTTTGCAGTTAATATTTGGACAATATCTTCAAAATATAAGATGTATAAGCATAGTTCCGTTTGAGTTTTGATCATATAGTGTATTTAAAAAGCATTAGTGTGGCTAAATTTGGTAATGAAGAGATTGGGTGCTATTTGAATTTAAAATCCATGTATTTAAACATGTTTTAAGAGGATGCTGGAATTTAATTATAATTGAATTTATTTTTTATTTAGATGTCTTTGAAGACTTCATCTCGCCAACAACAGCTGCTCAAACGTTATTGTACACAGCATGCAGCAAGAGAAAAGAAGTTAGTATTTTGTTATGGTCATCTGAAATTGGTGCCACCTATCATTTGCAATGATCCCCTTAATTGCCATAATCTTTTTGTTTCAGGTGTTGCAGAAATCAATGGGATTCTGTTACCAGATACTTACAGAACCAACGGTTGATCCCCGGAAGAAAGATGGAGCCTTGCATATGATTGGTTCCCTAGCAGAAGTACTACTAAAGGTGATTACAGTGCCACTAATAAAGATGAGCTGATGTTATGTGGACAGGTTTCTGTGCTAATGTCTCTTACAAAAAGAATGTATTCTGCTAATTAGCACTAAAAATGCAAGGCAAGTTTTGTACATTACACTAAAGACCATGTGCAAAACTGTAATGTCACTTTTAAATTATATTTGAACAGGTATGGATAAGGGTTTAAAGGGCTATGGGCCAAATGCAGGCAAATGGGACTTGCCCAGTGTGCCAACTTGGTTGGTGTGGACATGATAGGCCTTTTTGTGCTCTATGGCTCTTGACTCTGATAATGTTTGAAGAGGAATCTTTCTGCTTTTGTCTGTCATAGATCAAGTAATCAACATTTTTGTTTCTCTGGAGAGAAGATGTATAGTTTACTGCTGTTACTCTTATAAAAATGTAAACCAAAAAGGAATTGGATCATATTCTCATCCGTCTACAATGAATTGATTTCCCCCCCAAAAAATATTCATTGTGTCATGGTTTTAAAAATACATTTTTTACTATGTCTGTGTTATGTGCCTGGTCTCATTAAAATGTTTAATATTCTGTTTGCTCCTGAAACAGAAAAAGATTTACAAAGATCAGATGGAATTCATGTTACAGAACCATGTCTTCCCCTTGTTCAACAGTGAGCTGGGCTACATGAGAGCAAGGGTAAGTTCCTCAAATTTGACTAATTTCAACACTTTTGTAATTGCCTTAGATGTCAAGGCAAGCCAAGATTTATTTAATTTATCTTGCTGTTTTGACACAGTTCCTCTTTGAATCGTTTAAATGAGAACCAAGGGAGGTTAGACCAAGAATGTGGCACATCTGTTACCAGAATCTTGGCCTCAAAGACTAGCTAACATGAATTATTGCTACGTGGTGTCAATTTATTTTCATTATTTAAGTTTGAAACTGATGGTCAGGTTTGCAAGAAACTTGTCTTTTCTGAATTTCTTTTGTACATACGGCAATTTTATGATGAGTTTTAACATTATTGGGTATGAATCTTGAAATTCAGCTTCATTGAAAATTGGGCAGCCCCTTGTTTTAATATCTTGCAGGAGAGATTGTGATATCTGATTAGTGAATCCCATGGTTTAAGAATCAATGAGAATTAAGACACAATGTCTTGCTGATACTGGGGCTAATGACACCATGTCAAGGTGATCAACAACCTTTTGCTCCTCTTGTTTTGAATGAGCTTGAGCTTGCAAATATGACTAACTTTTCACTGTTTTTATAATTCAACTCTTAATTGCGCAGATATTGGGGATCAGAAGGATGGCTGATGGGGCAAGAAAGACGGAGACATAGTTATGGCACAAAACAAATTGGGAATGTTCGGTAACCTGGTTGTAAAAAGAAAGTTATCAGGTCGATATTTCTATCAAATTAAGGCTAACTTCACCTGGAATTCTTTAAGCATAGGGAGTACAGCAACTTTGGGTATGGAACAAAAGGAAATTAGATACAAAAAAACGAACGTCACAGTTCTCATGCACAGCTTTCACCATTTCACAATCATCAAAATATTAACAGATTGAGGTCTTTGCAGTGAGTACAAATGTATACGGGCTGTTTTAATATTAATTTCATTATTCCCAATCAGCATCTCGACGTGAAATTCTCAAGTTTGAGTCTTGCTCCTTCAGGCTTTTGAATTCTTTGTGTGCCGTATTTAGAAAAAGTTGGATGTAATGTTTTTAGCTTCTTTTCTTTTACTATAATGCCGCCTTTACCAGGGTTGACGAAAATTTGCCCCTTTATTATTTTTTTTCTAGTGTTTATCTCCTATCTGTAAAATCTCATTGGTTAGAGAGATCCAATTGTTTTACCTACTTACTACCAAATAACCTTTCGTTTGCAACACCATTACCAGATTCTATTTTCTTCTCTCCAGAGATGCTGCCTGTCCCTCTGAGTTACTCCAGCATTTTGTGTCTACCTTCTATTTTCAACACCGGGAACAAATATTTTCTTTGAGTTAAAGGATGAAGTATGTGTAATAGCAGGTGTCATTGGATGCCTTGTGGGAAAATCTTGCTGATTATTTCATAACCATAAACTGACAGTGTAGTTGTAAATAAGTTCAGTATTTTGAAAAGAATCTTGCTACAATTGGAAGGCAATGAGTTTATCTATTACTATACTAAAACTCAGATCTTGTGTGTATGTGTATACATATATATATATATATATTATATATAATATACGTATCTATCTGTGATTTCGGCAAAACCGTCAACCGTAGTGCCACAATTTTTGCACCACCTTAATCGCCACTCACCGCCAGTGCCTATAACAATTTCATTTAAATCACTCTTATATTTTTACATATTTTACAGACGTTTAAAACTTCCAACAATCTCATTTCTAAAGACCTTTTTCCAAGCGCTGCTGTGCCTATGGCGTCACCATACCGCACGCACCGCCTCTCTCTTCACTCGCACACACAAGATGGACGCCGTTAGTGGAGCTGCCCGCCCGCAATCAGGGGCTCCCCTCTCCCCTCGTTTCTCTCTCCCCGCTCCTCTCTCCTCTTCCCCTCTCCTCTTCCCCCTCTCTTCTCTCCCCCACAACCGCCACCAGTAATCACAGCTCGGCTAGGTCACAGCCGCCGCCGCACTGCCCGTCTCCAGCAGGCCGCCACCGCCGCACTGCCCGTCTCCAGCAGTCCGCCGCTCCGGGAGAGTAAGAGTGGGGGGGGGTGGGGAGGGTGGCAAGAGGAGAGAGGGGGTGGGAGGGAGAGTGGGACTGGGGAGGGGGACAGCAGGGGTGGTGGGGAAAGGGGGGTGGGGGAGAGTAAGAGTGGGGCTGGGGAGGAGAGAATGGGGGGGGGGTGGGAATGGGCCCACTTTGTCTAGTATTAAATAAAATTTACCACGCAATATATATAACTTGAATTTAGGAACAGGGCTTTGAGAGAGAACTGGAAATCATTTGAATAAATTCAATTTAAAATCTCGTCAAATTCAAATCTCGTCATTTTGACGAGATTTTCAGTAGTTAAATGAACAATATTTGTGTTCTATTTTCTCTACATCTCATATGAAATTTGGCTTTCCCTGAAAATGAGATCCCAAGAATGCATCTTGTCTGCAGTTGTTTTTAATCTCTCTCTTTGGCTTTTTTTTCCCCCTCCATAACCTTTGGTTCAACCATTGGTACTCTTTTGAGTACCTGCCCACATTGAACATAGAACAACACATCACAGGAAGAGGCCCTTCAGCCCACAATGTCCATGTAAAACGATGCCAAGTAAAACTAATTTAAACTAATCTCTGCCTGTTCATGATCCATTCCCTACATATCCATATGCCTATCTAAATGCCCTGTAAATACCCCTATCCTATCTGCATCCATCACTACCCCAACCAGCATATTCCAGGCTCCCACCACTCTGTGTTTAACAATAAAATGTCCTGCACATAATGTTTAAATTTTGGCCCTCTCACCTTAAACCTAGTCTTTGACATTCCCACCCTGGGAAAAAGGTTCTGGCTCTATTAATGCAGCTTATAATTTTATATGCTTCTATCAGGTCTCCCCTCAACTTCTGGAGCTCCAGAGAAAACAATCCAAAATTGTCCAACCTCTCCTTACAGGCAGCTTCTGGGAAACCTCTTCTGCACCTCTGCAAAGTCTCCACATTTTTCCTGTATTTGAGCAGCCAGAACTGCATGCATGCAATGCAAGATTTAAATCAAATGCCTTACCAAAGTCCATGTTGACAACATCGACTGCCCTGCCATATCCATTGGTCACTTTCATTACCACCTCAAAGGAAAACCTCAGCCAAGTTTGTGAGGCATGACCTGTCACAGGCAATGCTATGTGTCTAATGATCCCATTCTCTTCCAAATGAGAGTAAATCCTGTCCAGAAGAATCCTCTCCAATAGCTTCCCTACTGCTGAGGTGAGGCTCACTGTCATAGAATTCCCTCAATTATCTCCACTCCCCTTAAAGGAAGAAGATTGGCTTCTCTCCAGTCTTCTGGGATCTCAACTGTGGCTAGAGAAGATACAAAGATCTTCAAGCCCCCTGCAATTTCCTCTCTTGCCTCTTTCAATAACTGGAGACGGATCCCATCAAGCCATGGGGACTTATCCACCTTGGTGCTCTTCAAGAACCCCACACTACCATCACCTTGATTTTCATTGCCCCAGCATTTTAGTATTTCTTCCCCCATTGATATCACCATCCTCCATATCTTTCTCCTTCGTGAATACAGATGCAAAGTGTTTGTTTAGTATGCCTTCTACATTCTCTGATTCCAAGCATAAATTACGTCCTCAATCCTTGAGCCTTTGACCTTCTATGTGATTACACTCTTGTTTTTTTTATAAAAGCCTTGATTTTCAACCTCTTTGGTCATACAAGGTTCTCTTATCTTGCCAACGTTATCTTTCCTCACTGGAACATGCTGGTCCTGAACTAGCTGATTTTTAAGCAACTGCCGCATGTCAGATGTGGACTTGCCCAAAACAAACTGCTTACAATTTATTCCCCTTAGCTTCTGCCAAATAATGCAGCAATTTGCAGCAGCCCAATTTGGTGCCTTCCCTCAAGTCCAGACGTCCTTATTCACAATTATCTTAAAACATGGAGTTGTGTTTCGTTCAACACCTTTGCTCAGTCTGCCTTAACCAACCTGATCTCCCGGTGGCTCAGCACTTCAACTCCCCCTCCCACTCCCAGTCTGACCTTTCTGTCATGGGCCTCCTCCATTGTCATAGTGACGCCCACCGCAATTTGGAGGAACAGCATCTCCTATTTCGCTTGGGCAGCTTACACCCCAGCGGTATGAACATTGATTCCTCTAACTTTAGATAACTCCTCTGTCCCTATCTTTCCCCTTCCCAGTTCTCCCGCTGTCTTCCTGTCTCCAACTACATCCTTTTGTTGTCCCGCCCCCTCCCCTGACATCAGTCTGAAGAAGGGTCTCGACCCTAAACGTCACCCATTCCTTCTCTCCTCAGATGCTGCCTGACCCGCTGAGTTACTCCAGCATTTTGTGATAACATGGAGTTGTGATCGCTATTCTCAAAATATTCTTCCACTGAAACACCAGTCACCTGTTCAGGCTTGTTTCTTAGTACTAGGACCAGTATGGTCCCTCCTGGAGTTGGCCTATGCACATCAGAAACCCTCTGGATACAGCTCTGAGTCAACATTGGGGAAATGAATATTTGCCACTTCAACAACTGCTTTTTGCAACTTTATTTTCCGTCCACATATCTATTCCAACCTGAAACGTCACCTATTCTTTTTTTCCCCAGCGATGTTGCCTGACCCGCTGTCTTCTCCCCTAAGATGCAGCCTGACCTGCTGAGTTACTCCAGCATTTTGTGAATAAATACCTTCGATCTGTACCAGCATCTGCAGTTATTTTCCTACATTGCCTGAACCGCTGAGTTACCTTAGCATTTTGTGTCTATCTTTGGTATAAACCAGCATCTGCAGTTCCTTCCTGCACATATCTGGTCCTCTATCTCCACTGGTTTGTGGAAGGCCTATAGTATAATCCCTTTAGTGTGATTGCACCTTTCATCTTTTTGAATTCTTCCCATATTGCCTTGGTGGTCAAACCCTCCTGTATGTCCCCTCTGTGTGCTGCTCTAGCATTTCCCCATATCAGGAAGACAACACCACCTCTTGCTTCCCTCTCCATCACGTATTAAACACTGAAACCATGGTACATTGAGCTGTCCCTTCTCGCAACCTTCTCCGTAATGGCCACAACATAATTACATGTGCTGATTCAGGCTCTCAAGTTAATCTGTTTTACTCACGATATTCCGTGCATTGCAATAAAAACACCAGCTCATCAGTTTTGCCATACTTCTTAACTCTCCCTGCCTGTTCTTCCTTTTGAGACTTGCTGGTCATAACCTCTATCTTCCCATCAGTTCCATTTGTTTACCTTCCCCCTACTCCAGTTCCTACCTCCCTCCCACTTTAGCTTAAATTCTCCCAAGTAGCACCAGTGAACCTCTCTGCATAGACATTGGCCCTCCAGGTGCAACCCATCCTCCTTGTACAGGTAATCTCTGCCCCAGAAGAGATCCCATGTCCAAAAATCTGAATCCCTGCACCAACTCCTCAGCCATTCATTCTTCCGTCCTATCTTCCTATTCCTACCCTTACTAGTATGTTGCACTGGAAATAATATGGAGATTACAACCCTCAGGTTCTTGCTTTTTAACCTTTTGCCCATGTCCCTCTATTCACTCTGCAAGACCTCATCCCTTTTCCTTCCTTTGCCATTTATGCCAAAATGCACAGTGACTGCTGGGTGCTTGCCCTCCACCTTGAGAATGTTCTGGAACTGCTCAGACCTTGACACCAGGGAGGTAACATGTCACCCTGGAACTGTTTATGGCCACAGAATCTCCCCTCTGTCCGTCAAACTAATAAATGTTATATCAACTGCACTGTCTGCCTTTGCCCTTCCCTGCTGTTCCTCAGAGCCAGGCTAGGTGCCAAGGACCTGACATCTGCTGCTCTCCCTTTAATTGTCTTTTTCTCCCTCTGCAGTACTATTTAATCTGCTCTCTTTCAAACCAAATTTAAATTATTATCATATGCACAAGTTCAGTGAGGTAGAGGTAATTAAAATGTTGCTTGCAGGAGTGTCACACAAAAACGCATTCTGTGCAAATTTAGTGCGGGACAAATTATGCAAGATGTTTGTGCAATACCAAAAAAAAAAACAAAGTCCATGGTAGTGCCAGAGGTGGTCCCTGGGTTTTCATTAATGTGGTAAGATTTGGTATGTGCAGTAATTGTACTGATCATTGTAGGAAAGTACATGTTCTTGAACCTGGTGGTATGCGACTGCAGACTTGTGCCTGTTGATAGTAGTCAGAAGAAGGCATGCCAGGATTTAGAAAAACATGAAGAAACTCGTGGCAACATTTTAACCAAAGCTAAAGTGGGTAAATTTATCAAAATATGGGACACTAGGTAGAAAATGTTGCAACCTAAACAGTTTGAGATATTATGTTTTGGGAAGTCAAACCAGGACAGGACAATAACAGTGAATGCCAGGGCTCTGGGGCGCGTTGTAGAGCAGAGGGCAGTAGGAGTGCAGGTACATCATTACCAAAAGTGATGTCACGGATAGCTTGAGTGGTCAAGGTGCCTTCCGGTACATTGGCCTTCATCGGTTAGGGTATTGAACATAGAAGTTGGAATATTTTGTAATTGTTGTTAAAGATGTTGGTTGGTGGCATTTGGAGTATGGTGTTCAGTTTTTATTTGGATTATTGTGTTGAGCATTTCTTGGAATGCAATAGGTTGAGGGATGATTATGTAGAGGTATATCAAATCATATGGGGAGTAGGGTGAATACAGATTGTCTTTTGCCCAGAGTAGGAGAATCAAGAACCAGAGGGCATTGGGTTAAGGTGAGAGGGGAAAAAATTAACAGGAACCTGAGAAGCACTTTTTTTCTACATACAGGGTATATGGGTATATGGAAGAGGAGGTAACAGAGGTAGGTACCATAACAGCATTTAAAATACATTTGCATAGATACATAGGTTGGAGAGGATTAAGAGGGATAGAAACATAGTAAATAGGTGCAGGAGGAGGCCATTTGGCCCTTTGAGCCAGCACCACCATTCATTGTGATAATGGCTGATCATACACAATCAGTAACCTGTGCCCAACCTCTCCCCATATCCCTTGATTCCACCAGCCCCCAGAGCTCTATCTATCTCTCTTGTAAATTCATCCAGTGATTTAGCCTCCACTGCCCTCTGTGGCAGAGAATTCCACAAATTCACAACTCTCTGGGTGAAAAAAGGTCCTCACCTCAGTTTTAAATGGCCTCCCCTTTATTCTAAGACTGTGGCCCCTGGTTTTGGACTCCCCCAACATTGGGAACATTTTTCCTACATCTAGCTTGTCCAGTCCTTTTATAATTTTATGTGTCTCTATAAAATCCCCTCTCATCCTTCTAAACTCCAGTGAATACAAGCCTAGTCTTTTCAATCTTTCCTCGTATGACAGTCCCGCCATCCCAGGGATCAATCTCGTGAACCTAGGCTGCACTATCTCAATTACAAGGATGTCCTTCCTCAAATTAGGAGACCAAAACTGTACACAATAATCCAGATGTGGTATTACCAGGGCCCTGTACAACTGCAGAAGAACCTCTTTACACCTATACTCAGCGAAATATGAGCCGGATATGAGCCAAACGCAGGCAGATGGGACTAGCATAGATGGAATGGAGCCTTTTGATCGGAATGCGCAAGTTGAGCCATTAGTGCCAAAGCACTCATTTGCAGCATTAGCAGTATTTCCTTTGTGTTACTTATAGAAAATATAGCCTGTTGTTTATAATGGACAAATAACAGGGTATTTGTCATTTTCAATACCATGGCCATATCAAGTGTACGACTCCTGGAATCTTGTTAAAATATGAATATCAAAGAGACCTAATCCATGGTTGCTAGTGGAGGGTTGCTGCTAACATTAACAAGAAATGTGATTTAGAAAGGAGAATTTTCTATTTTCAAATGCAGTTAAGTGGTGGGTACTGTAACACCCATTGCATAAACTTGTTGATTTGTGTAATTCCAGGCTTGTTGGGTCCTTCATTATTTCTGTGAGGTTAAGTTTAAGAATGACCAGAATCTTCAAACTGCGCTGGAGCTGACCCGAAGATGCCTGATTGAAGATAAAGAAATGCCTGTAAAAGTGGAAGCAGCTATAGCTCTTCAGGTTCTCATCAGCAACCAGGAAAAAGGTAATAAACAAAGCCAGTGGGGAAGCCTTATGTTTGTTTTATTGCATTCCTTTTGAGAAGGATGTTATAGAGTCGTATGTGATTCAGCCCAACTTGCCCACACCGACCAACATGCTGCCCCATCTGCCTGCGCTTGGCCCATAACCCTTTAAACCTATCCTATCCAAATGTCTCTTAAACGTTCAGATAGTACCTGCCTCAACTACCCACTTCTGGCAGCTCGTTCCATATACACACCGCCTTTTGTGTTTTAAAAAAAAAAGTTACTCCTCGGATTCTATTGAATCTTTTTCCCCTATCTCCTTAAGCCTGTGTCCTCTGGTTCTCGATTCTCTTTGGGGGAAAAAACTGCATTTACCCGATCTATCCTCTCACGATCGTGAATACCTCTATAAGATCGCCCCTCATCATCCTCTGCTCCAAGGAATAAAGTCCTAGCCTGCTCAACCTCTCTCTGTAGCTCAGGCTCTTGAGTCCTGGTAATATGCTGAGGGAGAATTTTTTTTTTTGTATTTGAATGCTTTTACAAACTGTTTTCCCCAGTAAATGCACCATCAAGTGCAACATTTTCTAATTATTTCAAACATTGAATTCAGAAATCTTTTTTTTTTTTTTAATTTAAAGCATATGTACAAATAATAATAAACGACAAACTGGTTATAGAATTTTTACATAGCTTCAATTTTTAAATTTTTAAAGAAAAAATAAAGATGAAAAGAGACTGGAAAAAAAAGACTATAAACTAATAGAGAGAAAGCAAAGAAAAAAGAGAATTACAAATATAAAGATTATGGGGATAGATCCGGGAGTTAATGAGTATAGTTGTACATCCAACCCTAAAGTTTTAACTTTAGTTTTAAATTTTAGTTTTGTGACAAACCCATTTACTTTTTTAAAAATTCAATAAATGGAGACCATCTTTTTAAAAATAGATCTGGTTTGTCAATTAAGGCAAACCTTATTTTTTCCAAATGCAAGGTCATTTCCGTAATCCACATTTTAATTGTGGGGGTTACTGTTTTCCCCCAAAATTTTACTGGTTACTATTTTTCCCCAGAAATCTTGAGCAGGTACAAATGTTGTCTAGTTTTACGTGCTTCAATGATTGAGTGAATTTGAAATTCCTTGAAACTTGTGAATTAATTGGAAACTGCCTCCTAAATTGATACTAATACTTTTGCATTTTAAGGATGTTGAAGATGTGATTAAAATGCAACTTATTTTCTCGCTGCTTTCTTAACTGGCAAGAAGGGTTATATTAACTGACCTGCTATGAAATGAAGAATAAACCCGGGTAGGATGTAAAACGGACAGCAATCCAAAAACTGCCGCTTTTCGATCTGTGGGTAGGCATTGCCTGGTGTTTGGCGTATCCCATGACCTGATTCATCGTGGTGCAGATTCTTTTCCTAATTTTACATTGGGCAGCTTAACCAGACATTGCATTGGCGGAGTGCATGGAAGCACCGATGAGAGGTTATCTTTAGAATGTTTGTGATTGAAATTGCCGTAGAAGAAAATTATACATCTGCGAGATTGTTTGAACCAGCTTGCATAATCTTTCTTATCAGGTGCAGTGAAGTTTAACAAGAAACGTAAATGTTTAAATCTTTGCCGTTTATCATCAAATCATTCTTTGTAGAATAACTAAACTATACATCGGTTTCCTTTATAGCCAAGGAATACATCAAACCTTTTATTAGACCTGTGATGCAGGCCTTATTACATATTGTGAGAGAAACTGAGAATGATGACTTAACCAATGTGATTCAGAAAATGATCTGTGAATATAGTGAAGAGGTTACCCCCATTGCAGTGGAAATGACACAGCATTTGGTAAGCAGTTTGTCTGCAAAATTTTGTCCTGTAAGTGTTCACTGTTTTGTGTAACTTGCTTGCCTCAGTTACGATAAAACTGAACTAAAAGCAAGCTATTTTTTTTTGGCTGGTGACGTAAAAAAATTGTAATAAGATAAGATCCTTTTTTTATTCTAGGCAATGACATTTAATCAAGTCATACAGACAGGCCCAGATGAAGAGGGCAGTGATGATAAAGCAGTAACAGCAATGGGCATCCTTAATACTATTGATACTCTCCTGAGTGTTGTGGAAGATCACAAGGAGGTTAGTTCTTCAAGTGGTAGAGGTTTATTGGAATCTTTAACTTTCTCAGTAGTCTGATGTGAACATAGGCTAGTTAATCCTTCAATGGAGTATTTGCTCCTTGGTGTAGTTTTAATTCTATTCGTATCTTTCTGAACAAAGCTAATGTTTCAAAATTTTGTATTTTTGTTCAGATCACACAGCAGCTGGAAGGCATCTGTTTGCAGGTTATTGGAACAGTCTTGCAGCAACATGTGTTAGGTATGTATTGCCTTAATGAGTGACAACACGGTTCATTGGATTGCACATTTATAAAATACTGAGTTCTTCATTTAAATTCCAGAATTTTATGAAGAAATCTTATCTTTGGCGCACAGTCTAACTTGTCAACAAGTCTCACAACAAATGTGGCAGCTCTTGCCTCTTGTGTTTGAGGTATTTCAGCAAGATGGTTTTGATTATTATACGGGTAAGAAAAAAACACCACTTATTTGTAAGTTGGACAAGACGTCAGTGTTCAAAATAAATGTAATAAATATATCAGTCTAAAATAGACAATAAATGCCATAAGTTCCAAGTATTTCGTAGTCCAGTAATTTGAAACCATAGACGTTTAGTCAAATAACTTGCCTTATATGAACTGAGGTGAAATAAACATGGCTACATTTTTCCCAGTTTTTACCGTTGTCTTACTGAACTTTACAGAATGGGATGGTCATTCGCTTGTGCTGAGTTTTTCACATGCTTGCTTAGAAGTATTTTTGTTGGTTAAACCTACTTTGGTAGTGTAAATTTTATCAGCCCATATTTCCAGTTTATTTTTCTGTCAAGCCAACATGATTTTGGAGATCTGATTACACAAATATGTAATTCAATGGGCAGCAGGTGCCCTTTCCCATATGGGAATGCTACATTTGGACAGCAGTCTCGGTTAGAGGCAGTCAAACTAAGGCATTATGAAATTATGCTTTCCAAGTTAGTTCAAATGCAATTTTGTGGTTTTTTTCCTTCCTGGTCGACAACAGTAAGATTTTAGAAATCTATTTTCAATCGCTTAAAATAGTTAATTGGGACATGAAATCAGTAAATGAAACACAAATTCATTTCAGTGCTTGTTAACCTGCTCTGCATTTATGGAAGTGTGTTTTACTTTTTTTCCCTTTCATAAGTACATTAAAATGTCCCTCCATACTTTTTGGTGTTACATGTCAAATGAAAGAAAATTCATTAATGAACTTCAGCCAGTTCAATTGTTTGAAGTTTTATTTTAATCTTTTCAGATATGATGCCACTATTACACAATTATATAACAGTGGACACTGATACACTATTGTCTGACACCAAATACTTGGAAATGATTTACAGTATGTGTAAAAAGGTGAGTCACTTTGTGGCATAATAGTATAATTTTTCTGAAGTGGAATTATAGGTATTGCACTCTGGAAATGGGCTGTTAGAAGTACAATTTGCCATGCATTAACTGACCACAACAAATTAATTCATTGTTTTCATTTATTTCTCTGCAATCTAACTTTGAATAAATCTGTTGTCTCTACTGTTAACCCAAATATTTGCAAGAGGTTTTCTGGCTTTCTCTTATTTCACAAAGCACCTATAACCTTTCAATCTTGACATTGGAACTGAAACACTCCATTCTTCCAGTCAGGCTTACTTTTACATTTGATAAATAGCGCTATGTTCTGCTTCAAGATTGAATAAAGTTATTTTTAAGTGATTTAATCATATTTGTATTTCATACCATATAGGTGTGTATGACTTGCTCATGCTTCCATGTCCTTCCACTAGTTTCACACAGCACTTAAACAGGTGTCTTAAGGATTTGTGTCGGTACAACATTATTGGTCTTATTAACCCAAGGAGCATTTATTCTTTGAGCCTTTACCTCCAAAATCAAATCTCCACTGCAATAAACAAAGTCCAATGATTTTTAATTTACCACAAATTTAATGTCTTGTCGGTATCAAATTATTTTTAACATCATGATGTTCCTTTTAAGCTAGGTTTAGCCTTGTAATGAATTTGACTATATTCATACATGGGGAATAGGCATGGTTGGCTAAGGCAGCATTTGGTGCCCACCCCAGTTCATTCTTCAACTGATTGGCTTGCTAGATAATTTCAGAGGGCTGCCCATTACATTGCTCTAAACCAGACCAGGTAGGTTCAGAACATTTCCTTCCCCATTATTAGTAAATCAGATTTGTGTTCCACAAATCCTGGTAGTTTATTTTTCACTTACTAATGCTAGTTATTTAATTCTAGGTTTAACTAAATTCTCCAGCTGATGTGGTGGGATCTGAATTTGTTTCTAAATCATTAGCTCAGCCCTTTCTATTACAGGTCCTGTAACATGAGTCCTTGCTGTTTGGGAGCATCTACAAATTTCAATGACTCCATGTCTTTGACATGCAAACAGTTCAATAGTAGTACCTTCTTCCAAGCACATCCTGACACACTCTATTTTCTTCTCACCAATTTTTCAATTTGATCACATCCCCGAATTATGTTTATGTTTGACTGCATCCATTGCAGCTTCACCTCCTCTATGTGTATGTTTCAGATTTGTGTAATTGAGCTTAGTTGGATGTTGAAGTCCTTTGGTAATTTTATCCTTGATTGAAGGCACTTAATTTTTTATCCATCCAACCTCAATAAATTCATGGATTATTGCTTTTTTTTTTATCATTCTCGTCCCTTGAACAAATTCACATTCTGCAGAGCCCTTTGTGTAACCTACATTTGCAAATGCAGTAGCCTCTGCATTTGCTGCCTCATCACTTTTCGAATAATTGAATACTTTACTGTTTCGTTTTGAACTTTTGTTTTGTCCTTCTTAGTTTTGTCTTTAACCTAACTTTTGTCTTTAACCTGGCTCGACTTTGTTTCCATTCCTCAACCTGTGGATCATGCAATCCTATTTCAATTGTAATAGGTTTCCAATCTGTGTATTAGTTTCAGCATCCTAAAACTTCCCTTAAATAAACTTGTTGAAATTCAAAATTATTTTTATTTTTAAAATTCCATTCATTTTAATCTGGATTATTTTGTTTGTTTTTCAACATATTGTCACTTTCTCTCTTTTTTCAGAATAGTTTCTAATACAATCTAATTTGGTTTCTCTTACATATTAGCTTTAAAAACCTCTGTCTATAACAATTTAAATATTCTTTTTTCCATCTAGTATATTTACTGCAACACGAAATAACTGGAATTGTTGGAAATATGAGCTAAAATTAGGATGTTAAAAATATGCAGCAAATCGGGCAGCACCTGTAGGGAGAGAAAGTTAACATTTATGATTGATCTTTAATCATCATGATGTATTATTTCCCTTTTCACAATTGCTGTCTTACCTGAGTATTTTCATTTTTCTGTTTTCAGCTCATTTGATTAGATTCATTACTGTGATCTATTTCTAATTTAGAGATACAGAGCAGAAACAGGCCCTCTGGTCCACCGAGTCCTGGCAGACCGGCGAGTGTCTATACACTAGTTCTATCCTACACACTAGGGACAATTTACAGAAGCCAATAAACCTGCAAACCTGTACGTGTTTGGAGCACCCAGAGAAAGCCCACACAGTCACAGGGAGAACGTACAAATTCTATACAGACAACAGCCGAGGTCAGGATTGAATCCGGGTCTCTGGCAATGTAAAGGATCATCTCTACAACTCTAGCGCTGCACCACTGTGCTGCCTAATGGTATATTTCAGCATATCTCCATCCCCCAGGCTTGCTAAATAAAATTGACAGAAAAAGTAAAATTAAGTGCCCTGGCAAAGTTGGCTGACTGTGAGTTTTGATTGGTCAGTCATTTTATCAGGAGACAAATATTCTGGAACCCTGTAATTTCTGTTTATTTCTGTTTTATGGAGGAATTACATTTTATTTCAGGTGCTAACAGGGGATGCAGGTGAGGATGCAGAATGCCATGCAGCTAAATTGCTTGAAGTGATTATTCTACAATGCAAAGGGCGTGGCATTGATCAGGTTAGTGCAGTAAAAATTACACTTAATTGAATGTAGATTACCTTCCAACATGTTGCACCACAAACATTGAATAATAAATATTATTTTGCTTGTGTTATTTTGATTAAGATAATAGAGGGAATCGTGTTAAGTTTGCTCTTTGGTTATCTGTTCAGCATTATCCAATAATAGAAGTGCACTGTAACCTTAAGACTGCATTGTGCACTATGTACAAATGCTCTGCAACAGGATAAGGCTTTATTTTAACGTCTACCAAGCCCTTAACATTCTCTGGGATAAGGTGACAAATTTGAATTCTACAACCACATAGTTTCATACTATGTTTCACACCTTCTTGTTTAGGAAATGTATCACTATCCCATCACTGTTATGAGGTCAAGTTACATGGACTTTGTTAATGACACAGGGAATTGCTTCATGCTGAGGATTATGGTAATTCCATGAAGTGGCTCAGCACCATCTGAAACAAATTTAGAGGATAGGCAAAAAATCTGAACTTGCCGGTCTCAATTTTTTTTAATAAGCGAGGTAATGTCAAGGTATTTTAGCAATTTGTCCATACCTCGTTTAAATTGCTTGTCTATTTTGGACCACGTCTGTATGCTTCCAAGACTGGTCATGTTGCCTCAATAACTTGGTGTTTCAAAATCTTGATAAGTTACGTAACATTTTCAGGTTTGCATTTATATACTGAAGCTGACGCAGTATTTTTTTCTAGTGCATACCTCTGTTTGTGGAAGCTGCACTTGAGAGGCTGACGAGAGAAGTCAAAACCAGTGAACTAAGAACGATGTGTCTGCAAGTAGCCATTGCCGCTTTATACTACAGCCCACACCTGTTGCTAAGTACTTTGGAAAACCTCCACTTTCCCAACAATACTGAGCCAATCACCACACAATTTATTAATCAATGGCTGAATGATGTAGACTGCTTTTTAGGGTAAGATTTTGGGAGAAACCCATACTGGTATGTTTTGAAGCTTTTAAAGTTAAGAAAATGATACACTAGTCTTCTATTTGTAATATCATCTGATCGCATTGAATTTTGTATCCTGGACTGGTGGCATTTGCTAAGACAGTAATTTACTGGGTATGAAAATGAAAGTTATAAAGGGATTTGATAATAGAGGAGTGTAAGCTGTTAACCAGGAACTGGTAGTGGCAAACCTTTAGATTACTTCAGGATACAGTACACCATGTCATACAGAAGTGCTTAGAACAATAACGACCAGAGGTTCCTCAACAATTATGGTATTGGCAATTGAGTCAAGTTTGTTTTATCGTTATATGTCCCGAAGTAAGTCACTGAAATTCTTTCTTACAGCAGCACAACAGATATGTAAACGTAGTACTCTGTAAAACCCATAATAAACTAAAGTTCAGTGTGTGTATATATATTTTCTTTTAATACGGGTGCTGGAGTTTGTACGTTCTCCCTCGATCGCGTTTTTCGCTGGGTGCTCCAGTTTCCAATCACATTCTGAAGGTGTGCAGGTTTGTAGGTTAATTGTCTTCTGTAAATTGTCCCTAATGTGTAGGACAGAACTAGTGTACTGGTGATCACTGGTCGGCATGGACTCAGTAGGTCAAAAGGCATGTTTTCACGCTGAATTAAAATGGGGAGGAAAGAGGTATTCTATTTTAATAAGAGATTTGTATTCTATTTTTCCCCAATTAAAGCTGAAATTATATGATTATGTTTTCAATTACTCAATAGACCTTATAAACTATGAAACATATTTAGTAAATCCAGGAGATAAGTAAGTGCATGGAACAATGGGAAGGGAATGAAACTTTGTACGCTAAATTACTTTGAGTAATATTGTATATTCTTCATATACAAGAAGAATAATATGTCTTCTAATATATTCTGAAATTTCCTAGCAACTTCAATGGGAAAAAGTTGAAGTCTTGACTTTTTAAAATATACTTCATTTGAATGTCATAACATTAATTGTGTTGAAACATGGCCGAGAACTGTTCTGTTCATGCCCATGGATATTGATTAAAGTTGTAATCTGGCCTTGCCCTCTGACCCCACCCTATGACTTAGGTTGTAGAGTTCTGAGCTGAGACTTGACTTGGGATAAATGTGAAATCCTCTGCCTCCGTGAATTGATATTTTTGATATTGAAAATTGGAATAATTGCTACTTTTAGTCAGCTCAAAGTAGGAATATTGCTAATGGCAGTATGATTTTTGGGATAGCACTTCCCTGAATAGTGAATGGGAAATGCAGATTTATAGTTTTGAACATCAAAGCGTGATATTACACAACATGAATTATTCTCTTCCATTTCGTTATTGAAATGGAATATGGTGCTTTTGAACTGCACTTAACATTTTCAGTATTATGGATGCAAATAATCTATTGACATAACCTACAAAAATTAAATTAACATGTTACTCAGTCCAGTGACTGCATTTATTACTTGCGGTTGCATGTCCCCATATAATTTAGATGAACTAATTTGTTATTGTTCGTTTTCAATGACTTCCTCTTCCTTTTGTCCAGTTTGCATGATCGGAAAATGTGCGTCCTTGGCCTTTGTGCGTTGATTGAACTTGAACAGAGACCACAAATTGTGAACCAGGTTGTTGGACAAATTCTACCAGCTCTCACTCTTCTTTTTGGTGGACTCAAAAGAGCATATGCTTGTCGTGCAGAGCATGAAAACGATAGTGGTGATGATGACGATGGAGACGATGATGATGAAAATGGTAGGCTGAGTTCCATTTGCATTTTTATATCCCATTTAGAATAAATAATACTTGGTAATAAATTGTAGACCTAATGTAAGTGGCGATTAAGAGTGGGTTGACATTTTCTGGTGTATAATACAAGATAATGTAAACTAGGAAAGCTAAGAATGAAAGATTTTATAGTGAGGACAATTATCTTAGTGATTCAGCCCTTTTCATTGTGCTTGATTTTTCTTGAATTGTGAACTCTAATGGGGCTAGGCAATGTGATTTGCTGAAGAAGATTAATATTAGCTTTATTCTGAATCCCCTATTCATAGCGATGCAAAGATAGTTCAAAGGTGCGGAGTGTTCTATGGAATTGAACTATGAAGTAATTGTGTTGAAAGGAACTGCAGATGCCAGTTTACAACAAAGATAGACACAAAATGCTGGAGAACTCAGCTGGACAGGCAACATCTCTGGAGAGAAAGAATGGGGTGACATTTTGGGTTGAGACCTTCAGACTGAGAGTCAGGGAGAAGGGAGACATAGGGATATGGGAGGGTGAGGTGTGAAAACAGATCAAAGGGGACAATGTTCCAAGAAATGTGGAATGGTTCTTTGCTAGCTGAGGGGAAGGTGACGACGAGACATACAATCAGTAAAATTTAATCAGGACAGTGAAACTGAGAACTAGGATGGGGAGGGACAGAGAGAGAGGTAAAGCAAGGGTTACTTGAAGTTAGAGAAATCAATATTCATACTGCTGGGTTGTAAACTTCCCAAGCAAAATATGAGATGCTGTTCCTCCAATTTGCGTTTGGCCTCACTCTGACAGTGGAGAAGGCCCAGGACAGAAAGGTCAGTATGAGAATGGGAGTTATTGTTTTGCAACAGGGAGATCGCGTAGGCCTAGGCGGACTGAGCGCAGTTATTCAGCAAAATAATTGCCGAGCTAGCACTTGGTCTCACCAATATATAGGAATCCACCCCTGGAACAGTGGCTCCAGTAGATGAGGTTGGAGAAGGTGCAAGTGGGCCTCTGCCTCACGTGAAAGGACTGTTAGGGTCCTTGGACAGATTTGAGGGAAGAGGTATTGGGACAGGTGTCGCATCTCCTGCGGATGCAGGGGAAAGTATCTGGGGTGGAACTAATTTGGGTGGGAAGGGATGAGTTAACCAGGGAGCTGCGGAAAGGGGTGGAGATGGGAAAATGTGGCTAGTGGTAGAATTCTGTTGGAGGTGGCGAAAATGTTGGAGGATTGAATGCTGAATGTGAGGCTGATAGGGTGAAAGGTGACGATGGGGATTCTGTCACTGCTGCGACTGGGGGGGAGGGGGAGTATGAGCGGGGCTGCAGGCTATCGACCCAGCAACAGACTGTTCCAGCTGCTACGGTCAGGCAAACACCTCCGCTGTCAAGCTGTGAAAACAGAGGATGAGACGGAGTTTCTTCCCACAGGTCAGCAGGACTGCTAACTCTTATATCACCAGGGACTAATTTACTGTATTAATTTATTTTTTGTATTGTCTTTTTTTTAAATTTCTATTCTGTTTTGTAGTTTTAGCACAATCCGCAGGCATTGCCACTTTCATTTCACTGCACATCTTGTATCTGTATGTGACAAATAAAGTAGACTTGACTTGACTTGAAAGTGGGGGCCTGGAAAATGGAAGTAATTGAAAAGACGATGGGCGTGTGAGGTGTCTTGGACATGGGTAGGGAGGGATTGGACCAGGGGGGATAGGATGGAGTTGTGGAATGTGGAAATGAATTCAGTGGAACAGGGGCAGGCAGAAGCAATGGGTTTGCCAGGGCAGTTCTGTTTATGGATTTTGGGGACAAGGTAAAACCGGGCCGTGCGAGGCGCGGTAACGATAAGGTTGGAGGCTGTCGAGGGCAGAACGTCGGAAGTGATAAAATCAGAAATGGTTTGTGAAGTTATGGCCTGGTGCTTATTTGTGGGGTCATGGTCCAAGGATAAATAGGAGGTGCCTGGGAGCTGGCGCCTGACCTCAGCTTGCCAGAATACCAAGGCATCTCCCCTGTCGCCAGGTTTGATGATAATGTCGGGGTTGCTGCAGAGTGAGCGGAGGGCTGTACGGTCTGAGCGGGAGAAGTAAGGAGAGTGGACAAGTTGAGACGGTTGATATCACACCGGCAGTTAGAAATAAAAAGGTGGTAAATACAACCCAGCGGTATGGATTTCTCTAACTTCACGTAACCCTTGCTTTCACTCTCTGCCCGTCCTTTCCCCCATCGAAGTTCGCCAATGATTTTCACTGTCCTCCTGATTAAAAAAAATACTGATTGTATACCTTGACACTGTCCCCTCGGCTAACAATCAACTATTTTACATTTCCTTGATCAGCATCCCCCTTGATGTGTGTTTTCACACCTCACCCTTCCATATCTCTGTCTCCCTCTTCCCTGAGTCTCCATCTGAAGAAGGATCTCGACCCAGAACGTCACCAATTCCTTCTCTCCAGAGATGCTGCCTGTCCTGCTGAGTTACTCCAGTTTTTTTGTCTGAAGTAATTGTCATTGTTTAAGATGTCATAAGTGGCAAGCTTCCAAACAGATTTTCATCCCTGATACTAACAATATACATTCCAAAAAGTGCAACGCCGGCACATTTTGACGGCCTTAATTGGTTTTCTCCTCCTTGTGGCGTTTTGTTCTTGAGTATGTTCATAAGTTATAGGAGCAGCGGGGGAAATGAAATGATGCAGATCACAGCAGTTTTCATGCAAATTCATTATTTACGTTAAAAAAGCTACTGATTATCTTTTCTTTGACAGAGCTGGGTAGTGATGAAGATGATATTGATGAAGATGGACAAGAATATCTAGAAATGTTAGCAAAGCAAGCTGGAGAGGATGGTGATGATGAAGAATGGGAAGATGATGATGCAGAAGAGACAGCCCTTGAAGGATACTGTACCATTGTTGATAATGAAGACAGCAATATTGATGAATATCAGATATTCAAGACTGTACTGCAAAGTATGTTTGAGTTTTGACTTTTCTGCCCTATTTAGTTTAGTCATCTTTCAGGTGTAGACTATTTTACCAAAGGAAGCCTACCATCAAACGATGGTCACAAATTGAATCCAGCATGAAATGGTGAATAAAAAGTGATCAGTATGGAAAAACTACATGCTCGCTCCCAACCTATGGTGGTGGGCGGGAGGCTTTATGACTGAAATTGGTTCTGTCCATACACCATGTAAATTTATAGTTTATGTTTTGATTGTGATGAAACACGGTTCAAAATGTTGGAATGGTTAAACATTCTAGAGACATCTATATATTTTAATTGTTGATTATTTGGAATTTATATATTTTAAATATAGAACCAATTAGGTACAACATTAAGCATTTATAATATTGGCAGCTATTCTTTGAGGTTTATCATGGGCCAACCTACTCATCTCACTGACACACGATTCTTAATGGAGACATGCTCAAGATTCGAAACACAAGAGACTGAAAAACGGAAATGTCATCTATCCATGTTCTCCAGAGATGCTGCCTGGCCTGTTGAGTTATCTAGCATTTTGTCTTTTTTTTAATTAGATCCATTTGTTCCCTTGCTGGATAAATGCTCAGTACCAATTCCCAAGTAATACCAGCAACTGGAGAGATCCACATTAACGTGACGCACAGATATAGCCTCTTTGTGGCATTTGAGGTTTCCCTTAGACTCTAATATGGCTGAAGGACAATTTGGGGCAGGTTCTGGTTTCAGCAAACAGTGTCCCCAGAACGGCTCCAATGACATTGTTCCACGAATCACATAGGTTGTTAAGATGGGCACATCTCCAAACACAAGTGAAGAGAAAATATTTATTTGTACTGTGCCATCATATTGTGTGCAATATGGATGGGTTTCGAAATAAGATTAATTCGGATTCTGTTGTGACCTGATCTTATTTTATAATGACTATGTCTAGTGTCTACTTAGCTGTTCTATTTTTCCAGTTGAATTGATTGTTATCTCTTGTACATCTTATAAAAGAGGTCACAGTTGGGAGAGAGGGGGGTGAGTTGGGGTACTGCTTATAATGGAAACATTTATCAGTTAAGGCAGTATCAGAAAAATTAGACATTCCACAGAGAATTCTGGATTCAGAAGTACTTCATATTAAGATATTTCACTAAATTTTTCTGTTCATTTCATGAATGGTTTTTTAACTAATTGGATGTAACAGAGTTTTAAAATGTCATTACTGTTCAAATGATCACTCAGTAGAGGCATGGGGTGACATGTAAAAAACATGATTTTCCTTTCACAGGCATTCAGAACTGTGATCCTACCTGGTACCAAGCCTTGACATGCAATCTTACGGATGAACATAGGAAGCAGTTGCAAGACATTGGGACTCTTGCAGATCAGAGGCGAGCTGCACTAGGTATTTATGTAACCATTTAAGTGGCTCCTTGTTCATTTGCATACAAGTTGACACTGTTGTATAATGTTGGTGCACCTACATTAATTTGACATTCTACTAAGAATAACAATTGTTTCAAGAGATGAATATCAAAGTAGCAGTAATAGTTGAACTTTCTATTATAATAGAGCTCTTGGGGTTAGCGGAATCGAGGGGTATGGGGAGAAGGCAGGCACGGGTTACTGATTTTGGATGATCACAATGAATGGTGGTGCAAGCTCGAAGGGCCGAATAGCCGCCTCCTGCACCTATTTTCTAATTCTTAGAAACCGGAGTATAAGAATTCAGATACATTTTAATGTATGAAACTTATCTAACTTTGCAGTGTGTCAAATGTGGAACTTTGAGCCTGTTGCCTAAGGAGTTGTTTTTTTTCCCTCCCTATTACAGAGTCCAAAATGATTGAAAAACATGGTGGATACAAGTTCAATGCTCCAGTAGTGCCAACTTCATTTAATTTTGGTGGTTCTGCCCCAGGAATGAATTGAGTTCGCTTTTGATTCATTGTACTGTGTGACTGGTTGTAGTGAAAGCTTGTGTTGTTCCTTCCAGTAGTGGTTCCAAACAAAAAAATCAGTTCTATCATCCACAAAATCCACTCAACTTCCTACAACATGGAATGGACAAAATGATCGGAGAAGTGGGAATTTGATCATGAGAGCCCTCTGGAGAAGAAAAACAAGTTTCAGAGGAACATCGGCCTGAGAGAGACTAATGTAAAGAAAAGTAAATGTCTCCAAACCATAGGAACCTGAAAAGCAAGGAGAAATGTCATGTTGACAGCTTATTCCTTAATTTCAATTCAGGCAAGGAAATCATTGGCTTGTGGAATAATTTCAACACATCTGTAGTTTAGGCTAGCAGGCTCCTTCAGTGTTTACATCCATAATAGTGTTAGTATTAGTCTGGTTTTCCACATTTCAAGTTCATTTTTAATGTAAATACGACACAACAGGTAGATAACGCTCAAAATTGTCTCCAAATTTTCCTGTTCATGCCAAGATTAAAAATGATTGTATTCAGATGTAGATTATCGGACGCTGAACATAACACTACATAATGGCAGATGTGTATTTGTAAATGCATAAATAGCACTTTGATATTACGAAAGCCTTCTAGCCTTCTAAATTGGACAGCATGTTTGCTGTTCTACAAGTTCAAAGGATATATGATCTAAATATAAATGGAGACATTAAGTTTGAAAATTTGAGGTGTTATGCCTATAGCCGCCACCTCCATTTTTGATTGGGATTTTGGCTATATGAGAGTCAATGATATTCCATTGCTGCTGAAAATGGCAGTGCCCTCAGTGCCCTTTTTTTAAGCTCTCTATGTACAAGTCTTTTTTTAAAAAATAAATTTGAATACATTGATATCATAAGCACTGAGTAATTCAGTACAAACAATCCTAGAAGCATGTAAAATTGGACTTGAACATGAAGCTCTAATATCTGAGAAAAAAGTACTGCAATTGGTTGAGTGTATGGATGAGCCATCTGTATATGCAGCAAGCTATTAAAGCAAAATTGGGTTGAACTTGTGTTGTAAAAAATTGTCTTTGTTTAACTTTTAATGTTAAACTTGAGGACCTTCAAGATTAGGAAGAAAATACTTTGGTTATCCTTTTCCAGGCACTTGTTTTCTCATGAGTAAAGAGTTCATCACACTCAGCACACAATTCTAATTGCAACATGCACTGTTAACATCACAAATTGTAGATGTGCTTGTGTTAATAAAATGCACGATGTGACTTGTGTGCAAAATGGTATTTAAAAATCAAATGGTTGCCTGCGCAGTTGGTTTGCAGAACGGTATGGCTGTTCGATGACTTGGTGAACATGATAACCTTTGTTTTTTTTTGGGAGCACGTTAATTTATTGTTGCATTATGCTGCACTTTAACACAGGTTGTGATCAAGAAGTGTCACAGTTGAGCAATGGTGATTGTGTGCTTCATTGCAATAGAATGGCGGTTGTTTACAGAGATTGAGAAATGAAGGAATGGTGTTTGGAGTACAGAAAATCACACTGGAAGGCTGATGAGGAATTGGATGGAAATAACAAACTGGTTAAAATTGACAAAGCTATTGTTTAAAAATAGTCTGAAATTCAGAACCAAGGATGATGAAGTTGGAACTTCGAGTATCTACCGTTTTTTTTAAAGAAAAACCATGCGGTGATATTGCAGAGCATTAACAATTTTTGCAGATTCCTGTAACCCTGTGGTGGTATTCTGTTACAGAACTTTAATAATAAAAAAATTGAGCATTCAAGACCAAACTTGAAAAGTTAATTGTACATTATATGCAATTAGATGAAATAGACCAAATTAAGGATGATGGTCGAGTGTGCAGCAAGTTCGCAGTTTCACTTTGGGAATTCACACAACTCACAAATCAATTCGGACTGAATTCGTAAAACAAGCAGGAATGTTTTTAAATCATCTGTTACATAAGGTCATAAGCGATAAGAGCAGATTTAGGCCATTCGGCCCATCGTCTACTCTGCCATTCAATCATGGCTAATCTGTCTCCCTCCTAACCCCATTCTCCTGCCTTCTCCCTATAACCCCTGACACCTGTACTAATCAAGAATCTATATCTGCCTTGAAAATTGATTCGGCCTCCACAGCCTTCTGTGGCAAATAATTCCACAGATTCACCACCGACTCATGAAATTCCTCCATCTTCCTAAAGGAATGTCCTTTAATTCTGAGGCTATGACCTCTGGTCCTGGACTCTCCCGCTAGTGTAAATCGCCTATCCACATCCACTCGATCCAAGCCTGTCACTATTCGGTACGTTTCAATGTCCCCCCTCATTCTTCAAAGCTCTCACAAGTACAGGCCGACTGCTGTAAAACGCTCGTATGTTAACCCACTCATTCCTGTGATTATTCTTGTAAAACCTCTGAGATATGGTGCTCAAAATTGCTTACATTACTCCAAATTTGGCCTGACCAGCACCTTATCGAGCCTCGGCATTACATACCTGTTATTGTATTCTAGCCCTCTTGAAATAAATGGTAACACTGCATTTGCCTTCTTTACTACCGATTCGACTTGCAGATTCACTTTTTGGGAATCCTGCACCAGCACTCCCAAGTCCCTTTGCGCCTCGGTTTCTAGTTTCTCTCCCCATTTAGAGAATAGTCTACGCCTTTATTCCTACTACCAAAATGCATGACTCCACACTTTGCTACATTATATTCCATCTGCCACTTCTCTGCCCACTCTCCCAACCTGTCCAAGTCCTTCTGCAGAGTCCTGCTTTCTCTGCACTACCTGCCCCTCCACATATTTTAAATGTCATCTGCAAACTTGGTCACAAAGCCTTCAATCCCCTCATCCATATACAATACAATATATCTTTATTGTCATTGTACAGGGGTACAACGAGATTGGGACATGAAGATTACAACATGAAGAGTAGCAGCCCCAGCACCTACCCCTGTGGAACTCCACATGTATCTAATTTTATTGTACTGACACGTAATGTAGAGGATACTTCGCTGCTTTACTGGATTAATTGACATTCTATTTTACCTTAAATTCTGCCTTTGCTGCTTATCGTTGACCACATAGTCACTGAAAAATGAAAAGAATTCTCAAACAAAAACCCAACAAACCTGTATTCTCAGAAATTGTCACTGGAAACTGAAAGGTGTGTAAGATTGAGGTATCATTACAAAAAGAAACTGAGAAAATAAGTTTGTTAAAATGAGTTAGCTAGTTTGTGACAGGTCGGGAAGAATTCAGATCCAGGTTGGTAATGGATTTTGGTATCTTTAAATTTGGCAAAGTCCATAAAATTGAGCATGGCACTAGAATATGATTACTGTCCAATGACTGACTGGAAGTCTTTGGATTGTGAAAATATAGCAATGTCGTACATTTTGGGCTCATGAATAATCACTGTTTCCACAAGGCACAGAGCTGCTTATGGAATTCTAATGGTCAATCACCTACTTAATCCTACCATTCCTTAGCTTCCTGAAAGAAAGAGGGAATGAAATTGTTGCATTATGTCGATAACCGCTGTGGTTTCTACCTTAGAATCAATAGACAATAGGTGCAGGAGTAGGCCATTCGGCCCTTCGAGCCAGCACCACCATTCAATGTGATCATGGCTGATCATTCTCAATCAGTACCCCGTTCCTGCCTTCTCCCCATACCCCCTGACTCCACTATCCTTAAGAGCGCTATCTAGTTCTCTCTTGAATGCATTCAGAGACTTGGCCTCCACTGCCTTCTGAATTCCACAGATTTACAACTCTCTGACTGAAAAAGTTTTTCCTTATCTCTGTTCTAAATGGCCTACCCCTTATTCTTAAACTGTGGCCCCTGGTTCTGGATTCCCCCAACATTGGGAACAATATTGGGAACATGTTTCCTGCCTCTAACGTGTCCAACCCCTTAATAATCTTATATGTTTCGATAAGATCCCCTCTCATCCTTCTAAATTCCAGTGTATACAAGCCTAGCCGCTCCAGTCTTTCAACACACGACAGTCCCGCCATTCCGGGAATTAACCTAGTAAACCTACGCTGCACACCCTCAATAGCAAGAATATCCTTCCTCACATTTGGAGACCAAAACTGCACAGAGTACTCCAGGTGCGGTCTCACTAGGGCCCTATACAACTGCAGAAGGACCTCTTTGCTCCTATACTCAACTCCTCTTGTTATGAAGGCCAACATTCCATTGGCTTTCTTCACTGCCTGCTGTACCTGCATGCTTCCTTTCAGTGACTGATGCACTAGGACACCAAGATCGTTGTACATCCCCTTTTCCTAACTTGACACCATTCAGATAATCTGCCTTCTTATTCTTACCACCAAAATGTATATCCTCACACTTATCCACATTAAACTGCATCTGCCATGCATCCGCACACTCACACAACCTGTCCAAGTAACCCTGCAACCTCATAGCATCTTCCTCACAGCTCAACACTACCACCCAGCTTTGTATCATCTGCAAATTTGCTAATGTTACTTTTAATCCCTTCATCCAAGTCATTAATGTGTATTGTAAATAGCTCCAGTCCCAGCACCGAGCCTTGCGGTACCCCACTAGTCACTGCCTGCCATTCTGAAAGGGACCCATTTATCCCCCACTCTGCTTTCTGTCGGTCAACCAATTTTCTATCCATGTCAGTACCCTACCCCCAATACCATGTGCTCTTATCTTGCCCACTAATCTCCTATGTGGGACCTTGTCGAAGGCTTTCTGAAAGTCGAGGTACACCACATCCACCGGCTCTCCCCTGTCAATTTTCCTAGTTACATCCTCGGGCCTTAGAAATGTAACATACCAACCGAAAAAAATGTTTTTTCCTACTTAATCCTTTCGCTCAAATCAAATACTTTTTTTCCAAGCAGAAAGCCACTTTTATGTGAAACCAGCTAATACATGTTGATACGTTTTCCTTGATCAAGAACAATTCAATCTTAATACAATACAATATACAATATATCTTTATTGTCATTGTACAGGGGTACAACGAGATTGGGAGCCCTCGTTATCCATCCCAAAGGAGGGTTTGAGGATAGTGATTGGGTGCAGATGCCATGAAATTGTATCAGCACTGGCCATATCTGTAGATTATCCATGTGTAACTTTAACTGTTTCCCTCTCCACCGATGCTGATCTAGACATTTCACATATTTTGCATGTTTTTGTCTTTTTCTAATGGTCTACATAAATGTTATCATGTCAATCCTGGCAACACACGGTCAGAGGCATTAACATTGTCCTATTCATCTCCCACTCCACACACCCCACCCTCTGCAACATAAAAGTTTTGTTCTTTTCCTAATTGTGATGAAGACCTGAATCATTAACTTTTTGTCTTTCAACAGATAGTGCCTGATAGTATATAAATACTTATTTTCCTACTTTGTGTATGATGTAGGTGTGTAATGTTTCAATGTGATTACAGTTTCTACCAATTTACAATCTAAATGTAACTTGAGTAAAAGTGCATTTAGTCGAAAGAAATGGATAACTAAAATTTAATTGAATGGATGGAAATGTTCGCTTTGTTTCTCACAAGTTTCCTACATATGCTTGTACGTCCCGTGACAAGCACCAAAACATATACCTCAGGCAACATTCCCAGCAAATCTTTTAAGCTTTAAAAGGAGTCTTGGATTAACTAATCGAGATCAGTTTCCTGCACAATGTATTTGCTGATTTGTGTTGGCTTCCTTGTTTTTAAAAAAGAGATCCTTGTTTTTGCAACCCTCTGTGACACACCACCCTCCCTGTTACTAATCTGTACTGATCTAATATCACACACTAATCTCCCACACTCAATTATGACCTCTTTAGCATCTCTAAGTCTTAATATCAACACATGTTGTGGCCCTTGCAATAGCCTCAGTTTAATTCATAAACCACATTTCCTCTTTTAAGATGCAACTTAAATGAATTACTATCCTCCGAGCAACCATTTGGTCATCTGCTGTAATACCATGTATGACTGTCAGTTTTTTTAGTACACTCTTGTCAAGTGCCTCAAGTCACTTGCTAATTTAAAAGTACTATATTAATTTATTTTGTTGTTACCAACTGGCTCATTACAAGTATCTGTGGTTGAAGAGATTGAAATGGTAGCTACAATTTAAATAAAATTACAATATTTTTTAATCACGAGACCAGAGAACAGTTTTGTACTCCACTTTCAAAAGCGAACAGGCCTGAAGAAATGTAAAATGTATCTTTCTCCTTTGTAACAAAGAAATGAGTAAACCACCAGGAACTACTCAAAAGTGAATAAATTTAATATTTTCATTTTTAACCAGTCTGGTCAGAGATTTATGCTCTTTTGTGAGGGGAGAACAAAGTCTTCCTTTACAACCTCTATGGAGTTACAAATTTAACCACACACTTCCAGTTATCCCCCACTTAAAACTTTCCATCCTGTTATCACTGACCTCATTTGTCTCAAATACACTTAATCCTTTGACCCGACACAATAATTAACGACACTAGAGTTTGTAGCATCCGATGATCCTCTATTGCTGTTCAGAGGCAAATGACCACACTGAACTTCTAACAAATCTACTTTACTGGTCTTGAATAACACTCAACTAACAGAGGTGACTGACTCAATGATGAATCAGACGTCCAATCACATGCACACTTTTTTTGTCACGCAGAGGAACTTTAAATCATTCCACATACTAGTGCAATCTGCCCTCAAGGAACCCAGTCCAATCTCGTTTGTGAACACAATCTGAGCTTGGTTCAGACATTTAGCTGCACCATGAACAGCAGACATTTCATGGGTTCCTTGGCCATTTCCAAAATCAATGCACTTTTTTTTCAATGTAGCATTATCCAACTCGATGAAATGGTCCCACTACAGCACCCAACGTCAAGTTAAACTATGATATAGTTGGGATTATGGAGACATGGCTCCAGGGTAACCAAGTCTGGGAGCTCAACATCCAGGGATATTCTATATTCAGGCGGGATAGACAGAAAGGAAAAGGAGGTGGGGTAGCGTTGCTGGTTAGAGAGGAGATTAACGCAGTGGAAAGGAAGGACATTAGCTCGGAGGATGTGGAATCGATATGGGTAGAGCTGCGAAACACTAAGGGGCAGAAAACGCTAGTGGGAGTTGTGTACAGGCCACCTAACAGCTATAGTGAGGTTGGGGATGGCATCAAACAGGAAATTAGAAATGCGTGCACTAAAGGTGCAGCAGTTATAATGGGTGACTTCAATCTACATATAGATTGGGTGAACCAAATTGGCAGGGGTGCTGAGGAAGAGAATTTCTTGGAATGTTTGCGAGATGGTTTTCTAAACCAACATGTCGAAGAACCAATGAGCGAGCAGGCTATTCTAGACTGGGTATTGAGTAATGAGGAAGGGTTAGTTAGCAGTCTTGTTGTGCGAGGCCCCTTGGGCAAGAGTGACCAAAATATGGTGGAGTTCTTCATTAGGATGGAGAGTGACAAAGTCAATTCAGAAACAAGTGTTCTGAACTTAAAGAAAGGTAACTTTGAGGGTATGAGACGTGAATTGTCCAAGATAGACTGGCAATTGATATTTAAAGGGTTGACGGTGGACATGCAATGGAAGGCATTTAAAGATTGCATGGATGAACTACAACAATTGTTCATCCCAGTTTGGCGAAAGAACAAACCAGGAAAGGTAGTGCATCCGTGGCTAACAAGGGAAATCAAGGATAGTATTAAAACAAAAGATGAAGCATATAAATTAGTCAGAAAAAGTAGCATACCAGAGGACTGGGAGAAATTCAGAGTCCAGCAGAGGAGGACAGGAAGGACAAAGGGCTTAATTAGGAAAGGGAAAATAGATTATGAGAGAAAACTGGCAGGGAACATAAAAACTGACTGCAAAAGCTTTTATAGATATGTGAAGAGAAAAAGACAAGTTAAGACAAATGTAGGTCCCTTGCAGTCGGAAACAGGTGAATTGATCATAGGGAACAAGGAGATGGCAGACCAATTGAACAACTACTTTGGTTCTGTCTTCACTAAGGAAGACATAAACATACCATTCGCTTTCTTCACTGCAGGGGACCGGGGGACAACTGCGGGTAATGTTTCATTTCACTACACATTTATGTGTATGTGACAAATAAACGACTATTGAGATGGAGGAACTGAGGGTAATCCAGGTTAGTCGGGAAGTGGTGTTAGGTAAATTAAATGGATTAAAGGCCGATAAATCCCCAGGGCCAGATAGGCTGCATCCCAGAGTGCTTAAGGAAGTAGCCCCAGAAATAGTGGATGCATTAGTGATAATTTTTCAAAACTCTTTAGATTCTGGAGTAGTTCCTGAGGACTGGAGGGTAGCTAATGTAACCCCACTTTTTAAAAAGGGAGGGAGAGAGAAAACGGGGAATTATAGACCAGTTAGCCTAACATCGGTAGTGGGGAAAATGCTAGAGTCAGTTATTAAAGATGTGATAGCATCACATTTGGAAAGTGGTGAAATCATCGGACAAAGTCAGCATGGATTTATGAAAGGCAAATCATGTCTGACGAATCTTAAAGAATTTTTCGAGGATGTAATTATTAGAGTGGATAAGGGAGAACCAGTCGATGTGTTATATCTGGACTTTCAGAAGGCCTTCGACAAGGTCCCACATAGGAGATTGGTGTACAAACTTAAAGCACACAGTATTGGGGGTTCAGTGTTGAGGTGGATAGAGAATTGGTTGGTGGACAGGAAGCAAAGAGTAGGAATAAACGGGTCCTTTTCGGAATGGCAGGCAGTGACTAGTGGGGTACCGCAAGGCTCAGTGCTGGGACCCCAGTTATTTACAATATATATTAATAATTTGGACGAGGGAATTGAATGCAACATCTCTAAGTTTGCGGATGACACGAAGCTGGGTGGCAGTGTTAGCTGCGAGGAGGATGCTAGGAGGCTGCAGAGTGACTTGGATAGATTAGGCGAGTGGGCAAATGCATGGCAGATGCAATATAATGTGGATAAATGTGAGGTTATCCACTTTGGCGGCAAGAACAGGAAAGCAGAGTATTACCTGAATGGTGGCCAATTAGGAAAAGGGGAGATGCAACGTGACCTGGGTGTCATGGTGCACCAGTCATTGAAAGCAAGCGTGCAGGTGCAGCAGGCAGTGAAGAAAGTGAATGGTATGTTAGCATTCGTAGCAAGAGGATTTGAGTATAGGAGCAAGAAGGTCTGCTGCAGTTGTACAGGGCCTTGGTGAGACCGCACCTGGAGTATTGTGTACAGTTTTGGTCTCCTAATCTGAGGAAGTACATTCTAGCCTTAGAGGGAGTACAGAGAAGGTTCACCAGATTGATCCCTGGGATGGCAGGACTTTCATATGAAGAAAGACTGGATAGACTAGGCTTATACTCACTGGAATTTAGAAGACTGCGGGGGGATCTTATAGAAACATATAAAATTCTTAAGGGGTTGGAGAGGCTAGATGCGGGAAGATTGTTCCCGATGTTGGGGAAGTCCAGAACCAGGGGTCACAGCTTAAGGATAAGGGGGAAGTCTTTTAGGACCGAAATGAGAAAACATTTCTTCACACAGAGTGGTGAGTCTGTGGAATTCTCTGCCACAGAAGGTAGTTGAGGCCAGTTCATTGGCTATATTTAAGAGGGAGTTAGATGTGGCCCTTGTGGCTAAAGGGATCAGGGGGTATGGAGAGAAGGCAGGTACAGGTTACTGAGCTGGATGATCAGCCATGATCATATTGAATGGCGGTACAGGCTTCTATTTTCGGAATGGCACCTATTTTCTATGTTTCCCCTGGTAATAGCATGGCAGTTGTCCTAACACTCCATTTGCTTTGTACTGTCATTTAAACAAACGTCAGAGTCCACATCTTAGCTTACTAATAAAGACCTAATACCCCCATTACTGTGAAGAAAGATTTGTGCCTCCACTCTGATCTTGATTTGAATTGCTCATTGAGGACAATTTGGCACCCTAGGACATCTCCCCTTAATCTGCACTTCTGGCTCTTAATGCTGAATTCCCATAACTCATCCTTTCCACCTCAGTTACCCTGCAAACAGAAGTGTTTGAGCTGCCAAAAAAACACCAGAAGTACTCAACAGACCATGCCAGCGAAACAGAGCTGAACATTAACTATGTTTCTCTTCCTACAAATTTCCAGCATCCACATTTGTGGTGACTTTTATTATTATTTTTATTTTAATTTTATTTTTTAAAATTATAATTCTATTTTTATTTTGATTTTCCAGTTCCATACATTCCGCAATGATACACATTCTCATTCACCTTAAACCCTCCTTAGTTAACAAATACTGCATATCCCAAAATAAAGCATACCACAGGTATTGGAAGCACTACAAGGATGGGTAATGACTTACTGGACATTTGATCATATCCAAAACTTAACTACACACAAAAACAAAAACAAAAACAACTAAAACCAACATTTGGGGTATACCTCTATAATATTTCATCACTACTTCTGGAGCGGTATGAAATCAAGGAAAATGAGATAGGACACGGAAGTAGGATACAAAGATCCGCTTTAAACGAATGATGGCCGTACGGGCATGATGTACAACATCCATTTTTCCCACCTTTTCAAAAATATTCCCTGTTGCAATCTTAAAGCAAAAGTTATCCTTTCCATTATAAAAATATCATATACAATGTTAATCCAGTCATCCACATTAGGTTTTCCAGGTTTCAACCACTTCCTAGTAATAGCTTTCCTGCTGGCAGCACTTAAGATCTGGAAAAGATACTTATCTTTAATAGAAGCATTTTGTACTGGTAAAGCACCAAAATATAAAAACTCAAATTTAAATGGAATATCCATATAAAAAACTTTTTGTAAAACTTTATGAATCTCCTGCCAAAATGGGATCACAAGACCAAAATATGTGAAAATGGTTTGCCTCAAGGCACCCACATTGTCGCCAGCATGAAGAAAAATTTGTGTAATGCCTTTTTTGAACTGGTGTAATAAAAAACCTAATAAGGGTTTTCCAGCAAAACACCCGCCAAACATTTGAACTTGAAGTTTTCCATTGTATCTCACATAAGCTCTCCCAGGTTTCTTCCTTTAGAACCAGATTACCTTCCCTTTCCCATTTCTGTTTTACATACAGTGAGTTGCCTTTTCTCTGCCGTAAACCCTTGTATAATTTTGAGATGGTTTTCTGTTTTGAGCCTCCATGGTAAGCATCAATAAATACATTTAACAAAATATTATCCCATTTTACTTCTGCACATTCCTTTTGTATTTGATCTATATAATGGCGAATTTGAAGGTATCTATAGAAATCATCATTATTCAAACCAAATTGCCTCTTCAGATTCTCAAAGCTGTTCATAGACCCCTTATGTAAAAATGTGCAATATGATGTCAAACCTTGAGAACTCCATCTTTTAAAACTAGTGTCCTGTCTTTTTGGTACAAAATCTGGATCAAACGTGCACCATCTCAAAACCTTCACAGCATCCTTCAGATGATTTTGGGTAACGACCTTATTCCATACCTTAAGTGATAATCGAATCCATGAGTTTTCCAAATTAATTAACTTATTTGTTAACTCTTTATCTCGGATTGCAGCCTAAATCGGAAATTCCTCTGTTATAGCAATCTCAATCTCCTTCCATCTAGCAGAATAGTCGGGGTTGCACCAATAAATTAATGTTCTCAGCTGAGCAGCTGCATAATAGTCTTTCAAGCACGGGAGTGCAACCCCACCTTTATTTTTGGTCAGTTGTAACCCCTGGTATCTGATTCTTGGTCTTTGTCCCTGCCAAATATACCTCGAGATATGTTTATCCCATTCTTGAAATTGTTGGTCTGATATATCTAGTGGAAGTGATTGAAAGAGATACAACAGCCTCGGTAACATAACCATTTTGACCGATTCAATACGAGATCCAAAATTAAGATAAGGTATTAGGTCCCACCTCCTAATGTCTTCCCTGATCTTATTGTTCAATGGGAGGTAGTTAAGCAAGTGCAGTTTAGTCAGATCTATTGGAATGTTTATTCCCAGATATCTCATGGATTCAGCATCCCACCTCAAGTTAAACTTTTCCCTTACTTTTACTGAGGGGCTATATTTGAAACTAAGAATTTGTGTTTTTATAACATTTAACTTATAGCCAGAGAAGGATCCATATTGTTCCAAAACATAAAATAACTGTAACAAAGACTGTTCAGGGTCTGACAAATACACCAATACGTCATCGGCAAATAAGGAAATCTTTTGTTCCCCTCCTTTCATTACTATTCCTTTGATATTATTATTCTGGATAATCCACTGACTCAAAGGTTCGATAAAAACCGCAAATAAAAGGGGGCTGATTGGACATCCCTGTCTTGTTCCTCTTTCTAGCAAAAATGGTTTTGAAACTACTCCGTTAATTTTAATTATTGCACTTGGGCTATCATAAAGAGCCTGTATTGTTTTAATAAAAGTATTGTGAAATCCAAATCTATCTAAAGCTCTAAGCAAAAAAGACCAATTTACACAACCAAAAGCTTTTTCAGCATCTAACCCCACTAGGACTGCTTCTAAGTTAAATTTTGTTATGTGGTCAATTATGTGCAATGTCCTTCTAATGTTGTCTTGGGTTTGTCTCCCTCGAACAAACCCTGTCTGATCCAGGCTAATAATTTGTGGTAGCAAACATTCTAATCGTTTGGCTAGTATGTGAGTAAAAATGTTGTAATCCTGGTTGAGTACGCTCACTGGCCTAAAATTACTGCATACAGATTTATCTTTTCCCTCTTTCGGAATCAATGAGATTACTGCCTCCTTCCAGGAGGGGGGTTATTATGTTCTCTTTGAGAACCCAATTGAAAGTACGTTGTTACGTAGGGACCAATGAGTCCACCATTACCCGGTACCATTCTGAAGGGAACCCGTCTGGGCCCGGGGCCTTATTTGGTTTAAGATGTACTATAGCAGACCTAACTTCTTTCTCTGTTATTTCAGCTACAAGGGACTTACTCTGTTCACTGGTCAATTTTGGCAAATTAATCTCCTTAAAGAAATCCTCCATTTTCTCCCCACTGATTTGAGGTTGTAAATATAATCTTTTGAAATATATATCAAAACAATTTTGTATTTCCTTCAATTTATAGTGTGTAAAATTAGTTACAGGGTGTTTTATTTTATGAATTGTATTCTCTGCATGTTGTTTTTTTAGTTTATAGGCTAATAATTTACTGGCTTTTCCTCCCCCATCATAATATTTTACAAAAATCAACTTTTTTTCTATATCTTTTGTATAAATATCATTTATTTCATTCTTCTTCTTCACAAGTAGTTCTCGGATTTTTTGATCATTTGTATCCTTATGGTTTTGTTCCAGTTATTTCAGTTCCACTTGCAGCCGCTCTAACTTTTCATGTCTAGCTTTCTTTATGTGAGCACTGTATCCTATTATCTTGCCCCGAAGCACCGCTTTACATGCATCCCACAGTATCAGAGGTGAAACTTCGTCATTGTCATTTAGTTCCAGATACTCTGCAATATCGTTCTTATGTGGTGACTTTTAAAACATTTACATTTACTAGAATTCGGTAGAATGAGAGGCAACCTCATTCAAATGTAAAATCTTGCTAGCACTGGACAGACTAGGTACAGAAAGGATAGTTTAGTTTATTGTCACGTGTACCGAGGTACAGTGAAAAGCTTTTGTTACATGCTATCCATCAGCGGAAAGGCTGTTCATGATTGCAATCAAGCTGTCCAGTGTACGGATACAGGTTAAAGGTAATAACATTTAATGCAAGATAAAGCCTGATTAAAGATAGTCCGAGGGTCTCCAGTTTCAGTTTAGTTTATTGTCAAGTGTACCGAGGTACAGTGAAAAGCTTTTGTTGTGTGCTAACCAGTCAGCAGAAAGACAATACATGATTACAATCTGTTTTCCTGAACAGTCGGTGACCCTTAGTGCTGTGGCCATATCCCTATGTTAAAGCCCATAGCGCTGTGTCCGATAGCACTATATTTAAACTCCATAGCGCTGTGGCTGGTAGTGCTATATTTAGAGCCGATCGCACTGCAGCCAACAACTCTTTGTTTAAATTCCCAGGCGTTAAGCCGACAGCGCTCTGTTGAAACCTTTACGTGCCAGGTCTGTAGCGCTGTGTGTATTGATTTGCGCGCCATTTGTAGCGCTGTGTATTGCTTTACACGCCAGTCTGCGGCTGATAGCACTTTATTCCCAAAGGGGAGGCGGGGCTTGCTGGGATGCAGTCCTCTGTCATTGGTTATAGTTTGAACTTTGGAGCAGCGCTGTTGGCCTGGATTTACCAGCTGTTATTTCAACACCATATTTCTTGTATAAAAGCAGGCGCCAGGAAGCCAGAAGTTAGTTCAAATTAATGTACGAGAGGGGTTCACCAATGGGCTGAGTCGCAATCAGTGCTGCGGATGGAGGCAGAGAAGGAGAGAGAGAGAGGTGTGTGCTGCTGTAAAACTGGACCCTGTGCATACCGAGACAAGTATTGTTTCTGTCCTCTCTTGCCAATAAAACTGATTTGCAACTAAACAGACGAGTGAGCCTTTTTCTGTTCAATCAGTCAGATCTTTGAACCTGTTCCCTTGTAACACAATCGATCCATATACAGTGTTGTAGCGACCATAGAGAATGGTCCAGGTCGTCGAACCCTCGGATTGGCCAGCGAGGTCACGTGGGAACGCGACCATGAGGATTGGTCCAGCAAACGACATCGCTGATTGGCCAGCGATGTCAGGTGCGCGTTTGGCGCCCGATTTAGCCAGTTCGGCGAAGTCTTCAAGGAAGACAGTAAGTTTATATTGCTTGTCCTGTAACTTGTTGTTTTGATTCTGTATTCGTGTATTGCGGCTGCAATAAACTTCGTCTACAACTAGCAAGTTTCGGACTCGCCATATTGGTGACCCCGAACGTGATCTGGACGATCACCAACTGAGCAGGAACCCGACGCCTCGTTGACGATGACCGAGCAGGGCACACCGGAGTCAGGCGCGGCAGGCGTTCATCTTCCGTTATTTTGGACGTACGCACCGCAAGCTTGGTTTATCCACGCTGAGGCTCAATTCCACATAAAGAAGGTGTCGGACGATTCCACGAAGTACTTCTACCTCGTCAGCGCCCTATCGCCGGACACAACCAAGCGCATGATGCGGTTTATCATAACTTCACCTGCGGAAGACAAATACGAAACCATGAAGAAAGCATTACTGCGAACCTTCGGGTTAAATAAGCATGGTGGTGCGGCAAAACTTCTGCACCTACCGGAGCTTGGAGACCAACTGCCTTCCGTCCGCATGGCTGAAATGATGGTGCTAGCCGGTGAGCATACGGATTGCCCGATGTTTGAACAGGCATTCCGCGAGAAACTTCCCGAGGATGTCCGACTGCTGCTTACGGATTGTTCTTTTAAGGACCCCGAAGCATATGCAGCGAAAGCGGACGCGCTCATAGCGGGAAAAAACAAGGCCAGTGATTCCATCAACAAAGTCTCGACATCGGTGACCACGCCACAGCGACGGAAAGATGGCGCCACGTCTCCCGCCAATTCCCCGAAAGCCCGCCAAAAAGATCCGCACAAGCGCGGCTGGTGCTATTATCACCTACGATGGGGTAACGAATCCCGCAACTGTCGTTTGCCTTGTACTTTCGCGGGAAATGCCTCGGCCGATCGTACATAGGGGCAGTTACGATTGGCCAGAACCGGCGCCTCTATGTCCATGATCGATTCACGGACACAGAATTTTTGGTAGACACCGGAGCCATCGTCAGCATAGTGCCGCCGACCGACCTCGAAACCAGATCGGGTAAGACAGGTCCCACCCTCATCGCGGTTAACGGCAGCCCAATTCGCACTTTCGGCACACGGAAGATGTCCCTTGCTTTAGGCCTCCGCACGTACGAATGGCCATTCATCATAGCCGACGTCAAACAAGCGATCCTGGGCGCAGATTTTCTCTGGGCTTTTTCACTGGTTCCTGATGTCCGCGGTAACGACCTCCGACCCGCTGCTGAAGACGAGCACGTCGCTCCGGCAATCGCCTCCTCGCCCAGCCCTACTGTCCAGGCCGTCGTCGCGGCCCCCGACTCGTATGCTGCGATTCTGGCAGAGTTCCCAGAGCTGCTCGTCCAACGTTTTGACGCACCTTCAGCTAAGCACGGTGTAGTCCATCACATCCGCACTGAAGGCCCTCCCGTTTTCGCTCGGGCCAGGAGACTACCGCCGGACAAACTGGTGGTGGCACGGGCGGAGTTCAGGAAGATGGAGGAAATGGGAATTGTTCGTCAGTCTGACAGCCCGTGGGCCTCGCCGTTACACATGGTCTCCAAGGCATCTGGGGGGTGGAGGCCATGTGGCGATTATCGGCGTCTCAATGCTGTCACCACGGCTGATCGCTACCCCATACCGCACCTACAGGACTTTTCATCTGGACTGGAAGGAGCGGTGGTGTTTTCCAAAATCGATTTGGTGCGAGGATACCATCAGATTCCGGTGCGACCGGAGGACATACAAAAAACTGCAACTATTACTCCGTTCGGGTTGTTTGAATGGTTGCGTATGCCTTTCGGTTTAAAGAACGCGGCACAGGCTTTCCAGCGACTGATGGACCGCGTGGGCAGGGGTTTACCCTTTGTGTTTATTTATTTAGACGACATCCTGGTAGCCAGCCCCTCAGTGCAAGAACACCAGGCCCATTTGCGGACCGTGTTCCAGCGGCTCCAAGACCACGGGCTCATTATTCAACCCTCCAAATGTCAATTCGGCCTGCCTGCTCTCGATTTTCTAGGTCACAGAATTACCTCTGCCGGCGCTGTCCCTTTGCCAGAGAAGGTGGAGGCTATCCGGGCTTTCCCCAGGCCTACCACAGTAAAAGGGCTGCAGGAGTTCGTAGGCATGGTTAATTTCTACCATAGATTCGTTCCGGCAGCGGCGCGAGTCCTGCGCCCACTTTTCCAATGCCTTGCAGGTAATCCGGTAGAGTTGTTGTGGTCCCCGGCCGCAGAGTCGGCTTTTACGGCAGCTAAGGCAGCCTTGGCAGACGCCACCATGCTGGTCCATCCGAGCCCCTCCGCCCCCACGGCCCTGACGGTTGACGCCTCTGACGTGGCGGTGGGCGGGGTTCTGGAGCAGCAGGTTGGTGGCCGTTGGCAGCCTTTAGCGTTTTTCAGCCGGCAACTAAATTCGGCCGAGCTGAAATATAGCGCATTTGACCGAGAGCTTCTAGCTCTCCATTTAGCTGTCCGTCATTTCAGGTATTTCCTCGAGGGCCGCCCATTTGTGGCATTTACGGACCACAAGCCATTAACATTTGCTTTTTTGAAATTGTCTGACCCATGGTCGGCCCGCCAGCAGCGGCACCTGACTGCTATCTCAGAATTTACCACAGATGTCCGTCATATCGCGGGTAAGCTGAATGCCGTTGCTGACGCCCTGTCTAGACCTGCTTTTCCCCCTATTTCGGCGGTGGACTGCGAAGTGGATCCCCAGGAGCTCGCGGAGGCACAGCTCCTGGCGGATACCGTTTCAACGTACCAGTCCACCACTTCGGGATTGAAGTTGGCCCAGGTAGCTTGTGGGTCGGAGGGCACGAAAGTCTGGTGCGATGTTTCTCTTCCTCGCCCCAGGCCGGTAGTACCGCCCTCCCTTCAGCGCCGGGTTTTCGATGCCATTCATGGGCTGGCGCACCCGTCCATCCGCTCCACCTCTGCCTTGGTGGCATCGAGGTTTGTCTGGCATGGCCTGCGGAAACAGGTAGCGGGATGGGCACGTTCCTGCGTGCCCTGTCAGACCGCTAAGGTCCAGCGCCACGTCCAGCCCCCCGTACAGGATTTCGAAGTCCCGGCTTTTCGTTTTTTCCACATCCACGTGGATTTGGTCGGGCCTTTGCCTTCCTCCCGGGGCTACACCCACCTCCTCACGGTGGTGGATCGGTTCACCCGGTGGCCAGAGGCTTTCCCATTGTGTGATATCTCGTCAGCGTCTTGTGCTAGGACTTTGGCCCTTCACTGGGTAGCTCGTTTCGGGGTCCCGGCAGTTATTACAACTGACAGAGGACCACAGTTCACTTCGTCCCTCTGGGCCGCGCTGGCGGAACTGTACGGGTCCAAATTGCAACCCACAACTGCATATCACCCCCAGGCAAATGGACTCGTAGAAAGGTTCCACCGCCAACTTAAGGCGTCCCTCTGTGCAAGGCTTGAAGGCCCAGACTGGGTAGACCAACTCCCTTGGGTTCTGTTGGGCATCCGGACGGCTCCTAAGCCAGATCTCGGTGCGTCGTCCGCAGAGCTGGTATATGGCTCGACCCTTCGAGTACCTGGAGATCTGTTTCCGGACACTTCAGCCCTGCTCCCTACAGTCCCATCAGCGTTAGCAGCTCTCCGGGAACGGGTGGGCTCCCTGGCTCCAGTGCCGACTTCACGTCATGGGTGTCCCATGGTACATGAACCGTCTTCCCTGAAGGACTGTGAGTTTGTTTTTTTGCGTAAAGATGCCCATCGCGCCCCGTTGCAGAGGGTCTATCAAGGGCCGTTTCGGGTTTTACGTAAGGGAACGGCTACTTTCACCTTAGACATGGGCGGCAAGAGTGAACTCGTCTCGGTGTCCCGGCTCAAACCTGCCCATTTGGACCCAGATCAACCAGTCCTGGTCGGTCAAACCCCTAGAAGAGGCCGACCTCCGTTAGTTCCGCCCAGTCCACAAACCCCCATTCCGACAGTTCCTCCGGGACCTCCAGTTTCGGCAGTTCCCCTAGGACCCCCCGTTTCGGCAGTTCCTCCAGGACCCCCCGTTCCGGTAGTTCCTCCAGAACCTCCCGTTCCGGCTGTTCCACCAAGTCCGGAACCTCCGGCTCCTGTGGTTCAGGCTGTCCCTCTCCGTACTCGTTATGGTCGCGAAATCCGGCTCCCTGCTAGGTTCCGCACCTCGGGTTCTGGGGGGGGTCATGTAGCGACCATAGAGAATGGTCCAGGTCGTCGAACCCTCGGATTGGCCAGCGAGGTCACGTGGGAACGCGACCATGAGGATTGGTCCAGCAAACGACATCGCTGATTGGCCAGCGATGTCAGGTGCGCGTTTGGCGCCCGATTTAGCCAGTTCGGCGAAGTCTTCAAGGAAGACAGTAAGTTTATATTGGTTGTCCTGTAACTTGTTGTTTTGATTCTGTATTCGTGTATTGCGGCTGCAATAAACTTCGTCTACAACTAGCAAGTTTCGGACTCGCCATAGTGTATAGATACATGATAATGTTTAGTGGAAGGTAAAACCATCAAGGATAGTTCAAGGGTCACCAAAGATGTAGATCGTCGTTCAGCACTGCTCTCTGGTTGCGGTAGGATGATTCAGTTGCCTGATAACAGCTGGGAAGAAACTGTCCCTGAACCTGGTGGTGTACGTTTTCACACTACTATACCTTTTTGCCTGATGGGAGAGGGGAGAAGAGGAAGTGGCCAGGATGCGACTCGATTATGCTGCTGGCCTTGCCGAGGCAACGTGAGGTATAAATGGCGTCAATAGAAGGGAGGTTGGTTTGTGTGATGGTCTGGGCTGCATCCACAATTCACTGCAATTTCTTGCGGTTTTGGATGGAGCTGTTCCCAAACCAAGCTGTGATGCATCCTGATAAAATGCTTTCTGTGGTGCATAGAAATGAGGTAGATGGTAGCTCAGGACAGCTTTCCAGTTGGTAATAGGATGTTTCAGTTGCCTGATAGCAGCTGGGAAAAAACTCTCTCTGAATCTGGAGGTATGGGTTTTTACACTTCTGTACCTCTTGCTTGATGGGAGAGGAGAGGAGGGAGTGTCCACGGTGAGACTTGTCCTTGATTATGCTGGTGGCCTTGCCGAGGCAGCATGAAATGTAAATGGAGTCAATGGAAGGGAGGTTTGTTTGCACGATGGTCCAGGCTGCATCCACAATTCTCTGCAATTTTTGCAGTCTTCGACGGAGCAGCTCCCAAACCATGCTGTAATGTATTTTGATAAAATGCTTTCAACCACGCATCTGTAGAAGTTGGTGAGAGTTGTGGGGGACATGCTGAACTTCCTAAACCTTCTAAGGAAGTAGAGATGTTGGTGTGCTCTATTGGCTATAGCTTTGATATATGTGGTCCAGGACAAGTTGCTGGTGATATTTACTCCTAGGATCTTGAAGCTTTCAATCATCTACTTCGGCACCATCAATGTATACTGGAGTATGTGTACCGCTTCACTGCCTGGAGTCGGACACCAGGTTACGAGATTCTCAATCTCTTTACCTAGTACCATTGTGTTTCAGATTGCAATAACATTTCTTTTATCATTTCATTTCTTAGTCATAGTCATAGAGTGATACGGTGTGTAAACAGGCCCTTCGACCCAACTTGCCCACATCGGCCAACAATGTCAGCTACCCTAGTCCCACTTGCCTGCGCTTGGTCCATATCCCTCCAAACCTGTCCTATTCATGTATCCATCTAACTGTTTCTTAAACGATGGGATAGTCCCAGCCTCAACTACTTCCTCGGGCCGCTTGTTCCATACACCCGTTACCATTTATGTGAAAAAGTTACCCCTCGGTTTCCTAGTAAATCTTTTCCCCTTCACCTTGAACCCATGTCTTCTGGTCCTCGATTCCCCTACTCTGGGCAAAAGACTCTGTGGATCTACCTGATCTATTCCTCGTGATTTTATACACCTCGATAAGATCTCCCCTCATCCTCCTGCGCTCCATGGAATAGAGACCCAGCCTAGTCAACCTCTCCCTATAGCTCACACCCTCTAGTCCTGGCAACATCCTCGTAAATCTTTCCTGAACCCTTTCAAGCTTGACAATATCTTTCCTATAACATGGTGCCCAGAACTGAACACAATATTTGAAATGCGGTCTCACCAACATCTTATACAACTGCAACATGACCTCCCAACTTCTTTACTCAATACTCTGACTGATGAAGGCCAAAACGCCAAAAGCCTTTTTGACCGCCTTATCTACCTGCGACTCATGCCACATTCCAAATGTGTGGGTTTGTAGGTTAATTGGCCTCTAAATTGCCCCAAATATGTAGGGAACAGAATCAAAAGCGGGATAGCATAGAACTAGTGTTAAACCTCTTTCCATGCTGTGTCTGTAAAAAACAAGGAACTGCAGATGCCAATTTACAACAAAAAAACACAACAAAGTGCTGTTCAGAGGGTCAGACAGCATCTCTGGAAGACATGAAACAGTTCAGGTCAGGAACCTTCTTCAGGCTTAAAATGATCATTGACTTGAAGCAGTAATGTTATTTCCCACTCGACAAGTTTTCAACACTTCCTTTTATATGCCTTAAATATTGGTCATATGGTCATTCAGCACGGATAGTCGCCCAGACCGATCAAGATGCCTCATCTACACTACTTCCAACTGCCTGCATTTGGCCCACATCTCTCAAAACATTTCCTATCCATGTACATGTTCAAGTGGTTTTTTAAATGTTGTTCTAGTACCTGCCTCAACTACCTCCTCTGGCGGCTCATTCCAAATACCCATCACCCTCTGTGTGAAAATGATGTCCCTCAGGTTCCTATTACATCTTTCCCTATGACCGTAAATTTTCTCTGCACTTTCCAACTGATTAATTCTTTATTATCATGTATACTCGGTACAGTGAAATTCTTTGTGTTGCATACAATACCTGACATCGGTGGTGGAGAAGATGCTGGAGTCAATTATTAAAGAGGTAATAACGGCGCATTTGGATAGGAGTAAAAGGATTGGTCCAAGTCAGCATGGATTTATGAAGAGGAAATCCTGCTTGACTAATCTTTTGGAATTTTTTGAGGATGTGACAAGTAAAATGGATGAAGGAGAGCCAGTGGATGTAGTGTATCTGGACTTTCAAAAAGCCTTTGATAAGGTCCCACACAGCAGATTGGTGGGCAAAATTAGAGCACATGGTATAGGGGGGTAGGGTATTGACATGAATAGAGAATTGGTTGGTAGGCGGGAAGCAAAGAGTAGGAATAAACGGGTCCTTTCCAGAATGGCAGGCAGTGGCGAGTGGAGTGCCGCAAGGCTTGGTGCTGGGGCCGGAACTATTTACAATATATATTAATGATTTGGATGATGGAATTAGAAGTAACACTAGCAAGTTTGCAGACGACACAAAGCTGGATGGCAGTGTGAACTGCGAAGAAGAAGTTAGGAGGTTACTGGGTGACTTGGACAGCTTGAGTGAGTGGGCAGATGCATGGCAGATGCAGTCTAATGTAGATAAATCTAAGGTTATCCACTTTGGCAACAAAAAGGAGGCAGATTATTGTCAGATTAGGTAAAGGGGAAGTGCAACAAGACCTGGGTGTCCTTGTACACCAGTCACTGAAAATAAGCGTGCAGGTACAGCAGGCAGTGTTGGCTTTCATAATGAGAGGATTTGAGGAGAGGAGTAAAGAGGTCCTTCTGCAGTGTCATATGAGGAAAGATTGGAAAGACTAGGCTTATATTCACTGGAGTTTAGAAGGATGAGAGGGGATTTTATAGAGACGTATAAAATTATGAAAGGACTGGACAAGCTAGATGCAGGAAAAATGTTCCCAATATTGGGGGAGTCCAGAACCAGGGGTCACAGTCTAAGAATAAAGGGGAGGCCATTTAAAACTGAGGTGAGAAAAAAACTTTTTCACCCAGAGAGTTGTGCATTTGTGGAAATCTTTGCCATGGAAGGCAGTGGAGGCCAATTCACTGGATGAATTTAAAAGAGAGTTGGAGCTCCAGGGGGCTAGTGGAATCAAGGGATATGGGGAGAAGGCAGGCACAGGTTACTAATTGTGGATGATCAGCCATGATCACAATGAATGGCGGTGCTGGCTCGAAGGGCCAAATGGCCTCCTCCTGCACCTATTTTCTATGTTGTTTCTATGTTCTTTTAATACACAAGTATGCAAAGAGTTGCCACAAATAGGGCGCTGACAAAGTTACAAAAGTATTCAAAATAGTCTCAATGGTCCCTCTTCCTTCTCGCCCCCCCTAACACCCCGGGGGGGGGGGGGTGACCCCATATTCAGGGCCGTTTTTACAGCATTATGGGCCCCCGGGCAAAGCAGTGTACTGGGGCCCCTACCGTTACTTTTCCCCACCCCCCTTTCCCTACCAGCCCCTCCCGTCGTGCTGGCGAAAAGCACTTACCTAAAAGCACTTAGCAATGGACTTAGGGTGCTACATTGTTGCGAAAAGCTCTTACAAATCGCTGTGAGAAGCACTTAATGACCGAAAATGTTGCGAAAAAAGCACTTATTGAACCTACATTTTTAAAGTAGTATTTATTTATTGCAAGTCACTTAACATACACAGATCAGCATGGGGCCCCTATGCTCGTGGGCCCCCGGGCAAGTGCCCATCAGGCCCATGCGTTAAGACGGCCCTGCCCATATTCGAGGAATGTGTACCTGTACTCTTAGATCCCTAGGATAGATCCCTACAACATTCCCCAAACCCCTGCCATTCACCGTGAAGATCTTGCCTTTTTTTGACTTCCCAAAATGCACACCTTGCACATACCTGTTTTAAAGACCAACAACCATTCCTCAGCCCACTTGCCCAACTGATCAAGATCCTGTTGTAATTTTTAATAACTATCTTCACTCTCTACACTACCACCCACTTGGCAAAGTTCAAGTTTATTCGGAAGTGAAGGTTCAAACTACGCTATAGATAGAGGCCCCACGTTCGCTTTTACAACTTCCTCATTTTATTAATTAAGTTGTTTTTTGCAGCTCAGAGGATCCAGCACCAGACGTGGTGATGAAGCACCGCGGGCAGCCGGATGGAGGCACTGCATCTACCCTCCAGTCAGCTCCAGCACCTGAGTGACGTCGGCCGCTGCATGGTGGCCGAAATGCCAAAGAATTGGGCCTTGAAGGCTGCCCTCGCTCATTTAAATGTCCCCAACACAGCAAACACATATTCCGGAGGCTTTTGCGCACCGAACATTCATTTGGCGGGCACCTATGGCTGTTTTGTAAAATGGCGCCCGGGAGCACCCGGGAAGCTGAGTAACTGCGACAGCGGCGGCTTCGCTTCCGGGCGCCCAGGGCTTGCAAAAAATGTTTGTGAGTGGGTATATTCAGAGGCACTCCGGTGTATATAAGTTCTTTATTAGCAGATCATTGGCTGTACAGATGCTGACTGCCGTTACCTCCAGCTCTCAGGATAGTCTCCTAATTAACACCAGGATAGCGCAGTACAAAACCCGGCCTGGATTATGGACCGGATGCACAACAGTAAAACCAGACATGAATCTACTTCTTCCTTCTTAAGCATAAGCCCCCAAACTAGATAAGAGTATATAAAGCCACTACAATATGAAAAAAAAACTACAGCCTACCGATATCCTAATAGAAGGGATGAAAACAGCAACTACGACAAATGCTAAGCAGAGGAGGATACAAATTGAGTAAGATAAATGAAAGGGAACGGTAAGGACTGTAATTAATCAGAGTCCATAATAAGTGACTAGCCACAGTCTTGGTACTTGGGATTGGGCTTGCAGACCCGTCCTGCACGAGTACGATACAGGCCCTCCGCCATACCCGTTGTAGGTGGCAGCACCGTAGGTGGTGGTTCAAACGGCACTGGCCTTGCAACAGCCTTTTGCACAGGAGACTGCACCGGTGATGTCACGGGTGACTGTATGGGCGATTTTATGGGTGATTCCATCACCGGCACCAGCGACTCCTTTATTGGTATAAAGACCAGCTTGCGGTCTGCCGACGCCTTGCCTCCATCGGTCTGTAACCTGCCATCTGCGACCTCCGTGTAGCCATGCGGATGAGATGGCACCGGCTCATTCACCGGTAGAAGGTGTTTTCTGTTCTGCCGGTAGGTTCCTCCTTCCGATTGGACAAGATAGGACCTTGGCTCGTGGCAGGTCCCACTAACTACGCCCAGACGATCATGACCCTTCTGGATCTGCATTCTGACCCTCCGACAGAGGCTGGAGAGGATGGCTAGACCTTTCTTAGTATGCTTTCTGGATCTGCCGTTTATGTTGCAGCTGAGCCTGAACAGATTGGGGCTCGTGAACACGGGGCTGCAGCAGGTGTCTTGCAACAGGAAGGGTGGTACGAGTTTGTCTGGACATCAAACGTTGGGCCGGCGAACCCAACACCGGGTCACGTGAAACGTTACGGAGATCGAGGAGGTCCAGGAATACATCAGACCCGGCTCTTCTGGATCTCTCCATGACCTGTTTGACATTATGGACAGCCCTCTCGGCTAGCCCGTTCGACTGTGGATACTCCGGGCTGCTGGTGATGTGTTTAAAATCCCAGCGCGTAACAAAGTCCTTGAAACACTGACTGGTAAATTGACTGGCATTATCCGACATGAAGGGTGTGAGGAGACCCATGGACCGAGAAATGTCTCGCCAGTTTTTGAATTATCGCCGCTGAAGAAATTGTGTGGAGCAAATCGATCTCAAACCACCCGGAATAGGAATCCACCAGGACCAGATATTGATTGCCACGCCACTCAAAAATGTCAGTGGCCTCAGAAGTGCCACAAAAAAAAAATGTTTGTGAGTGGGTATATTCAGAGGCACTCCGGTGTATATAAGTTCTTTATTAGCAGATCATTGGCAGTACAGATGCTGGCTACCGTTACCTCCAGCTCTCAGGATAGTTTCCTAATTAACACCAGCAATCATGTATGTGTATGTGACAAATAATAAACTTGACTTGATAACACAGTACAAAACCTGGCCTGGATTATGGACCGGATGCACAACATTAAAACCAGACATGGATCTACAATCACGGCCTGGTTCATCACGTGAGCAATCCGGCCCCGCCTCCCGTGCACGTGACTCCGCGCGACTGGCAGGCGCAGTGCCGCCGGCAATGGAGCGCTAGGCCGGCTGTCGTTGTACCCCACCCTGCCCCGCTTGTGTGATCAACCCTGGCCAGTCCCCCCCCCACCCCCGGCTCGTGTGATCCCCCCTGGCCAGTCCCCCCCCTCTGCCAGTGTCCCAGCCCCTCCTCCACCAGTGTCCCTGCCCCCACCCCGGCCAGTTCCCTCCAACCTCCCCCACGCCAGTGACCCTGCCCCCCCTCCTCGTGTCCCCCCCACGCCAGTGACCCTGCCCCCTTCCTCCAGTGTCCCCCCACGCCAGTGTCCCTGCCCCCCTCCGCCGGTGTCCCCCACACCAGTGTCCCCACCTCTGCCAGTGTCGCTGCCCCCTCTGCCAGTGTCCTCCCATGCAAGTGCCCTTGCCCCCCCATGCCAGTGTCCCCTCCGCCAGCATCCTTGTCCCCCTCCGCCAGTGTACCTGCCCCCCTCTGCCTTGCTCCACCTGAACTTACCTGATCTCCCAGTTGCTGAACACTTTAACTCCCCCCCCCCCCCCCCATTCCAACACTGACCTTTCTGTCCTGGGCCTCCTCCACTGTCAATGAGGCTCCACGCAAATTGGAGGAACAGCACCTCATATTTTGCTTGGGCATCTTACAACCCGGCAGTATGAATATTGCCCTCTATCGTCAATTAACCCTTGCTTTCCCTCTCTCCATCCCTCCCCATCCTAGTTCTCCAACCTGTCTGATTGTGCCCCTGATTTCATTGTATCTTTGTATGCTTCGTTGTCACCCTCAAACAATGATCTATTCCACATTTTCCTTGAACAGCATCCTTGTTAATATCTCGTTTTCACACCTTTCACTTCCTTAACTCTGCTTCCCTCTCCCCTGACTCTCAGTCTGAAGAAGTGTCAACTCGAAATGTCAAATGTTTTTTTGTCATATATCCCAGATGGAACAATGAAATTCTTACTTGCAGCAGCACAACAGAATATGTAAACATAGTACACTGTAAACAATATAATAAATGAGAAAAAAAGTTTGTGTGTGTGTATATCTATATATATATATATATACACACACCCACATATACATATATATTATATACAGTATGTACATATATATATACACATGTACACATGCATACACATACAAATCAAACAATAATAGTGCAATAATATTCTATGCAGTTCAGAGAGGTTCATGGTTTGGTGGTTGTAGTGTTTAATCGTCTAATGGCTGTAGGGAAGAAGCTGTCCCCGTAACCAGAACATTACAGTTTTTTGGCTCCTGTACCTTCTTCCTGATGGCAGGGGTGAAATGAGTGTGTGGCCTGGGTGGTATGGGTCTCTGATGACTCTGGCTGCCTTTTTGACGCAGTGACTCCGTTAAATCCCTTCGATGGTGGGGAGGTCAGAACCCATGATGAACTGGGCAATGTTCACACCTTTTTGCAGTCTTCTTCATTCCTGGGCATTCAAGTTGCCCAACCAGGCCATGATCCAACCAGTCAACATGCTCTCTACTGTACACCTGTAGAAGTCCAAGAGAATCCTCTCTGACATACCAAATCTCCACGCGTGATGGACTTTCTTGAAAATTGCATCAGTGTGCTGGGTCCAGGAAAGATCTTCAGAATTATGCACACACAGGAATTTGAAGCTTTCTACTCTGCACCATCGATATAGACAGGTTTATGGGTCCTGTGTAGGAAGAAGGGTCTCAACCCAAAACATCACCCATTCCTTCTCTCCAGAGATGCTGCCTGTCCTGCTGAACTACTCCAGCATTTTGTGGCTATCTTCAGTTTATGGGTCCTCATCCTTCTTCTTCCAAAGTCCACAATTCTTGGTCTTACTGACACACCCATTCCAATTTTTTTTTTTTTAATTAAAAATCTTTCTATCCAGAGATGCTGCCCGTGGAGTGCTGAGTTACTCCAGCACTTTGTGTCTACCTTCGGTGTAAACCAGCACCTGCAGTTCCTTCCTATACCCTGGTGGAGGGATGCAGTCAATGGGGGTGGCCGAGCAGGAGGCAGGCGCGGTGGAGCAATGCGCGATTCAGGGTGCGGGGCGGGCGAGGTGGAGCAATGCACGATTCAGGGTGCGGGGCGGGCGAGGTGGAGCAATGCGCGATTCAGGGTGCGGGGCGGGCGAGGTGGCGCAATGCACGATTCAGGGTGCGGGGCGGGCGAGGTGGAGCAATGCACGATTCAGGGTGCGGGGCGGGCGAGGTGGAGCAATGCGCAATTCAGGGGCGGGGCGGGAGAGCAATGCGCGATTCAGGGTGCGGGGCGGGCGAGGCGGAGCAATGCGCGATTCAGGGGCGGGGCGGGAGAGCAATGCGCGATTCAGGGTGCGGGGTGGGTAAGGAGCGCCACAGTGTTTCCGCTCCTGATGCATGGTGGTCGAAGGGAGGAATTGTTGGAAAAAAAGAGGTTAGTAATTTTTTTTTACCCAGTGTGCCCTATTTCTTTTACCCAGCTCGGCCAAGGTTTTAGTTGTGTGTTGGGGAGAGGTGTCCGGGAGCGGAGCCTCGGCGCCTTGGTGCTGGGAGTCGGTGTGGAAGTCAGTTTGGTTCAGCCGGACCATGAAGTCTCTCGCCTCTGCCTTGGTCCTCGGTACATTTTCAAACTTGCCCTACGTAACCAGTAACCGCAGGGGCGGCTTCCCCGCACCGCTAGGCCCCGGCGCCAGGCCGCCAGTCCGCCCGCTCCAGCACCAGCACCAACAGCACCCCGGCTGCCGCTGCTCTTTGTCCGGGGGATTTTACTGCCCGGATTGCCCGTCGCCGCCAGTAAACAGCTCAACTGTGAAATGTTACTGGTTTTGTGATCGTTAACGTGTAAATTACTCGGCCCGCGCCTTTTAGCGTTAGATTGTTCATGAATAAAAGCAGCCAGTGTCCAAGATCTGTCAACATCTGAAATGAACTGCACTGATGAATATTCTAATCTTTTTAAAATTCCAGCTTTAACTTGGTATTTCTATTTTTTGTTCCGTGCCTCTGTCTGGTATTTCCATAAATTGTATTGAAGTTTACCAAAAACTTTCATTAATATATTCCAGTATAAAATTATTATTAATCGTGCCAATTTTAAAACTCTAGGCGAGAGATTGATGATACTTCCATTACCGTGGTTGTGTTGGTATCACTCGTCCACATATTCAAATTACATTCTACTGAGCTACTTGTTAGTTAATAATTGCTTAATGTTACCTTCGCAATTGATATTTTGTCACAATTTTTTGTGTAGCAGTCGTCTCCTGGCCTACTGTTATAAGTAAATCAAATTCCAGAACAGAGGTGCAAAACACGATTACCGTGATAGTCTCTTTTGAGATGAGTAATTGTAGGAAGATAAGCTGGTGATTTTTCAAGATGTGCTTATGCTTACGATTACCTATTACCTGTGCTGTGAAGCAAAACAAGTTGGATTGAAAAGAATTGAAAATTCAGTCCTCTTTTTCCACTACTCGTGCTTTAAGTGCTCATTGTTGGACGTTAATAAATAAAAAGGGTAAAAAGTTGTTTTTTCTATTAATGACTTGAAAATGGGGCCCATGGCATGACTTTTTTGTGTTCCTTACATTTATATATTTTTTCTGTAATGTAAAAAGATGTGACTTTAGATTAATATCCAACTTTCTAATAGATTTCATAAAATCTGCAAAGTATTTTTTAAATCTGATTTGGGGTTTAATTTTTCATTAGTACAACAGTATTTAATGCAGTATATTTTGTTTTTACATGGAATAGGTTTCCTTTGGATAACTGTCATTGCTCACTCATGAAGCAAATAGTGGCAAATTAATAATACCATAACTTGATATGTTATCAAGGTTAACCTGGTATCTGGGTTAACTTTTGCAGTATAAAAACGAAATGCTGGAAGTACACGACAGGTTAGGTGCCATCTATGGAAAGAGAAACTAAGTAAAAGATTCTGGTTTAAAACTCTTCAATTCTAATGCAGGGGTCTCTGATCTGAAATATTATCTTTCCCTTTCCACGGATGCTGTGTGATTTGCTAAAGTTTCCAGCATTTTCTGTTTTTATATCAGTGTTACAGAATCTGCAGATTTTTGATTTTTAAATTTTTGCAGCACATTGTGATAGGTATGATTGGCTGTATTTTTTAATTGTAGGTATCCCCATGTGGAAGAATTTAAATTGTGATGAATTTTCAACGCTAAAATATACTGTGTTATAAAAGTGGATAGCCTAGATAGTGGGTGTGAGATTGGAGAGGTGGAGTGGAGGTCAAGGTAGTTGATGTTGAGGCAATATTTGGAAATGAAAAGGCGGAGAGAGGAAAAAAGGCCAGCAGTAGACCTGTTGCCTCACAGCACCAGTGACCTGGGTTTAATCCTGATCTCGGATGTGGTCTGTGAAATTTGAACGTTCTTCCTGTGACTACATGGTTTTCTTCTGCCCCAATTTTTTCCCCACGATCCAAAGCTGTGGAATTGTAGGTTAATTGGCTGCTGCAAATTGCCCCTGCATAGGGTGTGGATGGAAAAGTGGAATCAGCTAGAACTAGTGTGAACTAATGATCAGCGTGGATTCAATGGGCCAGAGTGCCTGTTTCCATCCTGCATAAACAGCACAACATCATGATGGGATTGGAACTCCGTGAGGTGTTGGTGTATGGTACAAAGTTAAGGCCTCTACTGAGGGCAGACTATTCATGTCGGGGGGAGGAGGAGATTTAGAGGGGAAGTCAGCATGGTATTGGAGTCTGAAGAAGGGTCTCAACACAAAGGTCCCACATAGGAGATTGGTGTACAAACTTAAAGCACACGGTATTGAGGGTTCAGTTTTGAGGTGGATAGAAAATTGGTTGGCGGACAGGAAGCAAAGAGTAGGAATAAACGGGTCCTTTTCGGAATGGCAGGCAGTGACTAGTGGGGTACTGCAAGGCTCAGTGCTGGGACCCCAGTTATTTACAGTGTATATTAATGATTTGGACGAGGGAATTGAATGCAACATCTCTAAGTTTGCGGAAGACACGAAGCTGGGTGGCAGTGTTAGCTGCGAGGAGGATGGTAGGAGGCTGCAGAGTGACTTGGATAGATTAGGCGAGTGGGCAAATGCATGGCAGATGCAATATAATGTGGATAAATGTGAGGTTATCCACTTTGGCGGCAAGAACAGGAAAGCAGAGTATTACCTGAATGGTGACCGATTGGGAGAAGGGGAGATGCAACGTGACCTGGGTGTCATGGTGCACCAGTCATTGAAAGCAAGCATGCAGGTGCAGCAGGCAGTGAAGAAAGCGAATGGTATGTTGGCATTCATAGCAAGAGGATTTGAGTTTAGGAGCAGGGAGGTTCTGCTGCAGTTGTACAGGGCCTTGGTGAGACCGCACCTGGAGTATTGTGTGCAGTTTTGGTCTCCTAACCTGAGGAAAGACGTTCTTGCCTTAGAGGGAGTACAGAGAAGGTTCACCAGATTAATCCCTGGGATGGCGGGACTTGCATATGAGGAAAGACTGGATAGACTGGGTTTGTACTCGCTGGAATTTAGAAGACTGAGGGGGGATCTTATAGAAACATATAAAATTCTTAAGTGGTTGGAGAGGCTAGATGCGGGAAGATTGTTCCCGATGTTGGGGGAGTCCAGAACCAGGGGTCATAGCTTAAGGATAAGGGGGAAGTCTTTTAGGACCGAGATGAGAAAACATTTCTTCACACAGAGAGTGGTGAGTCTGTGGAATTCTCTGCCACAGAAGGTAGTTGAGGCCAGTTCATTGGTTATATTTAAGAGGGAGTTAGATGTGGCCCTTTTTGCTAAAGGGATCAGGGGGTATGGAGAGAAGGCAGGTACAGGCTACTGAGCTGGATGATCAGCCATGATCATATTGAATGGCGGTGCAGGCTCGAAGGGCCGAATGGCCTACTCCTGCACCTATTTTCTATGTTTCTATGTCACTTTGAAGAAAGATCTCAATATGAAATGTCGCCTGTCCATTCCCTCCATTCATGCTGCCTGACCTGCTCAGTTCCTCTAGCAGTTTGTTTTCACAGATTTATAAGATATCTAATATGCCGTTCAAATCAATTGTTGCCTCATGTTTTCAAATATCTTGAATTTTTTCATCACCACGTCCCACTCTAGCATGATTGCCATTCCATCTTAACAATATACAGTTAAGAATGCAGGAGTCCAAAATATTTAAACATTTTTGCTGTTGGATACAGTGCTGTGCACAAATAAGCAGTGTTTAAACTTGAAGGCCGGCTACAAACCAGATGAATTTTCTATAACACAAGTTCACGTTACAGGAGTAGAATTAGGCCATTTGGCCCATCGAGTCTACTCTGCAATACATAACTAAGAATATCTGGCACCAGCTCAGACACTTTTCAATTTTTACAAAAGTGCATATTCATTTGGTGAATGATTAATTAAATTGTTCAATCCAGTTATACCCATCCAAAGTGAGTCTGAAGCATCCCACATAAGTCACATTTGGGAGGAAAAAATAACTACTGAACATGAACCTTCCTGGTCTATACTGAGAGCCACTCAATTTGACTTTCAATATTTTTTGGGGAAATTCTACAATTTTTGGCTTGGATGTACGTCATATAATTAAACGTGAATTTCTCTGAATTTTTTTTTCTGTTAAAATAGATGAAGTGGCCATTCATTTTCTCATTAAGGATGTTTAATTTACTTTAGATTAGAGATATGGGGTTGGAAAAAAAAGGCCTTTCGGCCACCGAGTCCATGCCCATCGCCAATCATGTGATGTTATATTACGGTCTAATTTAATTTGACATCAATGTGGTTAAGCAAAGTTGTTAACTTTGTATAATGGAAGTTGTATGCCAATATTAACGTAATAATTATCAACACCAACATGCGTACATTTGGGAACATTTGACAACTTTGCATGTGCTATTGGGCTCTCACACGCTACTCAATTATGTCATTCAAAGTCTTGATGCTACTTTGGGCCTTGTCTTGAGTTCAGGATCACCTTGGTAAATAAGATTGTCCATGCCACTTTGAGGCACACCTATTTGGAGATTGAGGGCAGGAAAAACTTGGACCCTGTTGTGCCAAATCTCACTGGGACAATTAATATTATTTTGGCAGCTCAAATTCCCTGCCTAACAGCAAAGTGAAGTCATAATTAGAAGAACTAAAGAAGATTATTCATCCTTTCATCGTTTGGGAAGCTGGTGAAGGGCAATTGTTTATGTTGTCTATTTTATTGCTTACTAACCGAAAGGTCCCATGAGGGAAAAAATAATTTTGCTTCATCAAGCACAAGCACTATGAAGTGCTAAGAGTAAATCCAACTCTGGTGTAAATGGAACATGTTAAAAATTCTCAGGAAACCAGCCAGCGTTTGTGCAGAGGAAAACACCATTTTGTTTCAAACCATATCTCTTTTCCCTTATCTCTAACCAGTCTTGAACCGAAACGTTACCCATTCCTTCTCTCCAGAGGTGCTGTCTGTCCTGCTGAGTTACTCCAGCTTTTTGTGTGTCTGGTTTAAACCAGCAGCTGCAGTTCCTTCCTAAACATTTCACGTTAATGACTTTCAAGCAGAATTCTCAATAACATTATTTGAAAGCAGATATGATTTCAATGAAAGTTAAAGTAAAACAACAGATACTGGAAACCTGAAATAAAGATTAAATATGCTTCAGTGGGTCAGGTAGTATCTCTGGAAGGAGAAATTGAGCTAATGATTTAACTACTCTGGACCTATTTCATTATTAGCCCTAATGCTGCCTGTTTTAAAGTCTTAGTCAAAGATATAGGTGTAGATGAGGGCTAGTGATTGTAGAGTATCAACTTAGGGTGGTGAACTCTCCCTGGTCTTCAAGAATGCTACTAGTTTTGAGTGATATCACAAAGTCAGCTTCCATGTGAATGTCACCCACAAAGCACATATTAAAGGGAAAGATACTGAAAATCCTAAATGAACTGAAACACAGGGATATGTTGATCTGACACAATTACTTTGATGATTGCTATCCCATAATTGTGTTAAGCATGGAAAGAGCAGCAATATCCAGGTAATTAAGATAGCAAAGAATGTAAAAATGACCGCATTCCCATGACTGCTGTCATCCCTTCAGACGATCTGGTCCTAAGGGAGACAATATGTATCTCCATTAATATTTTATAGGTATTTACTTGGGTTGAGGCTGACTTTCTTCCACTCTCCTGTATGTCCTATGATGGATTAGTAGACTATTACGTGGAGTAGGTAGTGCTTGACACAAGTGGATTTGGACAAAGACCAGGACGGCACAGGAACAGGCCTTTCGGCCCACATTAGAAACAGAAAAATAGGTGCAGGAGTAGGCCATTCGGCCCTTCGAGCCAATATTCAATATGATCATGGCTGATCATCTAAAATCAGTACCCCGTTCCTGCTTTTTCCCCCCATATCCTTTCATTCCTTCAGCCCTAAGAGCTAAATCTAACTCTTCACAACATCTGGTGAATTGGCCTCCACTGTCTTCTGTGGCAGAGAATTCCACAGATTCATAACTCTGGGTGAAAAAGTATTTCCTCATCTCAGTCCTAAATGGCCTACCCCTTATTCTTAAACTGTGACCCTTGGTTCTGGACTCCCCCAACTTCGGGAACATTTTTCCTGCATTTCACTTGTCCAATCCTTTAAGAATTTTATATGTTTCTATAAGATCCCCTCTCATCCTTCCAAATTCCAGTGAATACAAGCCCAGACGACACATTCTATCACCATATGTCAGTCCCGCCATACCGGGAATTAACCTGGTGAACCTACGCTACACTCCCTCAATAGCAATAATATCCTTCCGCAGATCAGGAGACCAAAATTGCACACAATCCAGGTGCAGTCTCACCTGGGCCCTGTACGACTGCAGTAGGACTTCCTAACTCCTAAACTCAAATACTCTCGCAAAGAAGGCTTTCTTCACTGCCTGCTGTACTTGCATGCTTACTTTCAGTGACTGATGTACAAGCACACCCAGGTCTCGTTGCACCTCCTCTTTTCCTAATCTGACACCATTCAGATAATAATCTGCCTTTCTGTTCTTGCCACCAAAATGGATAGCCTCACATTTATCCACATTATACTGCATCTGCCCACTCACCCAACCTATCCAAGTCACCCTGCAGCCTCATTGCATCCTCCTCGCAGCTCACACTGCCACCTAGCTTTGTGTCATCTGCAAACTCGGAGAGGTTACATTTAATTCCCTCGTCGAAATCATTAATGTATAATGTAAATAACTGGGGTCCCAGCACCGAGCCTTGAGGCGCCCCACTAGTCACTGCCTGCCATTCTGAAAAGGACTTGTTAATTCCTACTCTTTGCTTCCTGTCTGCCAACCAGTTCTCTATCCTTGTCAATATCCTACCCCCAATCCCATGTGCTCTAATTTTGCATGTTAATCTCTTCACTGAGCTCTTATCTGCCTGCACATAATCCATATCCTACCATTCCCTGCACATCCTTGTGCTGTGCAAAGGTCTCTTAAATGCCATTATCGTATCTGCCTCAACCACTGCCCCTGGTGGCATGTTCCATGCACCCACCACCACCTGTGTAACAAAAAAAACTTGCTCTTTCATCTCTTTTAAATTTTGCCCCTCACACCTTAAAGCTATGCCCTATAGTAGTTGATATTTCCATGCTAGAAAAAGGGTTCTGACTCTACCTTATGCATGCCAAAAAAGAAGGGAAAGTTGACCTGATATGGGTTGTCAGCAAAATGTTCGAAAATATCATTAAGAAGCAGGTACTAGGCTGATAGAAAATCATACTGTGCTCGTTCAATGACACAATGGTTTATGAAGGAAATTTTATTTGAAATAACAATTTTTGTAACTTAGGGTGGGTTTATTCATCCAGTTAATGTGCCACATCTGGATTTTTAAAAATTGCTTGAAAAGACATTAGTGAAAGTTTGTTACATAAACCAAAAGGTAAATAGGTTACGGTAACATACTAACATAGGCAGAGGATTAATTAAAGGATAGAGAGTTGGATATAAATGAATAAATGTTCCTTTTCTAGGTTTAGTTTAGAGACACAATGTGGAAACAGGCCCTTTGGCCCATTGAGTGGGCACAGTAGAGTGAGCTCTACTGCAGCGCCACTGTGCTGCCCTGCACAGTGGGCAAGCTGTTACAAGTTGGGTGCTATAGGATTAATACAGGTCTCTCAGTTATTACAACTTGTAGTAAAGAGTAATATTCAGCGTGAACATTGGTTTGACCTCGACCTTGGCACCAGGAAAACAGCACACCATCCTGGAGTCCATTTGGACTCCATCCTGGAGGCAGAAAGGAAAGCTCTTCAGCGAGTAGTCCATAGAGCTCAGAGGACCATCGGAACACAGCTACCAGCCTTGGAGGGCATCTACAACACACGATGCCTCAGAAAAGCCACCAACATCCACAAAGACTCTTCACACCCCTGCAACAGCCTGTTCGAACTCCTTCCATCGGGCAGACGATACAAGGCCTTCTAAGCCCGCACCTCCAGACTCAGGAACAGCTTCATCCCCAGGGCCATACCTGCTATGAACCGGTCCTGCTGAGCCGGATGCTCACATCACACAGTGATCCGGCACAGATCTACTTGCACTTTATTCTGTCTCAAAACTATTACAATTTGTTTTGTTGGGTTGTTGCTGTTTAAATTAATTAAATTATTGCATCGTATGGGAGGCGCATTCCCAATCTCGTTATACCCCTGTACAATGACAATAAAGATGTATTGTATTTGCGACCACTGAATCCTGTCAACTCCCCTAGCTATCGCATGTCCTATCACTAAAACCCTGTCAGATTTCATCCTTCACTGCTGCACCTCAGATCTAGATATGACACCACAGGAAGGCTGCGACTTCCTGCTGAATGGTGATTCCACCCCACTCTCCTAGCCCCCCGCCCCCCCCCCCCCCCCACTACACCTAAAGAACATGAATAAATTATGTTTTGGGTTGGGATCCTTCAGACTGATGGATGCCTGAGGTGAGTGCTGTGTTTGAGGATAAAAGCTCAGGTTGAGCTCAACAGGCTTTGCCGAGGAGGTTAGGCATAGGGTGACGGTTACATAAGGTAAGGCATTGTTAACTTTCCTTGGTCAATTGGTGCAATGGGGATGACAGTTAGGGCAGTGGAATGCTCCTCCTGAAGAAGGTAGGAGATCAACAAAACTGTGATGCTGATGACTACACATTTGGGAAGTGCATACAGCTGTCGCTTTCAACTGATTGCATGAAGGAACTGGATCTTAACTCATTCAGGATCATTTGTGTTGCTGAGAGCATAGTAGATAGGAATTTTAGCGAGGTGGTCACACCTAATGTGCAGGAATAAAGTACCTAGGGGAACACTAGTAATGGTAATGGGCGTAGGCGGAAAGTGTACGAATCCTCTGTGGTCATTTCCCTCAAAAATACGTTTAACATTCTCTGTGAAATGAGGTGCACATCAGCCATCGCATACTGCACATAATCCTCCGATATTTTCGCCACCTCCAACGGGATCCCACCATTAGCCACATCTTCCCATCTCTACCGCTTTCCGCAAAGAACATTCCCTCTGCAACTCCCAGGTTAACTCATCCCTTCTCACCCAAACCACCTCCTCCCCAGATACTTTCCCCAGCAACCCCAGGAGAAGCAACACCTGTCCCTATACCTCCTTCCTTGTTCCATCCAAGGACCCCAACAGACCTTTCACTTGCACCTCCTCCAACATCATCTACTGTACCCACTGTTCCAGGTGTGGATTCCTATATATCGGCCAACCAAGCGCAGACTTGGCAATCATTTCGCTGAACACCTCCGCTCAGTCCGCCTAGGCCTACGTGATCTCCCTGTTGCTAAACGCTTTAACTCCTCTATTATTCTAGGTATTAGATCCTGTACACTTATCCTATCTATTTACCTCATGATCTCATGCACTAAAAGATCACCCCTTATCCTTCTGCACTTCCAGGAATAAAATCCTAGCCTGCCCAACCTCCCCCGAAAGGTTGTCTCATCCTGGCAACATTCTTGTAAATCGTCTCGGTGCTCTTTCGAGATTAAGGTGTTCGTTATCCGAAGTATTAAGGGATATGAGATAATCGTTAATTGCCGAACATATTGCTAAAATATGTACACCAAAAGGTGTATAAAGACGTATAATACCTTCCCATGTATTCCTGGATTCACTTTTTCCTATGAGTTTTCTTTCCAAAATTGATTTCAATATTATTGATTGTAAATATTGAACAGTACAGCACAGGAACATACCTGGACCAAATAAAATGCCAGATAGACACAAAATACTGGAGTAATGTGGCAGGACAGGCAGCATCTCTGGAGAGAAGGAATGGGTGACATTTCGGGTCAAGACCCTTCTTCAGACTGATGTCAGGGGAGTGGGTGGTACATAAATAAGGAAGTGTATAGATGAGGAAGTGTAAGGTGTGAAAACAGGACAAAGGGAATGGAGATCAAGGAATTATGTAGAACAGATCATTGTTAGTGGGCAGTGGGCCGGTGCTATAGACCAGCATGGGGAGGTAGAAGCTCCCGCCCCCACAAGTCTCGGGCAGATAAGGCTCATCAGCCTGGGAAGGCAGTCCATCTAGGAGAAGGAAAACTCTGATCTAAAACCTCCACTGCCTTGTGGCCATATCCAGTCACGGAAAAGGCTCCAGGGGTAAACCTCAAGGAAAATCCGGAGTCGGGGTCCCTAAGGCAGTTCGTCGTTGTCTACAACCTCGTTGTGGCAGCTCCTGCGACGGCGCTGGTGCCAAACTGTAACGGTTCTGCTGTTCCTTTGGATCGATCAGCAACGTGGAGAGGGGGGACGTGCTGCATGGGCAACAGCCTGTCCTTCATATGACATCGCCCAGGCTTGCATCCGACCACACATCACTGCAAACCTACAACCCGGAGAGGACACTCCAGCTTCGCCTGCGGTATCGGCACAACACGGGGAGCAACAGTTACCGGTTATGTCATCGCTAGATTGGCGTAAAGCGAGGCGCCAGGGGTTGCTCCCGACGGTAGGAGGGATTTTCGGATCTCACTGGACAGCTACCGCCCGCCTCAAGCTGGGCAGCCCCCAGCGAATAAGGTGCTGTCCCGCCACGGTCTGCTATCCTCACTGGGTGCACAGAGATTAGGAACCATCCGAACAGCAGATCGCAACCATCGCACCTGCCAATAAAAGAACACATCAAAAGAGACCAGCTCTAAAACTGGGAACTTGGAATGTCCGGACAATGATAGCCCACGAAAACTGCAGAGCATGATAGAATCCTTCCACATCAATACGAAGGGGACAGTGCAGTTCAATGGCAGCTTCTCGGAGCCCTTCGAGATCCGCAGTGGCGTCAAACAAGGCTGCATCCTCACTCCCACAGTCTTCGCTCTGCACCTGAAACATGCCTTCGGCATCGCAACAGAGGGGATCAGATGGCAGGCTCTTCAACCTCACCCGCCTCAGAGCCAAGACAAAAGTACGTGAAGCTCTCATCAGAGACATGTTGTTTGCCAATGAAGCAGCAGTTGTGTCCCATACCCAGCAGGAACTACAGTCACTGATGGACCGCTTCTATCAGGCTTGCAAGGACTTCAGGATGACCATTAGCCTGAAGAAGACGAATGTCCTGGGGCAGGATACAGAGGCACCGCCTGTCATCACCATCGACAACTACGCACTCGATGCCGACCATCAGTTCACGTACCTCGGCTCCACCATCACCGACAACCTCTCCTTGGAAACAGAGATTGACAAGAGGATCGGGAAGGCAGCTACAACTCTCGCTCGCCTCACAACTCGAGTGTGGACCAACCCAAAGCTGACAATGAAGACAAAGATAGTCTACAACGCCTGGGTCAACAGCAGACTGCTGTACGGCAGTGAGACATGGACTACATATGCCAGACTGGAGAGAAGACTCAACACCTTCCACCTCAGAAGCATCCGCTGTATCCTAGGTATATCCTGGCAAGACAGAGGGTCTAATGCTGAGATTTTGTCTCTTCCGATACTCTGGTCTTCCGAGTATGTACACTCTACTCAGGCAGCGCAGACTGCGGTGGCTGGGCCATGTCCACCGCAGGGAGGATGGCCGTATTCTAAAAGACATCCTCTATGGAGAGCTAACATCTGGGAGGAGAACCATCGGCCGCCCCCAGCTACGTTACAAGGATGTCTGCAAGAGAGATTTGAAGGCACTCGACATCGATGTGGAGTCCTGGGAGAGCCTTGCAGCTGACCGTACGAGGTGGAGAGTTACCCTGAACCAACATCTCAAAACGGGGGAAGAGAAACTGATGAACGCAGTGGCAGACAAGCGGGCACGCAGAAAGGAGCGCAGCAATTTTAACAGACCAGAGACCACACACAAATGTGACCTTTGTGACAGAGACTGTCACTCCTGCATTGGTCTCTTCAGCCACAAGCAACGCTGCTCTAGCCGCGGTTCGGAGCAAGCAGCCAACTAGGATGCATCACCCATGGTCAGCCATGACTAAGCGGGGCCTAAGAAGAGTTGGGAGAAGGTAACAACAAAGCAAACAGAGATAAAATGTAGTCGCAGACAGTATGACTGGTCGGAGAACTGGGAAGGGGGAGAGGATGGAGACAGAGGGAAAGTCTAACTTGTTTAACTTGTAGTTAAAAAAGTAAATGTTCATACCGCTGGGGTGTAAGCTGCCCAAGCAAAATACGAGGTGCTGTTTCTCCAATTTCTGACAATGGAGGAGGCCCAGGAAGGTAAGTGTGGGAATGGGATGGGGAGTTAAAGTGTTGAGCAACCAGGAGATCAGGTAGGTTTAGGTGAACTGAGCGGAGGTGTTCAGCGAAACAAACACAGAGCCTGCGCTTGGTCTCGCCGATATACAGAAGTCTACACCTGGAACAGCGGATACAGTAGATGAGGTTGGAGGAGGTGCAAGTGAACCTCTGCCTCACCTGAAAAGACTGTTGGGATCCTTGGACGGAGTCAAGGGGGGAGGTAAAGGGACACGTGTTGCATCTCCTGTGGTTACATGGGAAAGTACCTGGAGAGGGGGTGGTTTGGGTGGGAAGGGACGAGTTGATCAGGGAGTTGCAGAGGAAATGATTTCTGAGAAAAGCGGAAAGGGGTGGAGATGGGAAGATGTGGCTAGTAGCGGGATCCCATTGGAGGTGGCGAAAATGTCGGAGGATTATGTGCTGTATGCAATGGGTGGATGGTGAGGACAAGGGGGACTCTGTCCCTGTTGCGAATGGGGGAGGGGGAGCAAGAGCGGAGCTGCGGGATACCGAGAAGACCCTAGTGAGGGGCTCGTCCACATGGAAGAGGGGAACCCCGTTTCTTCGAGAATGAGGACAACTCCAATGACCTGGTATGGAACACCTCATCTTGAGCACTGATGCGGTGTTGATGGAGGAATTGGGAGTAGTGGGATAGAGTCTTTACAGGAAGCAGGGTGGAAGAAGTGTGGTCTAGATAGCTATGGGAGTTAGTAGGTTTGTAATAGATGTCAGTTGATAATTTATCTCCTTTAATGGAGACGGTGAGATCAAGTCCACCAAATAAAATGCCAATCTGAACTAATCCCATCTGCCTGCTCATGGTCTGTTATCCTTCCCTTCTCTGCCCGTTTATCATATCATCATATATCTACAGCCGGAAACAGGCCTTTTCGGCCCTCCAAGTCCGTGCCGCCCAGTGATCCCCGTACATTAACACTATCCTACACCCACTAGGGACAATTTTTACATTTACCCAGCCAATTAACCTACATACCTGTACGTCTTTGGAGTGTGGGAGGAAACCGAAGATCTCGGAGAAAACCCACGCAGGTCACGGGGAGAACGTACAAACTCCTTACAGTGCAGCACCCGTAGTCAGGATCGAACCTGAGTCTCCGGCGCTGCATTCGCTGTAAAGCAGCAACTCTACCGCTGCGCTACCGTGCCGCCCAATGTGTATGTCTAAACTCCTTTTAAATATTGATATTGTATCTGCTTCTACCACCATGCCTGGTAGTGCATTCAAGACACCTATCACTCTGTAAAATAAAAATCTTGCCATACAAATTTCCTTTTAACTTTACTACTTTCATCTTAAGCATATGGCTGTTAGTATTTGATAATTCCACCCTGGTGAAAAAGTGACGTTTTGGGTTGGGACTCGTTCTTCGGACTGGTTCTTCCCTGAAATGTTGTCTATGTATTTCCTTCTGCAGATGTTGCCTGAGCCACTGAGTTCCTCCACCAGTTTGGTTTTTCTCAAGATTCCAGCATCTGCAATCTCTTGTATCTCCTCTTGTCTCTCTACCCTATCTATGCCTCATAATTTTACATACTTTTATCAGGTCGTCCCTCAGCCTCCGATGCTTTAGAGAAAACAATCCAAGTGTATCTCACCTCTTGTTATAGCTAATGCACTTCAATCCAGGCACCATCCTAGTGAACCTCTTCTGCACTCTCTCCAAAGTCACCTTATCTTTTACTATAATAGGGTGACTAAAACTGTACACAATACTTCAGTGACTTAATTGAAGCCTTATGGAGATGCAGATCCTTATACAGACTTCCCAACTTTTGTACCCAATGCCCCAATTGATGAAGGCAAACATGCCATACATCTTCTTTACCACCCTATCCACTTATGTTGTCACTTTCAGGAAATTATGGGCATGCACCAAAAGAACCCTCTGTACATCAATCCCCCTAAATGACCACCATTTATTGTCTGGTATCACAAAATGCTGGAGTAACTCAGCGGGTCAGGCAGCATCTCTGGAGAGAATTTTAAAGTTTTAAAGTTTTTAGTGTTCAGAGATGCAGCATGGAAATGCGGCCTGGCCCACCAACTTCATAGATTACTCATTCACAATAGTTCTATGTTTTCCCACTTTTGCATCCATTCCCTACACATGAGGAGCAATTTAAGGAGGCCAATTAACTTACAAACTCCCATGTCTTTGGGATGTGAGAGGAAACAGGAACACCCGGAGGAAACCCTCATGGCCACAGGGGGAACATGCTAACTGCACAGATAGCACCCAAGGTCAGGATCGAACCTGGGTCTCTGGTGCTGTGAAGCAGCAGCTCTACCAGCTACGCCACTGTGCCACCCTTTGTGGTTAGGTCCTGGAAATATATCTACCTTTAAATGTTTTAAGACTTTCAGCACCTCCTCCTCTGTAATGTAGACTCTCTTCAAGCATCTCCAAGCTCCCTAGTATTCGTGGTAAATACAGACGAGAAATATACATTTAACACCATGTCTATTTCCTGTGATCCCACAAGTAGATAACTGATCTTAAAGGCTCCTATTCTCTCCATAATTACTCCTTTGCCCTTAATATACTTGGAAAATCTCTTCCAATTCTCCTTAAACATCTGCCAAAGCTAACCTATGTCTCCATTTGGCCCTCCTGATTTTCCTCTTAAGTGTACTCTGAATTCACTTGAACCCAGCAACCTATACATGACGCATGGCTCATTTTTCTTGACTAGTCCTGCAATATGTCTTATAGGCACAAAATGCTGGAGTAACTCGGCGGGCCAGGCAGCATCTCTGGAGAAAATGGATAGGTGACGTTTTGGGTTGCGACTCTTTTTCAGGCAGATTGTTGTGGGTGGGGGGGAGGAACTGGAAGCGAAGGGAAAAAATGGGATAAATCGGGACCAGCAACAGATGACCTCGGGCAAGGATATTTCAGGATAGGCCAATTGTTGGCTAGAGATAGTGTGAGCCCAAAGGGGATACATCGTTGCGAACTGTGGAACTGGTTAACGTCCTTTTAGTGCAGAAGGAGAGGAGAAAGGGAGAAGATGTGGAGGGAAGTGTTTGTAGAAGTTACCTAAAATTGAAGAATTCAACATTTAAATGCTGGGTTGTAAGCTACCCATGCAAAGTATGAGGTGCTGTTTGTCCAATTTGTGTGTGGCCTCACTCTGGCAATATTGGAGGCCACATGAAAAAAACGCTGAGGTATAGGTCCATGACAAGGGACCAGTTATTGCGAGATGCCATTTGCAGTATTTTCGCCAAAAGACCTTCTATGTTATGTCATGCCATGACATCCTCACCGACACACAGTGTTTTACAGTTTATCCAACTAATAATTGAGCAGAGTTAGGCATCAGTTTGAAATACCTTCTTAATCATTTTCTTGTTGCATTCTCCCTGTGAGGAGGAGTAATACTATTCAGAACTGGAAGGCATGTATTATGAATTAGTTGGTGATTTCCTGTATTGATGTGCGTTGTTGAATTAAGCTGTATACTTATAGGACAATGAATGTAGAACAACTGAACATTTGCTGTGAGGCAGAGATGGCAAGGGATGACGTGTTCAGAGTTGTAGCATCCACTCTCTGTTGGGAACCAGTTGGCTCGGAAGGTTTTCTATGTCTATCCCAGTTTAATTTGAATAGAAATATACAATTTATATTTGATTATTTACCATGAGATTCTGATGTCTTCCTGTTAATAGATAATGTCCTTGAAATGCTAATTAATGTGTTATTTTATTAGATATGTTATTGGCACAAATAAACAGAGAAGCTCAGAGTATGGCAGAATTCCAGGGAGTGGGCGATGGTCAGCACGTCACATTGTGCCTCACAGAAACTGTAGCAGTAACAGGTAAATTACCATAAATTACTTTTTCTGTTTTAGGTTTTGAACATTTTCAGATCATAAGGTAATTAGGTCATAAGTGATAGGAGCAGAATTAGGCCATTTGGCCTATCAAGTCTACTCCGTCATTCAATCATGGCTGATCTATCTCTCCCTCCTAACCCCATTCTCCCCACCACCCTTGACAGATTGAGATTTGTTAATTACATTAATGATTTGTATGAAGAATTAGGCAATTTTCATATTTCAAATTAATATGGAATACCTATTAACCTATTATCTATCTGTTTTCATATTTACTTGTTTGCTCATTTATTTACATGCCAAATTTAAAACAAAAGATTTGTGTCCAGTGTAATTTCTTAAATGCTGTGTACTTTTATATCTATTGCATGTCATTGTTTTTATTGTTTCCCAGTTGTGTGGACAATACTATGAACATTGAATTGGTGAAAGAAGGAAAGGGAAAACAACAGTGATAAATAATAATAATATATTCCTTTATTTATCCCACACTGGGGAAATTTGCAGTGTTACAGCAGCAAAGTGGATAGCAAGAGACATTCATTATAAATAAAAATAAAGATAAGGATAATTGTCATCATTCACTGTGTTTTTTTTAACTGTTAACTGGTCTGTTGACTGGTCTGCTGGTAGCAGTGCTGCTTGTGCAGTCTCACAGCAGCGGGAAGGATGGACCTCCGATATCTCTCCGTCACACACTTGGGGTGAAGGAGTCTGTCACTGAAGGAGCTACTCAGTGCAGTGACAGTGTCCCGCATGGGGTGGGAGTCGTTCTCCAGCAGCGATGTTATCTTTGCCATCATCCTTCTCTCTCCCACCGCCTGTACTGAGTCGAGTTGGCCTTCCTGATTGTTAATCAGGCACTGAAGTGAGTGATATTGTAGATAGCGAAGATGGTTACCAAAATTACAACAGAATCATGATCAGTTGGGCAAGTGAGCTGAGGGATGGTTATTGGAGTTTAATGCAGATATGTGCGAGGTGTTGCATATTGGGAAGTCAAACCAGGGCAGGACTCACAGGGATCCAGGCTTAATGGGTAGTTAGAGTGGTCATGGAGGCTTTCGGCACATAGGCCTTCATCAGTCAGGGTATTAGTATAAATATTGGGATGTTATGTGACAGTTGTTCATGACGTTAGTGAGGCTGCATTTGGAATATAGTGTTCAATTTTGGTCACCCTGGTGTAGGAAAGATGTTGTTATGCAGGGAAGATTTACAAGGATGTTGCCAGGACCTGAGGGCCTGACCTCCAGGGAGGGGATGGTGAGGACTTTATTCCTTGGAGCGCAGGAGTATGAGGGGTGACCTTATAGAGGTGTATACGATCATGAGTCTACTCCTGCACCTATTTTTCTATTTTCTATGAGGGGAATAGATAGGGTAAATAGACAGTCTTTTACCCAGGGTAAGGTAATCAACAACTTGAGGATAGAGGTTTAAAATAAGAGGATAAAGATTTAATAGGAACCTGAGGGGCAACATTTTCACACAAGAGGTTGGTGGGTATATGGAACGAGCTGCCAGATGAGGTAGTTGAGGCAGGTACTTTTACACCATTTAAAAGACATTTGGACGTTTGTGGCTAAGAAAGGATCAGAGGGATATGGACCAAACAGGTGGGATTAGTGTAGATGGGACATCATGGGGGGGGGGGGGGGGGGTGGGCTGAAGGGCCTGTTTTCATCTGTGATTCAATGATTAATATCTGTTGACAATTGACAGATTGACAGGTGAGAAATGCAAACCAGGAAATGTTGCTGGCATAAGTTTTTCATATGCTCATTTTATATCTGATTACTTAAAAATGTAAAGAAAAACTCTGATCCAAATTCTTTGCTATTCATAGTTCTTTAAAACATATCCTTACCTAAAAATGTACATGCACAGATGCAAGCTTCAATAGCAGTATTCTGCATGTATTCTGGTCTGTAAATGATACCAGTAGTATCATAGGGTTTTATTTTGTGCTATATCACATAAAAGTTAATCATTATGGGGTTCCCAACAGAGAAAAAATATAAGGCAAATTAAAATTAAATTATGTTTGAAATTTAATTAAACTTAGTTGTTTGATTCAATGCATTTTGCTACACATTGGTAGGCTACAGTTTGCCATTAGGCAAATATCTTGATTTCATTCTCGTGCTCCAGAGAAAATGATGAGATTGCCCCTGTGAAGGGAATGAATTTGACATACTAGTTGTTCTAGGTTATTCCCATACTCTGTAGCAAAAATGGCACTTGCATAAGCTTTTGATCTGCTCATTTAGAGAATAGTATGCAGAGCTAACAGGGAAAGAAACAAATTATACAGCTTCTCATTTCCTTTGATAGCCTTTTCTCAGTAGCCCTGTTTCGTGTGAATAGATGTAGCAACAAGGATGTTGGATTTCTATGTAGAAACAAGGAACTGCAGATGTTGGTTTACACAAAAGGACACCAAGTGCTGGAGTAACCCAGTGGGTCAAGCAGCACTTCTGGAGAACATGGACGGGTGCCATTTCGGGTCAGGACTCTTTTTCAGAGGGAGAGGAGTGAGGTGGGAGATGAGGAATTCTCGGACAAGAGGAGAGGCAGTACAGAGCACGGCAGTCAATTGGTGGGCACAGGCAAGGTTTATTTTCGATAGGCAGATAGTTAGAACAAAGGCCTGAGATTAGAGCAGAAGGTGTGAGGCAGGCAGCTTGAAGAGTTGTGAATTGTGAAGCCGAAGGAAGGAATGTGGAGGAGAGCAATTTCCATGTTTGTTTTGTGCTTTACCTATCTAGAACAGAAATTAATCTTTTTATTCAGATGGCGATCGATTGGAAAATATGGATGGCGTGAGTTTACAAGCCGTTACTCTTGCAGATGGCACCACAGCATATATCCAACACAATTCTAAAGGTGTGGATTTTTTTTGACAATTTTCTATTTTGTGACAATTTTTCCATTTCTATTGTTTAATGAATGCATATTTGCTAGCTTGGCCACTAGCATGATTTTGCCTGCAGCTCCAACTATAATTTAGGGTGAGATTAAACAATCTATTTAACATCTGAGGAGCGATATGTGTACTTGTCACCGAAAAATAATGTGTAACCAATACTCCATTCACCACCCCTCCACATCTCCTGATTTTGTGCTGGGGTACAATTCCAAAGGCACCAACTGTCCTTTGGTATCTTATTCAACTGAGCAAATCTGTATATTCAAGAGCCAAAAAATTACTTAATAATAGTGGGTACTAAAGCACATCTGACACTACCCCCTCCCCATTCCACCACCTTTCGAGCAGGTGATAACTCATCAGGAGCAGAAAATACAGTTGAATTTTGATCATCTTATTGTGCAGGTGGCACCCATTTTAGCACTCCATTTGTGCTTAACTGAAAGCAGCTATCTCAAACCTTATTGGTCATTAATACTTGAAACCTTCTTGATCCATGTGGCTAAGCAAGACACTTACAGTGAGATTTAATAATTGAATAAAAGGTATGATGCATATCATTTATTTCAGATGGGAAGTTGATTGATGGCCAAGTTATTCAACTAGAGGATGGTTCTGCAGCATATGTACAACATGTTTCAGTACCAAAATCAGGTGAGTGATATGATAATTTTCTCTGAACTCACTTTTTATCAACTTTTTTTGTACAACAGCTGCATTAATGTCTAATTGTTGGCCATAAATATTTGTTAAGATACTGAAAGCAAAAATTCAACTGTGTCATCGGTCCAGAATTTGGAGTCAGCAACAATGTGGATCCCTGGCATTGAGCAGTTTGGTTAACCTGCAAGATTCATTAATTATTAGGTTCAAGTTTATTATTCTCATGTATACCGGGGTACAGTGAAAAGCTTTGTTTTGCATGTTATCCAATCAGATCAAATAAAAAGTACAATCAAGTCAGACTCGCTCATTAGGTAGAGCAAACGGTATGGTACAGAATGCAGAATATAGTTCTCAACATTCTAGTGGATCAGATCTCGGCATTATTGTGCATCAGATCCATGGGCAAAGTCCAATATCCACAATGATTCACAAAAGTGAATCAGACCCTAGCTTATGGAAGGATCGCTCAGAAGCTTGATAAGCAATGGACAAGTTTTTGATTATGTTGGCTGTTTTTTTTAATCAACATGAAGTGTAGGTGGAGTCAATGGTAGGAAGTCTGGTCTGTTTGATGGACTGGGCTACATGTACAACTCTCTGCAATTTCTTGCGTTCTTGGGCAAACCTGTTCCCAAACCAAGCTCTGATGCAACCTGACAGCGTGCTTTCTATGGTGCATCTGTAGAATCTATGTGAGTCATTGGAGCCAAACTGACATTGGTTTCAACCTTAGGATTCTCACCTGCTTGGCTTAATTTAGAAATCTTAAAGACTAACAGTGGCTCAGTGCCTGGGTCACTTAGAAATGATGTTTTAAGATATGGAAGGGTATAAGAATTTAAAATGATAAATGCAATTAACAAGTATAATCGTGATGTATATGCATATCAAGTATGAGCTAGCACAATTATAAAGAGAAGTGTAAATTAGGTTTTTTTTGCCATATCGAGTCATTATTAACTTTATTGGGTTATTTTAGAATTGTACTAGTTCATAAAAGGCCGGAGATCTTATGTAAATTCAGTTCAGATATGGAAAGCTAGTAAGGTTTGCAAATTGCACTGTCTATGAAGGCACAATGTGTCATTCTCAGATTCTTTTGGGATCTCTAAATCAAAGATTTAAATGTGAAAATCTGAAAATTGCTGTAATGACACAGTTGTCAGTGCAATGGCAGTGAATTGCAATACCATTGCTCTTCCTGCCACAAAATTCAGGCCAGTATTTTGAATGTGTAGGCCTCCATTTTCCTAATGTAAACCTGGAAAGACATGAAACATGACTGTGAAATCATACTGTGAGTCAATAAATAACAAGATTGGTGAACGTTCATGTTTCCTTTTCTGGTATGGATTACAGCTGCCAATATTAGATGACTTGTGTGCAGTTTTGGTCTCCAAATTTGAGGAAGGATATTCTTGCTATTGAGGGCATGCAGCGTAGGTTCACTAGGTTAATTCCCGGAATGGCGGGACTGTCGTATGTTGAAAGGCTGGAGCAATTAGGCTTGTATACACTGGAATTTAGAAGGATGAGGGGGGATCTTATTGAAACATATAAGATAATTAGGGGATTGGACACATTAGAGGCAGGAAACATGTTCCCAATGTTGGGGGAGTCCAGAACAAGGGGCCACAGTTTAAGAATAAGGGGTAGGCCATTTAGAACGGAGATGAGGAAGAACTTTTTCAGTCAGAGAGTGGTGAAGGTGTGGAATTCTCTGCCTCAGAAGGCAGTGGAGGCCAGTTCGTTGGATGCTTTCAAGAGAGAGCTGGATAGAGCTCTTAAGGATAGCGGAGTGAGGGGGTATAACATAACATAACATAACATAACAACACTTTATTGTCACTCGGCACAAACAATATGGGGAGAAGGCAGGAACGGGGTACTGATTGAGAGTGATCAGCCATGATAGCATTGAATGGCGGTGCTGGCTCGAAGGGCTGAATGGCCTACTCCTGCACCTATTGTCTATTGTCTATTGACTTTGGAGATTTGTTAGTCTATTATTCTCAAAGTCATTAGCAGAATTTAGCATGAGAAAAGAAAATGTCATCTTGTGCCTGTGCACCAAACTGCTAACTAATATCTGTTATTAGTCCATCAGTTCTGAGTAAGAACCCATATTTTGCTACCTGAATCAAGTATAATACTGCAAGCATTTATTTATCTTTGATGGTAATCTAAGATTAGCAAGGGAAACTATTGAAGACAACAAAATGGAAGTCAAGTCCTGTCCTTCCTAAATTCAATATATGGTATAATCCTTTATAACAGATATTAGTTAGCAGTTTGGTGCACAGGCACAAGATGACATTTTTGCTAATCTTTAAATAAATGGTATTGACAAATGCCGTGAGAACTCGATTATTTTTCAATAATCCAGAAGAATTATTCAGAAATTCTTTGTGCTGATTTTATCCTATTGCAGGAGATTGTTTGCGTTTTGAGGATGGACAGGCAGTTCAACTGGAGGATGGATCAACAGCGTTTATTCATCATTCACCAAAAGGTAAATTATTCAAGATTTATTTTCTAATGAGATTATTGCACAAAAATGTAAATTCATTATTTACTTTATTTTCTTGATTAAGATGGCTATGATCCAAATGCAGTGCAAGCTGTGCAGCTGGAAGATGGAACTACTGCCTATATCCACCATACGATACAAGTACCACAATCTGATACCATCCTCACTGTTCAAGCTGATAGTACCCTGGCAGGACTGCACACAGGGGAAACCACAGTAGATCCTGAGACGATCAATGCGCTTGAGCAATATGCCTCAAAAGTAATTGTCTGTTTCAACCTCAATTCTATAAAATTACGTGATGCCTCATTGAAGGGGTGTAATGTATATTAAATTTTTTAGTATTTAACATAATGTTCAAAAATCCAATTATAGTTCTACCCAGTCTCCGGGTAGTTCTCTTTTAATGCATATATCCACAACGCTAATTGGATACAATGCGATTAATGAATATGGGAACACTGTTTGTATTATGTGAGCCAAATTGCTTTGAATGCAATTTTGATCGGGGATGAGAGAACTACTTGGAAATTGACAAGAGAAAAATGTTGTCTTGGGAAAAGGCAGTCCAGGAAAAACCCTCTCCACAGCAATCAGACACCATTGTCTCTTAATAAGTTTGGCTGCTAGCTTTACTATGGGTGGCCATGGAAATTGACAAGCTATCGGTTCTATTGTCACTTGAGTAATTATACTATTAAACAATGTAACATACAGTCTGGTAGTTTTAGCTTCCAGCCACAAAAATAAAATTATACAGGTCCACCACTGATTTACCGGCAACTGGTGGTCCGGCACTTCCATTAATCCAGACAAAACTACAAGAGCGAAAGAGTGAAATCTACCCCACAACCCCCACCCCCCCCAAAAAAATGTGGCGCCTAGTCTGGGTGGGGCAGCTGAGCTGGCAGATCTGTTCCCATAGCCAACATCCGCGGCCGATCGGTGGGTCGTTTGCCCCCGTTGGCCATCGGATTGGAACTCTGGCCTGGCAGGAGTGGCTGATCTATTCCCATAGCTGACTTCCGCGGCCGACTGCGAGCCGGTATCTCGGCCCCCCCTCCTCCCCCCCCCCCCCCCCCCCCGAGGCAGTGACCTCTGTTGGTCCGGTGAAACAGATAATCCAGCAAGGCTCTGGAACCAAGGATGCCGGAAAATCAGAGGTGGATTCATAACTATTAAAAAATATCTTTAGTGCTGAAAATTATGTGGAATAACTAACTTTGTTATTGCAAGTCTGAAACTCTCTAGCCCCTAATCCCCTTTTCACAATTGATACAATTAATTTTACAATGAGATTTTCCTTAACACAAAGTTTCTTAGGAATGTAGTTATCGCTGTAACCTGTAAATATTGTCCTAAGAAGCACCATTGTAGCTTAAAACTTCAAAGAGGAAATTTAAATTGGTTGAGTACAAAGAGAATAAGATATTAGGAAGTAGGATCAATCTGAGCAGTTATAAAACTTAAAGTTGTTAAGCACAAATATATCACCATTTAAAAATATATATTTTGTACGACAGCATTCAATTTTATTTTTCTCTAGGTAACTACTGATGGCAATGAGAGTGTCAGCAGTACAGGACTGGTGAATGAAAATGATCATGAAAAAAAAATGCAGGTAAGACTATTATTGCTATTCAGTAAGAACCAGGGTATAACAGAGATACTATCGTTCATCATGCAATAATCCTGTATGCAAGACTTGAGATTTGCAGAACATGCCTACCCTATTCAAAGCTTTCTGACATAATGTGCAAATCATCTGGTGAGAGGATGTAACTAGGAAAATTGACAGGGGAGAGCCAGTGGATGTGGTGTACCTCGACTTTCAGAAAGCCTTCGACAAGGTCCCACACAGGAGATTAGTGGGCAAAATTAGAGCACATGGCATTGGGGTAGGGTACTGACATGGATAGAAAATTGGTTGGCAGACAGAAAGCAAAGAGTGGGCATAAAAGGGTCCCTTTCAGAATGGCAGGCAGTGACTAGTGGGGTACCGCAAGGCTCTGTGCTGGGACCGCAGCTATTTACAATATACATTAATGACTTGGATGAAGGGATTAAAAGTTCCATTAGAAAATTTGCAGATGATACAAAGCTGGGTGGTAGTGTGAACTGTGAGGAAGATGCTATGAGGTTGCAGGGTGACTTGGACAGATTGTGTGAGTGGGCGGATGCATGGCAGATGCAGTTTAGTGTGGATAAGTGTGAGGTTATCCACTTTGGTGGTAAGAATAGAAGGCAGATTATTATCTGAATGGTGTCAAATTAGGAAAAAAGGACGTACAACAAGATCTGAGTGTCCTAGTGCATCAGTCACTGAAAGGAAGCATGCATGTACAGCAGGCAGTGAAGAAAGCCAATGGAATGTTGGCCTTCATAACAAGAGGAGTTGAGTATAGGAGCAAAGAGGCCCTTCTGCAGTTGTACAGGGCCCTAGTGAGACCGCACCTGGAGTACTGTGTGCAGTTTTGGTCTCCAAATTTGAGGAAGGATATTCTTGCTATTGAGGGCGTGCAGCATAGGCTTACTAGGTTAATTTCCGGAATGGAGGGACTGTCATATGTTGAAAGGCTGGAGCAATTAGGCTTGTATACACTGGAATTTAGAAGGATGAGAGGGGATCTTATCGAAACATATAAGATTATTAAGGGGTTGGACACGTTAGAGGCAGGAAACATGTTCCCAATGTTGGTGGGGGGGGGGTCCAGAACCAGGGGCCACAGTTTAAGAATAAGGGATAGGCCATTTAGAACGGAGATGAGGAAAAACTTTATCAGTCAGATTTGTAAATCTGTGGAATTCTCTGCCTCAGAAGGCAGTGGAGGCTAATTCTCTGAATGCATTCAAGAGAGAGCTAGATAGAGCTCTTAAGGATAGTGGAGTCAGGGGGTATGGGGAGAAGGCAGGAACGGGGTACTGATTGAGAATGATCAGCCATGATCACATTGAATGGTGGTGCTGACTCGAAGGGCCTACTCCTGCACCTATTGTCTTTTGTCTATTGTCTATTGAGAGCAGAGAAAATATTTTTCAGAAATGAATAGGAGCAATTTGTTGCTGACATTTTTGTAGACCATACCAATGAAAGGGATATGTGGAATAGAGAATCTGTCAGGGACATGTTGTACAAATCTGTTGGATGATGTTCGAAAGATTTGTAAAACTCATCACCATTGAAACACATACTGAAAATAACAAAAAAGAAGAAAGGACAGACAGACTGTTGGCGAGGCAGCCACTGCTGGTGGCTCCACCCAGTATTTGGTGGTATCTGGGCCAAATGCAGGCAAATGATAGTAGCTTAGATGGGCATCTTGGTTGGTGAATTGAGCGTGTTTCAGTGCGGTATGACTTTGACTCTGTTAACCTTGCTACACAAATTAAATTCCGCAAACAAATCATGAATTCATGTATTCTTAGACTATGATACACCTCTACTTCACCTGGTTAATCAGAGTTTAGAAAGGCAGAACAAGAGACTTCAAATGCTCAAACCTAGAGCAAAATAATAAACTGCTGGAATAACTCAAATCAAGTAGCATCTGTGGAGGAAAAAAAATTGTATCAACATTTCTGATTCTGATGCAGGATCTCAGCATGAAATCTTGACTCTTCCCTTTTGTGTCAGTTGATCACTGGGCGCTCTCAGAGATTCCCTCAAACATAATTTCATTATTATGCCTCTCCTTTCAGTTATGTAATGTGTTGGGACATTCACACTGCAGATTGTTTTAAAGTACATTAACGGTAGAGCAGCAATGACTTAAAACAGATAATGGATGCCAAGGTTAATCTGGTTGAAACTGGGGAAAATTAATATTTCAAAGGTTTGTGCTTGAATTTAACATGTCAACTTACTTTCAACCATGGGATAATTAGCCTCTCTCCCCTCCTCCACCATACCATTTTAAAAGGTGAACATTATAATATCCACAGATGCTGGTGTAATGGGATCAAGAAATATCAGTCTTCTAGCAATGCTGAGGTGATCCGTTGTAAATTAATGAATACAACTACTGTGGTACTTTAGTAATTCAGTAATCTCAATATTTTGGCATCTCGCTTAGCACTTGATGTTTGCTACAGTTGATATGTCCCTTATGATTCACTGGGCCCCACTTTCCTCACTCCCTAACACCTCATTTGAGGCCCCACTTTCCTTGCTTCCAACTGACTCTTTAGACTTTAGAGTTACGGTGTGAAAACAAGCTCTACGGCCGACCAAAGCCACGCCAATCAGCGATCACACCGTATACCAGCACTATTCTACACTAGGGAACATTTACAATTTTACAGAAGTCAATTAACCTACAAACCTGTATGACTTTTGGAGTGTGAGAGGAAACGGGAGCACCTAGAGAAAGCCCACACAGTCACAGGGAGAACGTAGAAGCATCGTACACGTAACACTCGTAGTCAGAATCGAATCCAAATCTCTGGTGCTGTAAGGCAGCGGCTCTCCTGTTGCACCACTGTGTTGCCCTCTTCCGAGGCTTTGGTGTCTGCATTCCTTCCAAACTCAAAGGAATATATTATTCTACTATATAACTGTTAATTAAAGTTGGAGTATCAATGGAAATAACATCTGGTAGACCTGACAATCTGCTATCCACGTTTGTGTGAATTATAAATTATAAATTATTGCCATTTATCACGGAAGTGGCAAATTATTAACAGCACAATAATAGGAAATTCAATACTAATGTATTATTTTACTTTTACTAATTTACTACTGTTCTGTTTTCTAAGATTGTTCTTCAGGGTCATGTGACAGGACGGGTTAGTGCCAAAGCTCAACAGCTCGGAGAAAAAGCATTTCGTTGTGAATATGAGGGTTGTGGAAGACTTTACACCACTGCCCATCATCTGAAGGTAGAATCATTCCTTACAAAAATTGAAATTATTTAATATAGTAGTGTGCCAAGTTTTAGAGATCACATAGAATTTGTCAGACCGTGAATTAATTTTTGTGTGTGTTTCTATTGTTGATAGAACAAAAGATAGCAATCAATTTAAAATCCCACACTCACTGAATAAGAAACACCAGTGGATCTGTTTATGGGGTATTGGCTTCGGAAGGAGTGTTAGTCATGAAAGTTGCACAATTAGTGATCCTGTGAATGGTGCCAAATGATGTTGTCTTCCCACAAAAACAAACTCAGATCTTGGTCCAATGATGCATTCAAGGTAGAACACCTCCAAGTAAACAGTCTCATTGCCTCACTGAGTTACCATGTATAAAGTATACTGCCAGTGGACAAGTTTTGCATATTTATTGGAAACAGGAGACACTGCAGAAGCTGGAATCTGGTGCAATAAATAAACTGCTGGGAGAACTCAGCAGGTCAAGCAAAGTTGAAGCTTTCCCCTGTTGGACATCTGAAATGCCCTCTTTCTTTAGGAAACTTGGCTTCCCACTGCTGTGTGTCGATGGAATTCCCACATGCATTTCCTCCATTTCCCATATGTGTGCTCTCACTCCATCCACAGCCGGAACAGAGAAAGATTTCCCCTAGTCCCTTTCTTGTCCTTCTTAACGTAGCAGATAACATGACAAAAATACTTTCTGATGACATAGTACTCTTCCCATTTAATAGGTAAACTGAATGGGAAGAGTACTACTATGGTGATGTTTTGGTTCCTGAAGAGCATTAATAAATCCCCAGGACCTGATGGAATCTATCCCAGGTTATTAAGAGAGACAAGAGAGGAGACTGTAGGGCCTTGGCGAAGATTGTTGCATCTTCTCTAGCCACGGGCGAGATCCCGGAGACCTGGCGAGTAGCCAATGTTGTCCTTTGTTTAAGAAGAGAAGAAGAGAGAATCCAGGGAATCCGATGAGCCTCGTGCCTGTGGGAGGGAAGCTGTAGGAGGGAATGTTGTGCTACATCCGTACCCTGTATATGCCTTTACTTAGATAGGCATGGACACAAAATAAAACAGGTCATAAATCAGTGGAGAGTCTATCTAACAAGTCGGTTTATTAAAGGTCTTAACAGTGCGCAACTGGAAACATTCTGAGACAACCCAAACAGTTTCAAAGAATCACAATACCTACAGCATTTTATATTCTCATGACACAATGTTTACTTGTGCATCTGAAATAAGTCATCATTAATCAATGTCTCTGTAACCTTTCATCTTTGTCTTTCCCTAAAGTTATCTTTAACTTTATGTTTCCTGTTATTTTGAACACCTCTCTCCCATATTTAACATATGGGCAAAAGACCCATTTCCTGTGTATTTTATTCCTCTCAGCCAGGTTTACAACTTCCAATGTTATTCTATCTAAGCAAGCTGTGCTGAGCTAAATACATTGACACATCTAATTACCCTCCTAACACCCTATGTTGGCGATTTTCCCATCCTGTTTCTCCAGTATGTGAGCTCTAAGATTAAACAGACTACAACCTACTCATCTTCCTCATGTTTTCCAAAATTTTCCAATAACTGAAGCTATTGGAGAGGATTCTTCGATTAGGATTTACTCCCATTTGGAAGAGAATGGGATAATTAGGAACAGTCAACATCACTTTGTATGCAGCAGGTCTTACCAACTTGATCGGGTTTTTTGAGGCTATGAAGGTGATCAATGAGGGTAGGGCGGTGGATGTTGTCTACGTGGATTTTGCTAAGGTATTTGATAAAGTACCCCATGTTAGGCTGATCCAGAAGATGCACAGGATTCACAGTGACTTGGTCGTATGGATTCAGAACTGGCTTATAGAAGACAGAGGGTTGTGGTGGAAGGCATTACTCAGTTTGAATGTTTGTGACCAGTGGAGTTCTGCAGAGATCTGTGCTGGGACCTCTGTTATGTGTGATATATATAAATGACTTGGACATAAATGTAGATGGGTTTGCTCATAAGTTTGTAGACAACACCAAGAATGTTGGAGTTGTGGACTGTGAGGAAAGCTGAATATAGATAAGCTACAGAAATGTACAGAGAAATGGCAGATGAAGTTTAATCCGAGTAAGTGTCAGGTGTTGCACTTTGGGACATTGAATGTAAGGGGAAAATATCCCACGTTGGTGGAATGAAAGGTAGATGGTGAGATGGGAACAGGGGGATAATGAGGCTATATGTCATCTTAAAAAAAGATGAGGCTATTATCAGTTAGATATTTTGGTGAAGGATATTTTGGTGAAGGATTCAACGGGCCTGAGGCAATTGCAGCAATGTATGAAGGGGATGGAATAGAAACAGAAAATAGGTGAAGGAGCAGGCCATCCGACCCTTCAAGCCAGCACCGCCATTGATCATCCAAAATCAGTAGCCCGTTCCTGCTTTTCCCCCATATAAGCAGTGCCCTTACATGCGGTGACGATGGCAATGAGTGTCCCTTGTGCCAGGTCTTGATGCGTTTCTTGCCCAGGATGAGCATGTCCTTGAAGAGGTATCCGTCCTTCACCACCTCGCCATCCTCCACCACGGTGAGGCTGGGCTGCCCGCTGGCAGCACCGGGCAGGGGGGGCGGGCATGGGTGCTGCAGGTGGACGACGGTGCTGGTGGGCGAGGGGGGCATGGAGAAGGTGGCTTGCTCTTCTCGAGCTCTGGCAGAGTGGTCGCAGTAGCCCCGACGGGGTTGCCGTCAGCTTCTGGGAAACCGCCTCCACAAACTTCTGGACATCGCGGGCAGACATCCGCATGGCCGCCATGGCGTCCCGTTGCAAGGACGGTTCTCGGGTAATCTTGCTCAGCACTGACACGTGGACGAGGAGTGAACACTGGACTAAGTAAGGTTGCGGTTATTGGAACTAATTTGGAAGCAGACAATTTGACATCCCTGTGTATTCTTAGTGTTTTTTGTGCACTTTCACGACTGAATACACATTGAGGATATGAAACAGAAATTAGGACTTACAGTGCGAGTGCTACTTCCACTGAGAAAGTTCTATCTCCAGTAGAATTAAAAGTTTTATTGATTGTTGATAAGTTAAATTTCTTAATGTACCTGTTTTTATTATATGATCACAGGTACACGAAAGAGCACATACTGGTGATCGACCATATAGATGTGAGCACCCAGGTTGTGGAAAAGCTTTTGCCACAGGTATATATTGTTTAACTTCACTCTTCATAGTGTGGATATAAGATATATGTGTTACGAGAAAATTAAAACATGAAGAGCATTTAAATTAATATAACAGTATTACTGCTCACATCTTATTGACTATCTGGAACAGTATATGGATTTTTTAAGATCAAAACTGGGAGAAGATTTAAGGTAATAACAAGTGCATGACATCAAAGGTCTATGACACATGATAAGCTGGTTTTAAAAAACAAATTTGGTGTTATATACTGTTACCAGAATAAGAAATTGAATATAAAACGGGAATAGTTACTTTTTTGTATGTCCTTCACGAAGGTGTATGCTGACAATGGATAGTGAGGTGAATGAAACCTTTCAGAAGCCCCAGGATTGATGCATGCAGATATAATGGGCTTTAAACATTATTATTGACTGACTGGGTCGACCTTCTTATGGCAATGTACCTTTATGATTGAGATATTTGAAATAATTAGTCTTCGTCATATTGATTTTACTATTTGACTGAAATCAGTTCAGAGGAAAGCAGGAGACAGAATAATAAATTACACGAGCATAAAAGTCAATTTGGTGGTAAAAGATACTTGCCTTCACAGACAGTTGGTGCTTCATCCAATTCACAAAACCTGTGTTGAATTTCGATTCACTGGTTGATTCTGCAGGGAGATAACAAAGATCCTGAGATTAACAACTTTCTCCAACTGTTCAAAGAAGGTTGTGCCAGTCATTGCATGTCCTGGAGTTTGGAAAATTCATTTTAGGGATGGAGCAGAATCTCTCAGAGTTCTGCTTTAACTTAGCCTGAAGAATTTTTCTCTTGCCTTTTGCTTCCTCCTTACTTCTTCAGGTTGACTGTGGAAATTGTAATTTGTGACAGGGATGCTGGTATGCTGAGGTTTACCGATTGACTGTAGTATGGGTTTAATTTACTTGTTTTTACTTTTATCATTTGCCATTTAAGCAAAATTCTGAAAAGATCATAGATAGACACAAAATGCTGGAGTAACTCAGCGGGACAGGCAGCATCTCTGGAGAGAAGAAATAGTTCAGACTGAAGAAGGGTCTTGACCCGAAGTGTCACCTATTCCTTCTCTCCAGGGATGCTGCCTGTCCCACTGAGTTACTCCAGCATTTTGTGTCTACCTTCGATTTAAACCAGCATCAACAGTTCTTTCCTACACATCAGCAGTTCCGTCCTACACATTTCATCTGAAAATATCTTAGTCATATAGCAGAGAAACAGGCCCTGTAGTCCTCTTTGTCTGTACCAACCATCAACTATTTGTGCACTTATCCCATTCTTCCTACATTCCCATCATCTTCCCCAAGATTCTAATGTCCACCTACAAACTCGGAGCAACTTACCTTCCAACCTGCACAATTTGGCAATTTGGGAGGAAATTACAGCAGCCAAAGGAAACCCATGCAGTCACAAGAAGAATATGCAAACTCCGCTCAAACAGCATCGAATGCCTGGATTGAACCTGGGTCATTGGATCTGTGAGGCAACAGTGCCGTCCAGAACATTTTCTCACACTTTCTTTTCTGACAATTCTGAAGATGAAATGGTGTAATGTTCCGAACAGATCAATGGATAATTTGGATAATTTCAGAGAGCGAATTACTCTTCAAATATATCATAATAGGTTTAAACCAATAGAGGCAGCTGGGACCGATACCAAAAAGGAAAGTTTGGATGTCAGAATACCAATTATATGGCTGGTAGCAGCAGCAGCAATAAAAATGAGCTTCATTTTCTGCCTCTGTGCAGCAGTTGTGGTTGGAAGTTAATTCTATGAAAAATGGAAATGTGCAAAATACTAAGCATATCTGATGTTGAAGTGACAAAGTTCAGTTCGATGACCGTTCAGCAGTAAAGTAATTATTTCAGATTTCCAACGTCTACAATAATTTACTCATATGATTATATTTATAAACATTGTTATTTATGGACATTGACATTTCTCACTAAATCATTAATTTTCTTTGAACACAAAGTGCTGCAGTAACTCAGCATATCAGGCAGTATGTCTCGAGGACATGGATGAATGAGGTTTTAGGCTGCCTGACCTGAGTTACTCCAGCACTTTGTGTTCTGTGCAAAATTCCAGCATCTGCAGTATCGTGTATCTACATGAATTTGCTGATCTGATTGTCAGTATAATTTAAACACAGTGGCAATCAGATGAAGTCTGGTCTGTGGATTATTGTTATTTTTTGCATACCTACATTATTTTACTGACAAAGCTTGATATTGGAAACTATGCATTGTGCCTAATATTAAAGGTAAACTACTAAAGCTGATAAAAAAGCTACAACTTCCCATCAGAGGTGATAAATTTTACTTTCTGCACCATTGTCTGCACCTGACATTGTGATTCTAATCAGCTAAAGGTCTGTACTGTCTTCTGAACATACTTTATTCGATTATTGTGGGACCATAAATGACTTCCTTTTAGCAGATTCATTCAAAATTTATCACATTATTTTTCTACATTTTTAAATGCAGATTCACTCAGCAATGTTGAGGTGACAAGAGTATGCTGCAGAATGATCTGATAGCTGTCTTGAGATTCTTCACCTGCATGAACTTGGAGGATGAATGTCAGTAGGCTAATTGAATGTGGAAGTATACAGCTAACCCTAACATTACTTTATCAACTGCATGCATCAGCAATGTTCTTCACAGTGGCCAGACATTGGGACCACCTTATCTTTAGCGATACAGCGTGGAAACAGATCTTCGGACCACTGAGTCCGCATCGGCCAACAATCACCCCATACACTAACACTTTCCGACATACTAAGGACTATTTAACAATTTTACCAAAGTTAGTTAGCCTACAAACCTGTCTTTGGAGTGTGGGAGGAAACCAGAACACCAGGAGAAAACCCACTCAATCACAGGGGGAACATACAAACTCCATACAGACAGCACCGATAATCAGGATTGAGCATGGGTCTCTGGCGCTGTAAGGCAGCAACTGTACCGCTGCGCCATTGTGCCACCCTCTCCTGCAGCCTTATCTCTACTGCAGCCTGCAGATTGTGTGTGTAGGAAGGTACTGCAGATGCTTTTTGTGCACTGAAGATAGACACAAAATGCTGAGTAATTCTGGGTCAGGCAGCAATAGATGACATTTTGGGTCGAGACCCTTCTTCAGACTGAGAGTCAGGGGAGAGGGAAATTAGAGGTATGAAAAGGTACAGAACAAATCAGAGCTGGCACCGATGACTCAGGAAAGGTGGAGCCCACAATGGTCAATTGTTGGTTGCGGAAGAGGTGATAACGAAAGTATATGAACAGTGAAACTAGGAAGACGACTCAGGTGGGAGAGGACGAAGAGAAAGGGAATGCAAGGGTTACTTGAAATTAGAGTTATCAATATTCATATTGCTGGGTTGTCAGCTGCCCAAATGAAATATGAGGTGCTATTCCTCCAATTTGCATGTGGCCTCACTCTCAGTGGAGGAGGCCCAGGACAGAAAAGTCATCGGTGAGACCAAGCACAGACTGGGCGATCGTTTTGTTGAACGCCTACGCTTAGCCCACCTTGACCGACGCATTGTCCGGTTGACCAAACATTTTAACTCCCCTTCCTATTCCCAACGGATCTTCTGTCCTGAATAGGGTTAATTAGCTTACAGATAATCAGTATTATCACTACTGCTTGCTCCTACATTTATCTTTTAGTGAAGTAAATAATTATATTTTTGTAGTTTTGAGAAAAGAAATAACATGTTTTATGCTGTCTTTTGCATCTTGAAAATTGTTGCTTTCCACCCACATAATTGCATTTTGAAGTGTAGTCATTATCGGAGTTTGCAGTAGTGACTTGAACACAAAGATCTTATTCCCTCCCCCCTTTCCATATCTGCATTTGTCATGGTAATCATTAGCTTCTACCTTTCCAGTAGCTTATACATTCTCTGGATTTACAACGAATCTCCAATGTTAAATGTATTTAATAATCTGTGTAGTTTATAAGAAATTTAATCTGCAACTTCCAGCAGCTGTATATTCACCTCTTGTCTGTCACTGTGGCACATGGAAACGGCTTCACTGACATATCTGCAATACAATGAAAAACCTGATTATCATATCATATCATATCATATATCTACAGCCGGAAACAGGCCTTTTCGGCCCTCCAAGTCCGTGCCGCCCAGTGATCCCCGTACATTAACACTATCCTACACCCACTAGGGACAATTTTTACATTTACCCAGCCAATTAACCTACATACCTGTACGTCTTTGGAGTGTGGGAGGAAACTGAAGATCTCGGAGAAAACCCACGCAGGTCACGGGGAGAACGTACAAACTCCTTACAGTGCAGCACCCGTAGTCAGGATCGAACCTGTGTCTCCGGCGCTGCATTCGCTGTAAAGCAGCAACTCTACCGCTGCGCTACCGTGCTATTTTATTCCAAATGTTCTTCTTATCCATGTTTCTGTTGTAGGATATGGATTAAAAAGCCATACAAGAACCCATACAGGAGAAAAGCCATATAGATGCCCAGAAGAAAGCTGTGACAAAGCATTTAAAACCTCAGGAGATCTACAAAAACATATCCGAACCCACACAGGTAAAACTGGATATAAATTTAGAATGTAAGGAAAATTATTTGTTATTTATTTGCCAAAGTCCCCACAACATCATCTCACATTAGTATTCTCACATTATAGATTAAAGTGGCATAGTCTAGTTGGCTATCTTCTGTCTTTTTTCCATTGACATTTTAGAGAAATACTTGGGTCTTCTGTGACTCCAACAGCATTTTTTAAAGGTCTTTATAATCACTCTTTGTCACAATGAGTCAAGCCCAAAGGAAGAATATTTTATAATTCAATTGACTAGATTATTTTGACTATTTTCTCACTATTTTACAGTTATCTGTACCAGTAGAACCTGGAATACAGAACAGTATAGCAGAGGAACAGGCACCTTAGCCCATGATATCTGTGCTGACCCTGATGCCACATTAAACAAATTCCATCTGCCTGCACATGATCCATATCCCTCCACTCCTTGTGTATTCACCTACCTGTCTAAATGCCTCTTAAACATCTCCATTGTATATGCTTCTGCCCCCAACTCCACCCCACTGCAGAGCATTCCAGGCACTTTTCACACTCTGTGTAAAAATAATTCGCACATCTCCTTTAAACTTTGGCTTAAACCTATGCCCATTATAACCTAACTACCTAAAGTCAACTGCCTACTAGCTTCTCTGATTCTTGGTAAACACGGTAACACCAGTGTAATTTTCACACATTTATCCACAGTAACACTGCAATGACTTGAATTTACTTTTTATTTCTAATATATTAAAACACACCAAATTGCATCATACGTGCATTATTGAGCAAAATCTTATTGCGATGTATAAGGAGATACAGTTGATGTAGAGGTAAGAGTGACGGAAGGAATATCAGACTTTTAGAACCATGATAATTGAAGGGACACAGTAATGAAAATTGTGGTTGCTCATGAGATCAGAATTGCAGGTGTACAGATACTTCAGCGGGAAAAAATTAAAGATGGGGGAAGATAAGGCTATAGCGGCATTTAAAAACAAGGATGAACATTTTTAAAAATGTCGCATTGTCTAAACAGGAGCCAATGTGGATCAACTTCCATGGAAATGATAGCTCAACAGCATTTGGTGCAAGAAAGATAATGGGCAGCCAAAGTAATAGCAAACTGCCCATGCAAAAGCTCACACTTTCGCCATACCTAAATATTATGCTTTTTGAATGCTCCTATTGCTGTTTTGTCTTCCAATATTTGAATACAGTCCACCTGGTCTAGATGTCTTTTGAACTCTATTTTTGAATAAATTAATTGAACTGCTTTATGGTCAGTTCTTTTCCGTGCTAATCTAAATGTAATCATAATATGATTGATGTTCCCCAAATGCCCCTCATTAAGCAAAATTCCACTAGCCCCAGTTCATTTTGAGTGCTAGGTCAAGCCATGAATCCTTCCACATTTGAATAAAAACCTGGATAAGAAAGTGCTTTTGTACACTCTCTTAGGGCCCTTTCCCCTTTTTATCCCCAATACTATTGCTATCTAAGTCAATATTAAAATCACCACTTTATTCTTCTTTGTCTAGAAATTTTGTCTTCTGCTTTCTTCCTGTTCTCTACTTTCATTATTCTCTTTTTAAGCGTTGCCAGACTGAGACTTCTTTTCTGAAGCAATTTTATGAAATAGTTATCAGTTGATTTTACAAAACAGGTATCAGATTGATTGCAGATCTACTGGTATTCCATTTCAGAATTGTTTATTTAGAGAACACTCTCAGTATCAAGCTTGGAATTTTCAGTTTAAATACTCAGTAGATGAACTTGTGCAGCCGGATGATTGATTATTATTTTTGTTTTTGAATATTTTTTATTGTCTTTGTCCATTATTACTTCCGTTTTCCCAAATGTCCTGAGATTACATGTGAGAACAACATGAGAAAATATCTAGGCAGTTTTAAAGTTTAAAAGAAACAAATATAAAAATTGGGAAATGACAGAATAATGGAATAAAGCAAAAAAAAGAATGCAGGTAGACAGAGATTGAGAATAAATAACAAACAATTTTATTTTTACAAGCAAATAAGATAAAAGTACAACCCGGGACATTGTTAATGGTCTTTCAAGTTCTTGCGTAATTCTGAAAGAATTACATTAAAGTGGACATGTAACCTCTGAGTCTGTTTTGTTAATTTATATTTTGCTTAAAGTATGGAGTTTCCCTGCAGATATAATCATTGTGGATGAATTTATCTGCCTTAGGGGAAAAAAAGGTCTCAAATGCCATACATCAAAACAGTGTCTCAAGCTATCACTTTCCAGGGCTGTGCAGGAATATCTATCATTTTGATCTGGTTAGGTCCTGAAGAATGCTTTGAACCAATAACTTTTGGTATAAGTCTACCACCAAAGCTAAATTAAGACGAAAGAGACAATTTAAGGCTAAGAATGCCAAATTGCATTAGCAGAGCAGCTAGACATTTATCACAAAGAATTCTGTGATTCACTTTGTTATATGAAGTAAACCCATCAGTAAATCTGTTCATGTGTGGTTGCTTTATTTTATAGTAAGATGATTTATAGCCAGGGATGTTAATGCTCTCTTTTGAGGCCACATAGTGATAACTTTAAGGAGATTCTGTTTCCCTATTCTTTGCAGTTTCCAATCTACACAGTCCTACACAAAGAGATTGAATTGGTGCAAGGAACAGGAAAAAGAATCCATGTGAGCCGATGTAACAACTGGGTTTTGGTGTGCAATGATCAATATTACATTCCATTGAAATAGATTATTTGGCTCTACTGGTCAGCGTTAAAGTAGTATCACGCACAAACAGTGATTCCAATTTGCTGTTCTTCATTTACAGATGTCAAATCATTAACCTCTACTTAACTAGTATTCTTATTTGTTAATCTGGAATCAGTTTCTTTCATTAATTCTCTTGTTCTTTTATCTTGAAACCAGGTGTCTACTAACATCTTTCTGCTTTAATTTTTTCACATAATCTTTTAGCTATCAAGTTACACTTATTGTAGACCTGTTATCCCTGGAAATAGTTTCTGTGTCCTTCTCATAATATTAAATCACTCCCAAATCCCCTCTTTTCAAATTGGGAAATTCCCAATTTTTTCCGCATAAAGTTAAATATTGAGAACCTCTTATTAAATTGAAATTGAATTTATTATGCATTTATTAGCAGCAATTTATTATGCATTTAGTTGTCTTTACTAACTATATATATTTAGCTGAATACCTAATAGTTAATCCATTGAAATAACAGTGCCTTTTTTATAGTCTTTGTTTTACTGCATTGACTTTAAATTGTTAGGATATTGAAATATATATCAATCTGATAATACCTGCACCAAATGTATTTTTTGAGGTTCTAGTAGTCCCTTGCTTTCAGATTACTTCTGGTTATATATCTAACTATAAGATAGTGAAATTATAATGTGTGGTTTTTATGTTTACTAATAATTATAAATACTTTACTGCATTTATTTATTTTTAACATGTTGTGATCTATTTTGGTTGAACTCAAATTACATTTGATCCAACAAATAGGTGAAAGGCCATTCAAATGCCCCTTTGAAGGCTGTGGCAGATCATTCACCACATCAAATATTCGTAAAGTGCATATTCGGACTCACACAGGTGAAAGACCATATTTCTGTCCAGAGGCAGGCTGTGGGCGAGCCTTTGCTAGTGCAACCAATTACAAGAACCATATGAGGATACACACAGGTATTGATGACAGTAAATTGCTGCTGGTCATTTCCCAAGCCTTAATTATTCAACTAATTTATTGTACTCAGAGCAAATTATGTTTTTAATTATCAGTTTAAGATGAGTAATATCAGGTCAACTCAATATTATAAATACTTTTAGGGATGAGAAATCTTCATAATTTTTGTAAGCATAGTTTTTGTGTCTAACTACGTCACCAGGTCACACCTCTGATGAGAATGTATGTAACCAAGAGTAAAGCCTCAACCAGTTTAAGAAAATAATGTTGATTAATAAACTTTATGGAACAGCTCAAGAATAGTGTAATTGGACTTCAGTTTCTTTACATGTTTAATTTAAGAAATTATATATTTTTAAGTAAAGACCATATTACAGTATTATATTGTATGTTTATTTGTATTCTGTAACCATAGGTCTTTTTGATGTTAACTGAAGAATGTGAAAAGTTTAAATTGTAGTTTAGTATGAGGGGAGCTTAAAATATAATGTAGATACAAAATGCTGGAGTGACTCAGTGGGTCAGGCAGCTTCTCCAGAGAGAAGGAATGGGTGACGTTTCGGGTCGAGACCCATCTTCAGACTTCAGTCTGAAGAAGGGTCTCGACCCGAAACATCACCCATTCCTTCTCTCCCGAGATGCTGCCTGACCCGCTGAGTTACTCCAGCATTTTGTGTCTACCTTCGATTTAAACCAGCATCTGCTGTTTTTTTGCCTTAAAATACAATGTGGTAATATGACTATTTTCCTTATTTATCAAGCAATGACTAGAACCACCTGACGTTGTTCTGCAGGTTTGATTTTTTTAAAAACCAACCCAGATTCAGGGATGCCCTTTGAACCACCTCATGAGGCACAGAACCTCCTTACAGGAAGACCCAGATGGTTTAAAGGCTCCACCACCACATTCTCCTCCGCCTTGCAGAAGTTGTTCTCACACTCAGCAACTTCTCCTTTGACTCCTCTCACTTTCTCCAAGTTAAATGTGTAGCCATGGGCATTTGCCTGGGCCCCAGCTATGCCTGCCTTTTTGTCGTTTTTGTCAAACAGTCCTTGTTCCAAATGTACACTGGCACCATCACCCAACTCTTTCTCTGCTACTTCGATGACTGCATTGGGGCTGCCTCCTGCACCTGTGCGGAACTCGTTGATTTAATTAACTTTATTCATTGATTTCACTATCTTCCACCCTGCCCTCAAATACACTTGCACTATCTCTGATACTTATCTCCTCTTTCATGATCTTTCTGTTTCCATCGCAGTGTACAGACTATCAACTGCCATCTACTCCAAACCTACCAACTCCCACGGCTTCCTCCCACCCTGCCTCATGCCAAGACACTGTACCTTACTATCAATTTCTCTGTATTCGCCACATTTGCTCCCAAGAAGAGGTATTCCATTCTAGGACATCCGAGATGTCCTTGTTCTTTAGTAAACATGATTTTCCCCCTTGCTGTCATTGATGGATCCAACAGCTATGCCTCCTCTGTGTCCTGCAGTTCTGCTCCCACTTCCTCTTTCCCCCCCAGAACAAGGAAAGAATTCCCCTGGTCCTCAGCTTCCACCCTATCAATTTTCCACTTTCTTCAAACCACCCACTTCTTCCCCCTCCCTTCCTCCCCCACAACCTTTCCCCCATCTTTCATCACCCTTTCTGGCCTGTGCCCCACCTGGACTTCCATCTATTTCTCCCCTTCCCATCTCTTTCCAACTACATACCTTCCTCTAGCTTCAAATCCAAAACATCGCTAATCCATGTTCTCCAGAGATGCTGCCTAACCCGCTTGAGTCACTCCACTTTTCACAAAACCCCACTCAAAAGGTCACAGGATGGTAAAACATTAATTGTATAAGATTAATGTATCTTTACCCCATTCAAGTTGTTAAATGGCAAAAAGAATAGTGCAACAAGTTAGATAGAGCTCCAGGGGCTAGTGGAATCAAGGGATATGGGGAGGAGGCAGGTATGGGTCACTGATTGTGGATGATCAGCCATGATCACAATGAATGGCAGTGCTGACTCGAAGGGCTGAATGGCCTCCTCCTACACCTATTTTCTATGTAACAATTTATTTTATTGCTTGCAATTACATCTGACATTTTACATGGGAATTCTTTCTATTATTGCTGTGCTTGCCTTCATTCGTAATTGTAACATTTTCATTTCTTTTAATGTGCAGGGGAGAAGCCATATGTATGTACTGTACCTGGTTGTGACAAGCGTTTTACTGAGTACTCTAGTTTATATAAACACCACGTGGTTCATACTCATTCCAAACCGTACAACTGCAACCACTGTGGCAAAACCTATAAACAGACCTCCACATTAGCGATGCATAAGCGAACTGCGCATGGAGACAGTGAGCCAACTGAAGAAGAGGAGGCTTTCTTTGAGCCTCAGGATGGTAAGTGTAATTTAGATAGGTTTAAGATTTTTCTCTATGAAAAGTGCCCTGGGTTCGCTAATAACATTAAATAATATTGACATAACTGACAGAATGAGAAAGATAGGCCTTCTATCTTGTAAGGCTTGTTCAGTGGAGCATGAGACCAGTGCAAAGGCTATTGCATTTCATGGCAGTGAGGCCACAGCTAAAATGTTTATTAGCAATTCCTTCTATCCAGAGATGCTGTCTGGCCCGCTAAGTTGCTCCATTATTTTGTGTCTATTATCGGCCTGCTTTACTGTGAATGCATAATTTGCCTTTCTGGGCACCAACAGAAGTAAGTAGAAATGCAAATCTTCAAATTTATGTTGACCTTTATTAGAGTCATAGAAAGCCATGAATCCAGAGGTCAGATTAGAAGTGGACCAAAGAAAGGTAAACAACAGGTGACTCGCGTTTTTCATATTGAATATAAGAGCAAAATGAGAGAAAGTTTGAAATTTGTCAGGAAGAATAAAGAAGCATAATCTAAATGGTAAGGAATGCAAAGCTCTGAAGACCCCAGTGTCATGATTCATACACATAAGGATTTAGAAAAACTAACCATGTTATTGTTTATTGCTAGAGGAATTAAATATAACATTAGTAAGGTTATGCTTCAGTTGCAATGGGTATCAATTAAAACCATATCTGGAGTATTATATACAGTATTGTTCTCATTAAAGGAAGGATGGTGATTAGTTGGAAACATATCTGAGAACATTTACCATACCAATACCTGGGTGGGAGGGGGTGGATGGGGTTGGAGCAAAGAAGAGTCAGAGATGATTTGATTTAAATATTTAATATCCTGCAGAGGATGAATGTTGCAAGTTTGTTTCCGCTTTTGGCAGATAAATTTTACTAGGGGGTTACTGCTTAAAAATAAAGAGTCATCCATTTAAGGCTGAGATACGTGATTTTTTTGTTCTGAGGATTGTCAGTAGGGTCAGAGTCTTTAAATATTTTTAGGATAATTGGAAAATTAACAAGCAAGGGAATGAAGAATTATCTGTGGAGATGGGAAAACGGATTTGAGATGACTATCAGATCAGTCATAATCTTCCCAAATGGGGAGACAGACTTGAGATCCCAATTAGCCTACTACTAATTTGAACCACTTTAGGGATAGACAATAAACAATAGGTGCAGGAGTAGGCCATTCGGCCTTTCAAGCCAGCACCACCATTCAATGTGATCATGGCTGATCATTCTCAATCAGTACCCCGTTCCTGCCTTCTCCCCATACCTCCTGACTCTGCTATCCTTAAGAGCTCTATCTAGTTCTCTCTTGAATGCATTCAGAGACTTGGCCTCCTTCTGATGCAGTGAATTCCACAGATTTACAACTCTCTGACTGAAAAAGTTTTTCCTCATCTCCGTTCTAAATGGCCTACCCCTTATTCTTAAACTGTGGCCCCTGGTTCTGGACACTCCCAACATTGGGAACATGTTTCCTGCCTCTAACGTGTCCAACCCCTTAATAATCTTATATGTTTCGATAAGATCCCCTCTCATCCTTCTAAATTCCAGTGTATACAAGCCTAGCCGCTCCAGTCTTTCAACATACTTGAATCTTGGAAAGTGATCACCCAGACTGTGTTTGGTGTCCTCAATGTAGAGGAAACCATATTATCAGCTATCAGCAATATTGCATATCTCTTGTTTTGCACTGTTATCCCTTTTGTATTTGAATCTCCCCAAATTTCACATGGCCACAAACCTTCCCTTTTTCTCTCCTTCCCGGTCACTTTCCTAGCTTCAGCTCTATCTTAATACCTGGTAGATCTGTAATACTTTCTATAGATGTTGTCCGATCTGAGTATTTACAGTATTTTCTGATATTTCAATTTCATTTTGATATTGACACTTTGAATGAATTTAGTGTTTGCTTGCAAGGATTGCCGTAATGTTTGGATAGTCAAAAAATATTCTGGTTGAGGGTAAAATATGAATTCATATTTGAGTTCTGTATTTGTATTTTGTATTTTGGCACTTGCAATTTTAAGGTCACCAGTTTGCATTGTTGGCTTGAAAGATTGAGTTTATGTTATTGGCTCCATTTTGCACATAATAGATCAAAAAGAATAGTGTAAAACTTGTTTTTGTTGGATCCAATAGCAGAAGGCATAATATGTTGCTGAAACCACCTGTTTTTATATTGTGCAGGATTTCAATAACAAAACTGAGATATTATGGAAGACATTGCAAAACAATAACTTGGATAAATATAGTGTTATTTTTCATTTTCTGTCAATTCACAAAATTAACCAACTTCTCGTCAAGAAGCTATATAATTTGTGTTTGAACTCAGTTATGGAACTTATTCAAGGAGCATTACAGGAATATAAACAACATTTGACGGTATGCCATATTAGAAATTAGGACAAATGCTGTAGATTTTAAAAGCATCTTTAAGAAAAAAATGTAGAGAGATTTAGGGAAGGAATTCCAGAACTCAGGCCTTTGGCACCCCGTGGTACACATGCCGATGTAGATCGATTAGAATTTTGAATGCTCCAGAGGCCAGAATTAGAAAATCTCCATTATGTTGGGGGATTATAATGTTTTTGGGAAGAGGATGGGGAAAGTGGATGGATAGGAATGTTGGAAGGGCCACTGTAATGTCCTCCATTCTATTGTACTGGTGAAATGAAATATCCATTAACTTTCTGTTCAGCATTACAATCAAGGAGACTCTTGGAAAAGCTGTGGCACTGGAGTTCTCAATCCCACTCTTTGCCTAAAGTTCAGATTGTTTTTTGACTCTATTTGCCCCATCTTTAATTTTACAATTTGATTGACTAAATATGATGATCATTGTTTCAGAATCAAGTACAAATTTGGATATAAAGCTTTTAAATATGTGGGAAGAATGGCAAGAACAGACAACAGAACAGTACAGGAACAGGCCCTTCGGCCCACAATGTTTGTGCCGAACATGACGCCAAGTTAAACTGTACGTGATCCATATCAATCTATTCCCTGCACATCCATGTGCCTATCGTATCTATCTCCATCACCATCCCTGGCAAAGCATTCGAGGTCCTCACTGCTCTCTGAGTAAAAACAAACTTGCTCCCCGCCATATTTCATAAGTTCATGAGTTATAGAAACAGAATTAGGTTATTCGGCTCATCAAGTCTACTCCATTCACTCATGGATCTATCTTTCCCTCTCAATCCTATTCCCCTCCCCATAACTCCTGCCACCCTTCCTAATCAATATCATCTGCGCAATGAAATCCACACGTTCACCACCCTCTGACTAAAGAAATTCCTCCCTATCTCCTTTTGAAAGGTACGTCCTTTTATTCTGAGACTATGGCCTGTGGCCGTAGACTCTTCCACTAGTGGAAACATCCTCTCCACATCCACTCTGTCCAGGCCTTTCACTATTCGGTATGTTCCAAAGATGTTCTCCTCATCCTTCTAAACTCCAGCGGGTACAGGCCCAGTGCCATCAAGCGCTCATCATATGTTAACCCAATCATTCCTGGGATCATTCTTGTAAACCTCCTCTGGACCCTCTCCAACACCAGAACATCCTTCCTCAGATATGGACCCTAAAACCTCTCTGCCCAAATGCAATCTGACCAGTGCCTCATAAAACCTCAGCATTACATCCTTTTATATTCTAGTCCTCTCAAAATAAATGCTAGCATTGCATTTGCCTTCCTTACTACTGATTCGACTTGCAAATTAACTTTTTGGAAATTCTGCACCAGTACTCCCAAGTCCCTTTGTACTTCTGCTTTCTGAATTCTCTCCCCATTTAGAAAATAGTCTATGCCTTTATTCCTACTACCAAAATGCATGACACCACAATTTGCTACTCCATGTTCGATCTGTCACTCTCCCAACCTGTCCTTCGGCAGAGTCCCTGCTTTCTCTACGCTACCTGCCCCTCCACCTATCTTCATATCATCTGCAAACCTGGCCACAAAGCCTTCAATCCCCTCATCCAAATCATTGATATATAATGCGAAGAGCAACGGCCTCAGCACCGACCCCTGCAGAACACTAGTCCTTGGCAGCCAACCAGAAAAAGTCCCCTTTATTGCCACTCTTTGCCTTCTGCCATCCAGCCAACCTGTTATCCATGCGAGTAATTTTCCTCTAATTCTGTGGGCTCTCATCTTCTTTAGCAGTCTCACGTGCAGCACCATATCAAAGGCCTTCTGAAAATCCAGGTAATAAACATTCACTAGGTCTTCTTTGTCTATCCTGCTATTTACTTCATCAAAGAGTTCCAACAAATTTGTCAGACATGATCTCCCCTTCATAAAACTATGTTGACTTTGACTTATTTTATCATGTGCTTCTAAGTACTCATAAACTACACCCTTTATAATGATCTCTAAAACCTTACCAACCACTGAAAAATGGGCTATAGTTTCCACTGGTAGACACAAAATGCTGGAGTAACTCAGCGGGACATGCAGCATCTCCAGAGAGAAGGAATGCGTGACGTTTCGGGTCGAGACCCTTCTTCAGACTGATGTCAAGGATTCTATTGTATCGCATTGTATCACTTCCCAGGCATAATTTTCCAGTGGTCCAATGTCCACTCTTGCCTTTCTCTTACTCTTTATATATCTGAAGAAGCTTTTGCTATCGTCTTTTATATTATTGGCTAGCTTACAATAATATTTCACCTTTAAAAACTTTTTAAGCTTTAAAAGCTGTTTTTTAAAAGCTTCCCAATCCCCTAGCTTCCCACTATTCTTTGCAATGTTATATACCTTTTTTAGTTTTATGCTGTCTTTGACTTTCCTTGTCAGCCACACTCACTTCATTCTCCCCTTAGAATCTATCTTCCACTCTGCCATGAAAAGATCGCACACCTTCTGAATTATTCCCAGAAATTCTTGACGTTGTTCCACCGTCATTCCTGCTAGATCTATTAAACTTTCCCACTCTCACTTTCTAGCTATGCCCTCTAATGTTGGACATTTCCACCCTGGGAAAAAAGGTTTTGTTTAACCTATCTATGCCTCTCATATTTTTATATACTTCTATCAAATCTCTCCTCAACCTCTGATGTTCCAGAGAAAACAGTCTATCCAATAATTCAAAATTTAAATCAACCCAACTCTAAGAGTGAAAAGAGATTCCACAGTAGTAACAACTAAGAGATTATTGTTATTAAAAACCTTAAAATATAATCTTAAATACACGAGACAAATGGTTAATCCAAATAGCATCTTGTAAATTAGATTTATACCCTAAATGCCATAAATTTGTTAAGAAAAGCATAAGCCTTTCTATAAGAGATAGCAGTATTTATTTGGAGATACGAGACTGAAGATGTTGGAATCTGGAGCAAAAAAAAACTGCCAAAAGAACTTTATGGGGCAAAAAACTTTGTCAGTTATTTTGCTGTACTGTTCTACATATCTATGTAACTTATATGTTTAAAGTGAGATTTAATAATAACCTGAGGGGCAACTTTTTCACACAGAGTGTGGTAGGTATATGGAATGAGCTGCTAGAGGAGGTAGTTGGGGCAGGTACTATAACAACATGTAAAAGACATTTGGACAGGTACATGAACGGGAAAGGTCTAGAGGGATATAAGGGGCAGGTGGGACTAGGGTAGATGGGGCAGCTTGGTCAGCATGGGCAAGTTTAGCTGAAGGACCTGTTTCCACACTGTATGACTGCAACTTCTATGGAGGCAAATAAATGTTCAATGTTTTGGGTCAAGACATAGTGTGGAGGGAAGATGGCTGGTATTTTGGAGTGAGTGAGGGGTAAGACAGAGGCTGACAGGTGTGTTTGTATGGGAATGATGGACAGATGGAGTCAGGTGGGAGAGGGGATAGGAAAGGTGAACAAAGGAAATATCCTAGGTAGATGTGTGTCTGGATGATGGGCAGGGGGAACGAGGTTGGGGAGGGTGATGAGCATAGGTTACAAGGATGAGAAAGGTGAACAAAGGAAAAGAGAACCTTGGTAGAAAGGAATACAAAGGGAGTGGATTTTTATGGAATTGGAAAATTCAATATTTATATAATTGGGCTTAAGCTACCCCAGAAGAATGTGAGGTGTTATCACAGTTTGCGTTTGGTTTCACTGTGACAGTGGAAAGTAGACAGGACAGTTGAAATAGAATATAACTGGAAGCTCAGGGTGGCATTGCAGACAGAGTGCAGGTGCTCTGAAAATGATTACCTAACCTACACTTGGTCTCACCAATCTAGAGGTTGGCCACTTTGCAAGCAATTGATCAGGTTGGAGGAAGTGCAGGTGATTCTTTGCCTGAACTGGAAACCTAAAAGGTCTATGTAGGTTCTTGGATGGTGGTAAGGGAGGAAGTGTAAGGACCAGTGTTGCATCACTTGCAGTGGTAGGGGAAAGTAATCCAAGGAACAGATAGGGTGGGTGGGAAGTGAGGAGTGGATCAGGTAGTCAAAAGAGAGAGTGATCCCTGCGGAAAGCCAAAAAGAGAAGGGGGTAATGAGAAGTTGTGTCTGGTGGTGGGATCCTATTGAAGTTGACAGAAGTGACGAAGAATGATGTGTTGGATGCGGAGGCTAGTGGGATAAAAGATGAGAGACAAAATAAGTCGGCTTTAACACGCAGGTCACGGGGAGAACACGTGACAGAGGTCAAATAATTTATAAACCCACACATCTTTGAGATGTAGGAGGAAATCAAAGCACCCACAGGATACACCCAGTCACAAGGAGAACATGTAAACTCAACACGGACTGCACCCAAGGTCAGGCTCGGACCCAGGTCTCTGGCGCCGTGAGATAGCTGCTCTATTGCTGCGCCATTGTGCCATCTGAGGTGATAGACTGTTTATTAAGCTATATGATAGTTTCTTTAGTGGCGCTGTACATTTGACATTCATAGCTTTGAATCAACCTTTTTTGGTCAGTAAAATATTTCCAATATAGAAAAAAGAAGCTGCATTTTGTTTTTGTACAATTTTATTTCAAAAGTTACCTCTGGGGATGAAATCCTGAAGGGCCAACCAATTACCTATGTAACAGGAGTTGAAGAAGACACAGGGTTGTCTGGACAAGTTACTGCTGTTACCCAGACAAATGTCAGTCAACACATGGCTCTTATTGCTCAAGATGGTACGCAACAACAGGTAAGAATAAGACTAATTGTAAGTCAACCTTTGCTTGATGTTTTTACTATTTTCAATCTAAGTTATGTTTTGCTTTCCTTAAAACAAAATGCATTTTTCATGCAACCAAGTTATAAAATCACAAAAAATCTCATCTGTTAAACACTATACAGTCTCTTCAATATCTCTTAAGATTGCCCAGAGGCTAGATGCAAATGCTTTTATTCATTTCTATGGGATTGAAATATAAAAGCGAGGAATCCTTACCACCACTCAACAAGACAAAAGCCAGATCTAATCAAGAAGACAGTACCCTTATGACCCCTTGTTTGTAACGGAATAACTATGACAAGGGCTTAGGGACAATTTGACGATTCTTTCCAGCTATCCTAAGAGTAATGCATGTGTGGGAAGAGAAACAGAATTAAAGGTTCAGGTCAGAGATATCCTGTCAGAAAAGAAGTAAAAGAGACACCACAGAGGATGAACGAGGTAAAAAGAAGGGTCTCCGACCAGACACATCAACTCAGTTTCTCATCCCACAGATGCAGCCGGGTCTGCTAAGCATTTCCAGCATTTTCTGTTTTTGTTTTAGATTTCTCGCATCTGTAGACATTTTGATTTTCACACTTGAACATTCATTGGCCTGAAACATTGACTCCGTTTTTCTCCCCATGAATGCTGTTCATCGTGCTGAATGTCTCCAGCACTTTGTTTTCATGTTTTGCTCTCAAGTGTGGTGATGAGGAAGACCATTAAAAAAAAAAATCCATACTGTCACTTAAGCATTTAGATTCTGACATTATCATCAAACTGATGTGGTTTTATACTTTAACTCCAGAGCCACAAGAAGTCAGAGTGGTGACATTGGGTTTCATTAACTGCTTCTGCATCCTTTAGATAGCTGACGTTTTATTGCTCAGGGCATGATCGTTACATTCTAAATGCTGTGTAATTCTTCCAATATTTGAATAATTTACATCCATACATACAATGGTTTATATTTCTGTATAGTACTTGTTTTATCCTATGAACAGAGTCAGAGTCGTACAGCATGGAGGCAGACAGCAACAGGGTTTGATAGACATTAGAAAAATCCAAGGACATGAGTTTAAAGCAGGAAGGTAGAAAAGCAGCTGTGATCTTATTGAATGGTGGGGCTGGATGCCTATTTCATCTACTATTTCCCATACTCATGTTCTTCTCATGAAACAGTAATGTACGATTTTGTTGCATAAAAAAAAAGGAAAGAATGCATATTATTAATAAATAAGGTCAGAATAATGGGAATTGTGACCATGTTATTTAGATTTTAGATTTAGATTTAGATTCTACAGCGCGGAAACAGGCCCTTTCAGCCCACCAAGTCCGCGCCGCCCAGCGATCCCCGTACATTAACACTATCCTACACACACCAGGGACAATTTTTTTACATTTTACCCAGTCAATTAACCTACAAACCTGCACGTCTTTGGAGTGTGGAAGGAAACCGAAGATCTCGGAGAAAACCCACGCAGGTCACGGGGAGAACGTACAAACTCCATACAGACGGCGCCCGTAGTCAGGATCGAACCTGAGTCTCCGGCGCTGCATTCGCTGTAAGGCAGCAACTCTACCGCTGCGCCACCGTGCCGCACTATACGTTATACGTTGCCTATATATATGTTGCCACTGATTAAATTATTCTGCCCTCAAACAAAATCTTTGGTTTTGATTCCTGTGTACATTTTCGTCACATCAGCTAGTTGTTAAACAAAGATTCAGCTCTACATGCTGAAAGTTGTTTATTTCTTACAGGTCAGTATTTCTCAGGCAGATCTGCCAGGGATTGGTAATACCATAACAATGGTAACACAAGATGGCACTACTATCACAGTCCCTGCGCATGATGCAGTTATTTCAACACAGGATACTCATTCAGTCACGATGGTAACCACAGATGGTTCAGATGGTCAACAGGTAAATAGGTTTTGTTTTTATGTTTGATGTTGCTGAAATCGACAACGTAAAGGATTTTTTTTAACTGTTGCCAATCGCAGGGCCACCCTAGTGATTTAACCAATTAGAAATCTTATTGTGTTCCTTCACAGATTTTTAATGTTTTTCTGAAAATTGTTTAATTCTTATCTTTTACTAAAACCAAATCCACTGTATCCACATTTTCTCATGTGTGCCTTTACCATCAATATCTTATCCGACCCAAGCTTATGCAGCATGGCCAATACAAGTCAAAACTATTTTGCATCCAAAAATGTTTGCCTTTTGTTTTTGGTTTTCAAAATTGGCCTGAATACAATATGGTTGCTGCCTTAACATTGGATATGAAAGTATTCATCTCAAATTCCATGCTCCCAGTCAGTCAAACGTAGCTTGATTAATTGCTATATTTAAGTAATGAACAGATTATCTGATGGTGTTTTTAGACAATAGACAATAGGTGCAGGAGGAGGCCATTCGGCCCTTCGAGCCAGCACCGCCATTCAATGTGATCATGGCTGATCATTCTCAATCAGTACCCCGCTCCTGCCTTCTGCCCATACCCCCTGACCGCTATCCTTAAGAGCTCTATCTAGCTCTCTCTTGAATGCATTCAGAGAATTGGCCTCCACTGGCAGAGACAGAGAATTCCACAAATTCACAACTCTGTGTGAAAAGGTTTTTCCTCACCTCAGTTCTAAATGGCCTACCCCTTATTCTTACTGTGGCCCCTGGTTCTGGACTCCCCCAACATCGGGAACATGTTTCCTGCATTTAGCGTGTCCAATCCCTTAATAATTTTACATGTTTCTACAAGATCCCCTCTAAACCTTCTAAATTCCAGTGAATACAAGCCCAGTCGCTCCATTCTTCCATCATATGACAGTCCCGCCATCCCGGGAATTAACCTTGTGAACCTACGCTGCACTCCCTCAATAGCAAGAATGTCCTTCCTCAAATTAGGAGACCAAAACTGCGCACAATACTCCAGGTGTGGTCTCACCAGGGCCCTGTACAACTGCAGAAGGACCTCTTTGCTCCAAACCTCAACTCCTCTCGTTATGAAGGCCAACATGCCATTAGCTTTCTTCACTGCTTGCTGTACCTGCATGCTTACGTTTAGTGACTGATGTACAAGGACACCCGGGTCCCCTTTTCCTAACCTGACACCATTCAGATAATAATCTGCCTTCCTGTTCTTGCCACCAAAGTGGATAACCTCACATTTCTCCACATTCTACTGCATCTGCCAAATTGCAGAAAATTGTGGACGTAGCTCAGACCATCATGCAAACCAATCTCCCTTCCATTGACTCCTTCTACACCACGCTGCCTCTGCAGGCCACCAGCATTATCAAGGACCAGTCTCACCCTGGTCACTCCCTCTTCTCCCTTCTGATATCAAGCAAGAAGTACAGAAGTTTGACAATGCTTACCTCCAGATTCAGAGACAGTTTCTTCCCAGCTGTTGTCAGGCAACTGAACCGTCCTCTCACTAACTAGAGAGCGGTCCTGATCTCCCATCTACCTCATTAGAGATCATCAAACTATTTTTAATTGGACTTTAGCTTGCACTAAACATTTTCTTGTATCTGCACACTGTAGTTGGCTTGATTGTAATCATCTATTGTCTTTTGATTAACTGGATAGCAGGCAACAAAAAGCTTTTTTTTGCTGTACCTCAGTACACATGTAAATACTAAAATATACTAAACTTTAAAGTTCTTCAAAAGCTATTTCTTTGATCATTGGCCTTATCAAGAGACTTGTCAATTAAAAAAATATCTTGGGGCAATTGGCTCTCACAAAGCTTTATAAAATTAAAGGTTGAAGTTTTATCACAACAAATAGCATCTAACTCGTCAGATTAGAGTCTGATAAAACAAGTCTACCATTCATTAACAGCTGTCTTTGGCATAAAGACAGAAAATACTGCAAATAGCAGTTCAGATACAATCTATGGTTAACATTTTAGATCAGTGACTTTTTTCATTACCACAGCTGTCACTGACAGGCCAGTTATATTCACTTTAAATTTCTGTTGAACTATAATCACTTATAACTGATTAATTAGCAATTCAAAATAATTCACTAAAGATCATAATTAGATCGACATAACTTAAAAGAAATAAGGGATGAAGGGATTAAAAGTAACATTAGCAAATTTGCAGATGACACAAAGCTGGGTGGCAGCGTGAACTGTGAGGAAGATGCTATGAGGTTGCAGGGTAACTTGGACAAGCTGTGTGAGTGGGCGGATGCATGGCAGATGCAGTTTAATGTGGATAAGTGTGAGGTTATCCACTTGGGTGGTAAGAATAGGAAGGCAGATTATTATCTGAATAGAGTTAAGTTAGGAAAAGGGAACGTACAACGAGATCTGGGTGTCCTAGTGCATCAGTCACTGATGGGAAGCATGCAGGTACAGCAGTCAATGAAGAAAGCCAATGGAATGTTGGCCTTCATAACAAGAGGAGTTGAGTATAGGAGCAAAGAGGTCCTTCTACAGTTGTACAGGGCCCTAGTGAGACTGCACCTGGAGTACTGTGTGCAGTTTTGGTCTCCAAATTTGAGGACGGATATTCTTGCTATTGAGGGCGTGCAGCGTAGGTTTACTAGGTTAATTCCCGGAATGGCGGGACTGTCGTATGTTGAAAGACTGGAGCGACTAGACAATAGACAATAGACAATAGGTGCAGGAGTAGGCCATTCGGCCCTTCGAGCCAGCACCGCCATTCAATATGATCATGACTGATCATTCTCAATCAGTACCCCGTTCCTGCTATCTCCCCATACCCCCTGACTCCGCTATCCTTAAGAGCTCTATCTAGCTCTCTCTTGAATGTATTCAGAGAATTGGCCTCCACTGCCCTCTGAGGCAGAGAATTCCACAGATTCACAACTCTGACTAAAAAGGGTTTTCCTCATCTCTGTTCTAAATGGCCTACCCCTTATTCTTAAACTGTGGCCCCTGGTTCTGGACTCCCCCAACATTGGGAACATGTTTTCTGCCTCTAACGTGTCCAACCCCTTAATAATCTTATACGTTTCGATAAGATCCCCTCTACTCCTTCTAAATTCCAGTGTATATAAACCTAGTCGCTCCAGTCTTTCAACATATGACAGTCCCGCCATTCTGGGAATTAACCTAGTAAACCTACGCTGCACGCCCTCAATAGCAAGAATATCCTTCCTCAAATTTGGAGACCAAAACTGCACACAGTACTCCAGGTGCGGTCTCACTAGGGCCCTGTACAACTGCAGAAGGACCTCTTTGCTCCTATACTCAACTCCTCTTGTTATGAAGGCCAACATTCCATTGGCTTTCTTCACTGCCTGCTGTACCTGCATGCTTCCTTTCAGTGACTGATGCACTAAGACACCCAGATCACGTTGTACGTCCCCTTTTCCTAACTTGACACCATTCAGATAATACTCTGCCTTCCTTTTCTTACCACCAAAGTGGATAACCTCACACTTATCTACATTAAACTGCATCTGCCATGCATCCGCCCACTCACACAACCTGTCCAAGTCACCCTGCAACCTCATAGCATCTTCCTCACAGTTCACAATGCCACCTAGCTTTGTATCATCTGCAAATTTGCTAATGGTACTTTTAATCCCTTCATCCAAGTCATTGATGTATATTGTATATAGCTGCGGTCCCAACACCGAGCCTTGCGGTACCCCACTAGTCACTGCCTGCCATTCTGAAAGGGACCCATTTATCCCCACTCTTTGCTTTCTGTCTGTCAACCAACTTTCTATCCATGTCAGTACCCTACCTCCAATACCATGTGCTCTAATTATGCCCACCAATCTCCTATGTGGGACCTTGTCGAAGGCTTTCTGAAAGACGAGGTACACCACATCCACTGGCTCTCCCCTGTCAATTTTCCTAGTTACATCCTCAAAAAATTCCAGTAGATTAGTCAAGCACGATTTCCCCTTCGTAAATCCATGCTGACTCGGAACGATCCTGTACTGCGATCCAAATGTTCCGCAATTTCGTCTTTTATAATTGACTCCAGCATCTTCCCCACCACTGATGTCAGACTAACTGGTCTATAATTTCCCGTTTTCTCTCTCCCTCCTTTCTTGAAAAGTGGGATAACATTAGCTACCCTCCAATCCACAGGAACTTACCCGGAATCTATAGAACATTGGATAATAATCACTAATGCGTCCACAATTTCTAGAGCCACCTCCTCAAGCATCCTGGAATGCAGACCATCAGGCCCTGGGGATTTATCAACCTTGAGTCCCATCAGTCTACCCAAAACTTTTTCCTGCCTAATGTGGATTTCCTCCAGTTCCTCTGTCACCGTAGGATCTCTGGCCACTAGAACATCTGGGAGATTGTTTGTATCTTCCTTAGTGAAGACAGATCCAAAGTACCGGTTCAACTCGTCTGCCATTTCCTTGTTCCCCATAATAAATTCCCCTGTTTCTGTCTTCAAGGGACCCACATTTGCCTTGACTATTTTTTTCCTCTTCACATACCTAAAAAAGCTTTTACTATCCTCCTTTATATTATTGGCTAGTTTACCCTCGTACCTCATCTTTTCTCCCCGTATTGCCTTTTTAGTTATCTTCTGTTGCTCTTTAAAAGAGTCCCAATCCTCTGGCTTCCCACTCTTCTTTGCTATGTTATACTTCTTCCCTTTTATTTTTATGGTGTCCTTGACTTCCCTTGTCAGCCACGGGTGCCTCTTACTCCCTTTAGAATCTTTCCTCCTCTTTGGGATAAATTGATCCTGCAACTTCTGCATTATTCCCAGGAATACCTGCCATTGCTGTTCCACAGTCTTCCCTGCCAGGGCCTCCTTCCAGTCAATTTTGGCCAGCTCCTGCCTCATGCCTCTGTAATCCCCTTTGTTATACTGTAATACTGACACCTCCGATTTTCACTTCTCCCTCTCAATTTGTAGAGTAAAACTTATCATATTGTGGTCACTGCCTCCTAATGGCTCATTTACCTCAAGTCCCCTTATCAGGTCAGGTTCATTACATAACACTAAATCCATAATTGCCTTCTCCCTGGTAGGCTCCAGTACAAGCTGTTCTAAGAATCCATCTCGGAGGCACTCCACAAACTCTCTTTCCTGGGGTCCATTACCAACCTGATTTTCCCAGTCTACCTGCATGTTGAAATCTCCCATGACCACCGTAGCATTACATTTGTGACATGCCAATTTTAGCTCCTGATTCAACTTGCACCCTATATCGAGGCTACTGTTTGGGGGCCTGTAGATGACTCCCATTAGGGTCTTTTTACCCTTACAATTCCTCATCTCTATCCATACTGATTCTACATCTCCTGATTCTATGTCACTCCTTGCAAGGGAGTGAATATCATTCCTTACCAACAGAGCTACCCCGCCCCCTCTCCCCACCTGCCTGTCTTTTCTATACGTTGTGTACCCTTGAATATTCAGCTCCCAGCCCTGGTCCTCTTGTAGCCATGTCTCAGTGATTCCCACAACTAGGCTTGTATACACTGGAATTTAGAAGGATGAGAGGGGATCTTATTGAAACATATAAGATTATTAAGGGGTTGGACACGTTAGAGGCAGGAAACATGTTCCCTATGTTGGGGGAGTCCAGAACCAGGGGCCACAGTTTAAGAATAAGGGGTAGGCCATTTAGAACAGAGATGAGGAAAAACTTATTCAGTCAGAGAGTTGTAAATCTGTGGAATTCTCTGCCTCAGAAGGCAGTGGAGGCCAGTTCTCTGAATGCTTCCAAGAGAGCTACATAGAGCTCTGAAGGATAGAGGAGTCAGGGGGTATGGGAAGGCAGGAACGGGGTACTGATTGAGAATGATCAGCCATGATCGCATTGAATGTGGTGCTGGCTCGAAGGGCCGAATGGCCTACTCCTGCACCTATTGTCTATTGTCTAAACCATATTTGAGCTTGTGTGTTTTGTAACTTTTACACAATTAACAGCACCTTTTCCCTAAAGGTTGCTATCGTGACTCCAGATTGTGTGATGAGAGGTGAGACGACAATCGCTGCACTACAGGCTGCATCTGTTGAGGTGGAAAAGATGGTTACCCATCAACACCATGAGCATCATTTAGTAACTGGAGGAGCACGACCGGTTACGTTACTAGCTACAGCAAACGGCACTCAGATTGCGGTGCAGGTGGGTTTCGAACGTTCTATCTTTGTTTAAAGAAAACAAATCTATTACCTACTTTGTTCTGCTACTATACTCTGTTTCTTGACTCTTATTTCTCAAGAAATGTAATGAAAATTCATGCTTTGCTTTTTAACTTGTAAATTTTTTACAGTACACAAGAAAGCTATTTTTGTCAATTGAGGCCATGCATTTATTGCATTGTCAATATTATATTCACTCCTGTCAATGTAGTAAAAATTTAGTTTAGTTTAAAGATGCAGCGTGGAAACAGGCCCTTTGGCCCACTGAGTCTGCACCGACCAATGATCACCCATACACTTGGGGACAATTTAGAGGGGCCAATTAACCGACAAAGCAGCATGACTTTGGAAATGTGGGAGGAAACAGGAACACCTTGAGAAAACCCACACGGTTACAGGGAGAACATGCAAACTCCACATAGACAGCACCTGAGCTCAGGATTCAACCTGGATCTCTGGCACTGTAAAGCAGCAACTCTACTGCTGTGCTACCCAATGATTCCAAGGATAAAATAGACTGTTAGACTAGTTTCTACAAATTTGAATACTACCACAGTATCTGAGAAATGTAAATAAAAATATTTGAGTAAGAAATTATAGTAACCACTAAATTACTGGTTTGTCGGTAAAAAACATCTTGCCATCGATGCTCTTTGAGGAAATCTGCAGTCCTCACATGTTCAGCCTTTATGTAACTTTTGACCTGTAACAATACACTGCAGATATAAAGGTATCTTGCATTATTTGACAAATCCTGCCATTTTCTTTCACCCAGACCTTGTCGTTGAAGGAAGGTCACAATAGAGGATGGTAATAAGTGACATAATAAAATTAGTTAATTTACTGCATTTTGTATCAAAATGGTTTTGCATGCGTAACAATCTGATTATTTTATTGCTTAATTTAAATTAACCTAGAGAGTTGTGAATTTGTGGAATTCCCTGCCTCAGAAGGCAGTGGAGGCCGACTCACTGGATGCGTTCAAAAGCGAATTAGATAGAGCTCTTAGGGCAAGCGGAATCAGGGAATTTGGGGAGAAGGCAGGAACGGGGTACTGATTGTGGATGATTAGCCATGATCACATTGAATGGCAGTGCTGGCTCGAAGGGCCGTATATGCCTATTTTCTATGTATTTATGTATCTATGTATCTATGTAACTACCTCAATGGAATAAAACTTTCAATTCATGAGATAGTAATTGAATTTTGAAATAATTGGAATTAATGATCTGTTGATATACATCTAATCATCTGCGTTAGTGCAGAATGCATGTTTGAAGATGGAAAATATTTATTTAATCCCTTCAGTGGTTCAATGGTTGTTTATTATGACATGTACCAACGTACAGTGAAATTCTTTTTTTGCATACAGTTTAAATTATTATTATACATGAGCACAATCCCAGATTAAGTACAAAGTGTATAGAAATAGCTCACTGAGAGCATGTATGAAAGTTGCTAGGTCTGTTCCCCATTTCCTATACCAAACAACACTGGCTAAGTCGATTTTATATGACTCTTTAAAGTTTTTTGGACCATTCCAAATCTGGATGCAACAAGTAGAATGGATAAGGGAGAGCCAGGGATGTGGTGTATCTGGACTTTCAAAAAGCCTTTGACAAGGTCCCACACAAGAGATTAGTTTGCAAAATTAGAGCACATGATATTGAGGGTAGGGTATTGACATGGATAGAGAACTGGTTGGCAGACAGGAAGCAAAGAGTAGGAATTAACGGGTCCTTTTCAGAATGGCAGGCAGTGACTAGTGGGGTGCCGCAAGGCTCGGTGCTGGGACCTCAGCGATTTAGACGAGGGAATTAAATGTGACATCTCCATGTTTGCAGATGACACAAATCTAGGTGGCAGTGTGACCTGCGAGGAGGATGTTATGAGGCTGCAGGGTGACTTGGATAGGTTGGGTGAGTGGGCAGATACATGGCAGATGCAGTATAATGTGGATAAATGTGAGGTTATCCACTTTGGTGGCAAGAACAAGAAGGCAGATTATTATCTGAATGGTGTCGGATTAGGAAAAGGGGAGGTGCAACGAGACCTGGGTGTGCTTCTACATCAGTCACTGAAAGTAAGCATGCAGGTACAGCAGTCAGTGAAGAAAGCCAATGGCATGTTGGCCTTCATTGCGAGAGGATTTCAGTTTAGGAGCAAGGAGGTCCTACTGTAGTTGTACAGGGCTCTGGTGAGACCGCACCGGGAGTATTGTCTGCACATTTGGTCTCCTAATTTGAGGAAGGACATTCTTGCTATTGAGGGAGTGCAGCATAGGTTCACCAGGTTAATTCCCAGGATGGCGGGACTGACATATGATGAAAGAATGGGTCGACTGGGCTTCTATTCACTGGAATTTAGAATGATGAGAGGGGATCTTATAGAAACATATAAAGTTCTTATAGGATTGGACAGACCAGATGCAGGAAAAATGTTCCCGAATTTGGGGAGTCCAGAACCAGGGGTCATAGTTTAAGAATAAGGGGTAGGCCATTTAGGACTGAGATGAGGAAAAACTTCTTCACCCAGAGAGTTGTGAATCTGGAAATCTCTGCCACCGAAGGCAGTGGAGGCCAATTCACTGGATGTTTTCAGGAGAGAGTTAGATTTAGCTCTTAGGGCTAAAGGAATCATGGGATTTGGGGGAAAAAGCAGGAACGGGATACTGATTTTAGATGATCAGCCATGATCATATTGAATGGCGGTGCTGGCTCGAAGGGCCGAATAGCCTACTCGTGCACCTATTTTTCTATTCTATGCAGTGCAATATTTAATTGCAGACTGTTATTTACACAATGTAATTAACATTTTTACCATCTATGCATCTTTTGCTATCACATTTTATCAATAAAAACATTACTCAACAATGAGCAAGATTCTGGAAAACTGAAATGGAAGCAGAATTGCTGAAACTATTCAGAAGACACGGCAATTTTGCTGGGTGAGACTAACAGTTAATATTTGAGGAACTTTCATAATGAAACAAAATTAACAGAAATATTAATATTGTTTTCCACTCCATAATTGCTATCTGACCTGATGATCATCCCCACTTTCTTCTATTTTTATTTAAGTTCCATGTATGATATTTGATTGACAGGACATCGTATACATGACTTGGCGATGAGAACTGAGAAATGCAGTTTTGTGCATAAGACCTATTGAATTTTACAGCTCATTTGTTGTAATTTTTTACAGCTTGGAGAGCAACAGTCACTGGAGGAGGCGATAAGAATAGCATCTAGAATACAACAAGGTGAAACCTCAGAAATCGATGAACATCAATAAAATAATTATTGAAAATATCAGGGCCACAGTTCTGCCTATTTCTAACAATAGCTGTACTGTAAAAAGTATGCAGATTTCATTACGTGCAGGCCGTATGTAGCTTTTAAACAACATATCTAAAGCTGCAATATGTTGTGAATTTCATAAATGTCATGAATTTCTTCCGCTTCATTTAGTTGAAGATAAATTAATGAGACAAGATATGTGATTGTGTAAACCAGTTCTGGCAATCTGAGCATTAATTTATCTCCAGGTTTCCCATCAGAAATGTTGCATACTGTTCTAATTTATTTTGCCATTATTTAGGATACACCATAATGTTAAAAATTATAAACAGTATCTTCAAACCACAAAAATTGAAATGAATGCATGGATGAGCAGTGTTTGTGGTACTACTAATTATCAATTAATAGATGTAGACATTATTCCAAACTTTACCAGGCACGTGTATTTTCCTCTTGATTTTCAGAAAAACATTTAATTTTTTTTTAATGGTATATTGCAGCTTTAAAATATGAATTATCACTGCCTGCAGATTCTGCACAGTCTGGACTAGACAAATCAGGTTCTTGATATTAAGGTACTTTAAACTGTAGGCCCAAAAATGTGCCTGGGCATGCTTTAAACGCTTAGATCTGCATGAATTTCCACAACGGGGAATATTATATTACATTCTCGTAAAAGCATTAAGGAGTTTAACACATTTGGGACTACAGTTTTACACTTAGGACAATTGATTTCTTACAATTAAAAGATATTTAATCTTTTGCCTGTGACCAATTACTTGTAAATACATACTAATGCCACAGATGTAACCTACATTTTACTTTTTACAGACGATCATGTAAAAGTTTAAAACAACAGATTTTGGTTGTGCAATATTAAAGTCATACAACTTAAATTCATGTTGCTTTATTGAAAATTATCACCCTTTTATTCACCTTTTGTTAGGTATTTTTCTGAAAGTATTTTAACTTAAAGCAAATGAAAACCCACAATAAATCGCTCCTAAGACTTGCTGAATATATAATGATGAATCCAGTGTATAGGGTTTCAAATAAAGTTTGCTTAAATTTGAGCAATAACTCGATTTGTAGAAATATTAGCTGATATACTAAAACATAGATAGTTGAGTTAAAGAGACTTTAAACAAGATCTTAATGTTCTCTATAAAAAATGGAGGAATGGAATTAAGATGTATTGAAATAGCTTAATTTATCAGTAATAATTTTAGGAAATACTTTTTATATATTAAAATGTTTTGTAAACTCTTTCTCTTGTTTTTTGAATTTTATGCACTGAAACTTGAAAAACATGGCTTGCTTCGGAAGATTGTGAATTCTAATGCTATCACAAAACTTGCTCACATAATTTACAATTACTCAACTATCTTACAACTGAGAAAGTTGTTAGAGCTATTCTGTGAATGAGAGTATAAAATGTTCTTGTATTCCATTGGTTCACCTAAAGTTGACGATTAAGTGGCTGTCGTTGAAAAACATTTGTAACTTATAGGACCATAAGACATAGGAGCAGAATTAGGCCATTCGGCCCATCGAGACTACTCGCCATTCAATCATGGTTGATCTATACTTGTCTCTAAACCCCAGTCTCATGCCTTCTCCCTGTAACCTTTTACGCCCTTACTAATCAAGAACCTATCAATTTTTGCTTTAAAAATACCCAATGTCTTTGCTTTCACACCTGTCTATGGCAATGAATTCCACAGATTCACCATCCTCTGGCTAAAGATATTCTTCCTCATCTCCATTCTAAAGACTGTTATTCTGAGACTGTGCCCATTGGTTCTAGACTTGCGATTACAAGAACATCCTTTTGACGTTGATTATATAAGCCTTTTATTATTCGGTAGGTTTTAATGTGATCCCACCTCGTTCTGCTAAACTCCAGCGAGTGCAGTCCCAGAGCCATCAAATGTTCCTCATACATTAACCCAATTATCCCTGGAATCATTCGCATTAACTTATATTAAAGTTACATAAAAAATATCCTTCCTTAGATATGGGGCACAAAACTGCTCACAATATTCTAAATGTGGGCTCACAAGTGCCTTATAAAGCCTCCGTTTTACATCCTCGCTTTTATATTCTAGTCCCCTGGAAAAGAATGCTTGAAAATGCATACCTCCAGATTCAGGGACAGTTTCTTCCCAGCTGTTATTCTCTTAACAGCTAAAGTGTGGTCCTGGCCTCACATCTACCTCATTGAAAACCTTTGAACTATCTTTAATTTGACTTTGTCTTACACTAAATGTTGTCTCCTTTATCTGTGCATTGTGGATGGCTTGATATAATCATATATAGTCTTTGACTGGATATCATGCAAACAAATGCTTTTCGCTGTACCTCAGTACACGTGACAGTAAACTAAACTAAACAGCATTGCATTTGCTTTCCTTACCACCAACTCAACTTGTCCACTCTTTTGGGAATCCTGCACCAGTACTCCCAAGTCCCTTTGCATCTCCAATTTTTCCATCCCCTTTCCATTTAAAAAGTAGTCTCCACCTTTATTCCTTCTACGAAGTTGGCTACACTGCATTCCATTTGCCACTTCTTTTCCCACTCTCCCAACCTTCCCAAGTCCACCTGCAGACTCCCTGCTTCCTCAACACTACCTGTCCTTCCACCTATCTTTGTATCATCGGCATTCTTGGTCACAAGGCCATCAATTCTATCATCTAGATTATTAACACATTACATGAAAAGTAGCGGACCCAACACCAATCCTTGAGGAACACCATTAGTCATCGGAAGCCAATCAGAAAAGGCCCCCTTTATTCCCAATCTCTGCCTTCTGCCAGTCAGACAATCCTATATCAATGCTAGTACCTTGCCTCTAATGCCATGGACTCCGATCTTGTTTAGCAGCATCACTTGTGGCACCTTATCAAAGGGGTTCTGAAAATCCAAGTAAATAATATCCACTGATTCACCTTTGTCTATTCTGCTTGTTACTTCCTCAAATAATTTCAACAGATTTGTCAGGAAAGATCTCCCTTTCACAAAACCATGCTGACTGGTCTATTTTATCATGTGCTTCAAGTGCCCCGAAACCTCATCCTTAATAATGGATTCTAAAATGTTACCAACCACAGTCTAACTGACCTATAATTTATTTTGCCTCGTTCCCTTAAACAGTGGAGTTACATTTGCAATTTTCCAGTCAGACACCATGGAAACATGCCTTTCAGCCCAACTAGCCCACACCGACCAACATGCCTCATCTACACTAGTCCCACCAGCCTGCACTTGGCCCGTAATCTAAATCTATCCTATCCAGGTACTTGTCCAAATGTCCCTTAAATGTAACAATTGTACCTGCCTCAACTATCCTCTGGCAGCTCGTTCCATGTACCCACCACCCTTTGTAAAAAAACGTTACCCCTCAGGCACCTCTTAAATCTTTCCTTCCTCACCTTAAACCTATGTCCACTTGTTTTTGATCCCCCTACTCTGGGCAAATGACTGTGCATTTACCTGATCCTTTTCTCTTGCGATCTTGTACTCTATCCCTCTAATGATCTTTACACAGTCGTCTGGAGCCATTTCTGACCTGAGTGATACTTGAAAGATTGCCACAATCTCAACAGCTACCTGTTGTCTTGCAAAACTGATCAAATCAACACTCCAAATAATATTAATAGCATTTTCTTATTGATAGTCTGTTTTCAAAAAGGCTGATGAATTTTGCCAGTGAAATACCTACTTAAATTTTGAATTACTTCTGAGGTGTTTCTGATGTGAATTCCATCAATTGATTTTTTTTTTTTAAATAGTAAAATGTTAATGATCCTGTGCTTTTGTGTAATATCATTGTTGATCTTTAATGGCAGAACAATTTCCTGGTAAGGATGCTTGATTTTCTTAATATGGAGTATTCTTTAATATTCTTACAATTTTAAGTTGAATTAGTAAAGCATTACACATATTGACCACAAAATAACTTTTATGCATTTTTGACTGTCTAGGAATGGATAATTAAAAACAGTGTATTTAATGTAGATAGCCAACAGGTTAAACAATATTAAAATACAATAATATTGCAAGTACACACAATATAGAAGTTATAGAAAACTACAATACTATTTGAAGTGAATTAACTGAATGTTTCCTGAATAGAAAATTAGTCTTTGATATGTCTTCAGAAGAAGGGTCCCGACCCGGGACGTCACCCCTTCCTTCCCTCCAGAGATGCTGCCTGACCCGCTGAGTTACTCCAGCATTTTGTGATACCTTTGATTTGTACCAGCATCTGCAGTTATTTTCCTACACATGTGTTTGCATGTTCTATAAAAGCATCACCTCCATGCTTCAAAGTATAATCATGACCAAAATATATCAATATATTGATATTTGGAGAGAACAAGTATTTAATACATAATTGATGTCAGAAGATTAACAAAACTATATTGTATGCTTTTGTAAACGTTTGATCACACCTTGCTCTGGTCACCATGCATTTAAATTACAATACAATACAATACAATACAATATATCTTTATTGTCATTGTACCCAGGGGTACAACGAGATTGGGAATGCGCCTCCCATACGATGCACTAATTTAGGTAATTTAGACAGCAGCAACCCAACGAAACGAACAGTTATAACAGTTTTGGACAGGGTAAAGTGCAAGTTGATCTATGCGTTGTGGCCATCCGGCTCAGCAGGACCGGTTCATAGCAGCTATGGCCCTGGGGATGAAGCTGTTCCTGAGTCTGGAGGTGCGGGCATAGAAGGCCTTGTATCGTCTGCCCGATGGAAGGAGTTCGAACAGACTGTTGCAGGGGTGTGAAGAGTCTTTGTGGATGCTGGTGGCTTTTCTGAGGCATCGTGTGTTGTAGATGCCCTCCAAGTCTGGTAGCTGTGTTCCGATGGCCCTCTGAGCTCTATGGACTACCCGCTGTAGAGCTTTCCTTTCTGCCTCCGTGCAGTTGAGGTACCACACAGGGATTCCATGCGTTAGGATGCTCTCTATGGTGCAGCGGTAGAAGGTCGTCAGCAGCTGTTGGGGTAGACCAGACTTTTTCAGTGTTCTTAAGTAGAACAGTCTTTGTTGTGCCTTCTTGACCAGCGCAGCAGTGTTATTGGACCATGTTAGGTCCTCCGAAATGTGAGTGCCCAGAAACTTGAAGCTGGACACTCTCTCCACACTGACCCCATTGATAGAGATCGGGGCATATTCCCCGTTATGTGACCTACGGAAGTTGATGATCAGCTCCTTGGTCTTGGTGGTATTTAGGGACAGGTTGTTATCCGAGCACCAGTCCGCCAGGTTCTGCACCTCCGCTCTATAGTTTGTTTCATCCCCGTTGGTGATCAGCCCGATCACCGTTGTGTCATCTGCAAACTTGACAATGGTGTTGGTGTCGAATGCAGGAACACAGTCGTGTGTGAAGAGGGAGTAGAGCATGGGGCTCAGAACACAGCCCTGTGGTGTGCCGGTACTCAGGGTGATAGTGGAGGACAGGTGCGGGCCCATTCTCACTGCCTGCGGTCGTTCCAGCAGGAAGTCCAGGATCCAGTCACATAATGACGAGCTAAGGCCTAGCTGGTGGAGTTTGGTGATGAGCTTGGTGGGGATGACCGTGTTGAAGGCGGAGCTATAGTCTATGAATAGCATCCTCACGTACGTGCCCTGTCTCTCTAGGTGAGTCAGGACAGTGTGAAGAGCCAGAGAGATGGCGTCCTCTGTAGATCTATTTGCCCTGTATGCAAATTGATGTGGGTCCAGTGAGTCAGGGATGCTGGATTTGATGTGTGAGAGGACTAGCCTCTCAAAGCACTTCATGACAATCGGCGTTAGGGCAACCGGGCGGTAGTCGTTCAGGTTGGAGATCTTTGCTTTTTTCGGCACCGGAACTATGATAGCCGACTTCAGGCACTTGGGGACCGTAGCCAGAGATAATGACAGGTTAAAGATCCTGGTGAATACCTCAGCCAGCTGTTCAGCACAGTCCTTCAGTACCCTTCCTTGAACACCATCCGGTCCTGCAGCCTTGCGTGGGTTGACCCTTTGCAGAGTGCGTTGTACCTCCTGTGTGCTCAGTTGCAAGACCTGTCCCACCGCCTCGGCTGGGGTTCTTTCACTCAAGGTGGTTTTGCCAGTTTCAAAGCGGGCAAAGAAGGTGTTACGCTCGTTGGTCAATGCCATATCGCTGTGGGGGCAGGCAGGGCTGCTCTTGTAGCCAGTGATGTCCCTGACACCCTGCCACATGCTTCTGGTGTCCGTGGTGTTAAAAGCCACAGCTTGCTTAGAGAACAGTTACCATTTCTCTACTAAACCAAAGTTTCAATTTCTGAACTATGCATGACTTAATGCCTCACTTGTTCAACTAGCAATTTCAACACCTTGAAATGATAGTACGTAATCATAGCAGTGTGAATATATAATTGCTTTTGGTGATTATTGCGCATTGACAGATATTTTCCACATTTAGAAGTTTCACTCAGTACTATACACATCTTTTAATGTCTCACGGTATTGACACTGCTAGAAGTTATATTTAATTGGCCTCCTTGAGACATTTCTAAAATGAACAAATATACGCAGCAACCAAATGAAACAATTTTCGATAGAATCGATTTAAGACTTTTGTTGCATCAAAAAGACAAAACTAGAATGAGACAATATTTATGATTAATTTATTTTGTGATTAATTTGTATGTTGTTTTCAGTTTAATGTTAAATCTGTGTTAATATAAAAATGCTACAGCTAGAAAAGGGAACTGTATTGGGCGGACATGCATAAGGGTCTGGAAAAATTTATAGAGGTAATCATTGTATAATAAAGTTTGAGATAAGGATTGACAGAAATATAAATAGTGGAGAGATCAAAGTAATAGACTGGAAAAAAAAGCCATCCAATTGGGAAGGCAGATAGGAAAGAAACCTGAAGAAAACTGTTGACAGAGATAAGGCAATGGACAATTGAGATCAAAGTGAGTTTGGGAGAGATCAAAAGACTTCAGATAAGTTCCCATAAATGGAATGCTCAGAGAAAAGTGTTTAAGCAATAAAGACTGTGATCATAGATTATAGATTTAAAATATAATTGAGAAGGCAACTATGAAATGGCCCTTAAAATTATTTTTTAAATCATTTTTTTACTAGAACATGGCTGTTACGAGATGAGATGAACTCTCATCGTCCAGGGCCAGGTTACTAAATATGTTTTCCCCACTTATCACTGAAACAATTATGAGGGATAAAACACGGAAACAATAAATAAAACATGGAAACATGGTATAGTCGCTTTTAATAGACATAATCCAGTGGTCTAAATTAATGATCTAGAAATATGATACTAAATTGCAACACATCAGATGGGAATTTAAATAGGGTCCCAACGTCATGTTGCAGAAGTTAGATCGGTCTTCCTGAGGGTGAACCCAAGGAAAGCAACTGGCCCATATGGAGTCCCTGGCCAAGTCCTTAGGAACTGCACGGACCAACTAGTGGGAGTGTACACAAACACCTTTCATTTCTCCCTCCTGCGTTCTGAGGTGCCCACCAGCTTCAAGATGACCTTTATCATCCCGGTGCCAAAGAAAAGCAATATTTTATGCCTTAATGACCATCGTCCAATGGCCTTGACATCCACTATCATGAAGTGCTTTGAGTGGCTGTTTAAATCAGCAGCACACATTTAGGGTGACACAGTGGTGCAGTGGTAGAGTTGCTGCCTTACAGTGCCAGAGACCCAGGTTCGATCCTGCCCATGGGTGCAGTCTGTACGGAGTTTGTACGTTCTCATCATAACCCTGTGGGTTTTCTTCAGGAGCTCCAGTTTCTTCCCACATTCCAAAGATATACAGATTTGTAGGTTAATTGGTTTCAGTAAGAATTTTTAATTGTCCCTAGTGTGTAGCATAGTGCTAGTGCACAAAGATCGCTGGTCGGCAAGGACTCAGTGGACCGAAGGGCCTGTTTTTGCGCTGTATCTCTAAACTAAACTAAACTAAACATTAAATCAAGCCTATCGAGCAGGCTTGATCCACTGCAATTCGACTACTGCCACAACAGGTCCACAGCTAATGTCATCTCCCTGGCCCTACATTCATCCCGGGAACACCTGGATAAGAAGGGCACCTACGTCAGACTCCTATGCACAGACTACAGTTCCAGACTACATGCCATTAACCCAACCAAGCTGATCTCCAAACGTGAACTTGAAATATCTAATTCGACTTTATCGGACTTTATCTTGCACTAAATGTTGTACCCTTTATCCTTTATTTGTACACTGTGGATGGCTTGATTGTAATAATGTATAGTCTTCTTTAATTGGATAACACACAACAAAACTTTTCAGGCTTACCTCGGTGCACGTGACAATAATAAACAAAACAATACTTAACTAAATTCTCGTTAACTAAATAGAACAGAACAGCACCACACAAGAACAGGCCCCTTGGCCCACAATATTTGTCAGATATGTTGCCTAGTTAAATTAATTTCCTCTGCCTACACATGATCTGTACCCCTCTAATCCCTGCATATTCACAATGTACAGTTAAGGAAAAAAGGTACAACATTTAGTGCAAGATAAAGTCCGATTAAATATCTTTCAAATGTATCCAATTAGGTAGATGGGAGGTTAGAATAGCACTCTAGCTGGTGAGAGGACAGTTCAGTTGCCTGATAACATTTGGGATGAAAATGTCCTTGAATGTGGAGGTCCCTGAATTCACAGCTGGACCAGGGTAAGGGTACTTCAAAACTTCTAAACCTACCAGGTTTGCTAGAAAATTTTAATATATTATGTAAAATATAAGTGAAATAAAGGTGTTTATTCACAAAATGCTGGAGTAACTCAGCAGGTCAGGCAGCATCTCAGGAGAGAAGGAATGGGTGACTTTTTTCGGGTCGAGACCCTTCTTCAGACTGTCTGAAGAAGGGTCTCGAAGAAGGGTCTCGACTCGAAACGTCACCCATTCCTTCTCTCTTGAGATGCTGCCTGACCTGCTGAGTTACTCCAGCATTTTGTGAATAAATACCTTCGATTTGTACCAGCATCTGCAGTTATTTTCTTATACTAGTGAAATAAAGGTATGTTTTGTGCATTAATAAGAATAACACCAGCAAATCTGCTGTTCCAAAATCCCATGGGTGATCAGTTTATCAACTTTACTGTCTACATTTTTCAAAATTGCAGTATAGGCAAAGGTTTATCGAGTTGCCCCGAAATTGTGTTAAAGGGATTTGTTTTGAATTTGCTGTTTTGGAAAATATTATCTGGTTGAGTCATTTAGAAATAAAGGGAATCTGTACATCTGCAGCTTAATTATGACAGTGAACCAACAGGATAGAAAAGGCAAACAAGATCACACTTAAAATAGTATTTGATTAACTTTGAAACAATGTAAAATGGCAAACTTTGTCAAATAGCTGTCGATTAGATTTAACAAGTTTGATGTAATTAAGTGTTTTTATTTTGGGGGAAAGAGCTCCAACAATAAGACACAAAAATTGCTAGAGTCCAATTTGATGTAATAAGGAGCCGTGTATTGATTGTTCACTGTTTTTGAAATGCTGCGTAGTTCTTTGCAATCGACAGGAACAAAAGGTGCCCGGACATGTCGTTTAAAATGAGGGGAGGCGGTGCAGGACAAAGGTTGAACCAAAGATACTATTGAATGAGGTCAACAACGTTTGGCGCGAAAATGACGCATTCGACCAGACTGCGCGCGCAGCTGGGGAGCCGCGAGTCATGTGACGAGTGTTTTTGAAAACCAGGAGGACGTTCGCCATTGGGCCGCGGCGGCCACGTGACCAACGGTCGCGGAGAGAGCCGTGGTGCAGTGGTGCGCGCGCACGCGGGGAGAGGAGGCGTGAGGCAAGCAACAGGGACAGGCGGCGAGCAACGGACCGCGCGCGCGGGGAGAGGAGGCGTGAGGCGAGCAACGGACCGAGCGCGCGCGGGGAGAGGAGAAGCGGCCACCAACCGAACGAGCGCGCGCGGGGAGAGGCGGCGACCAACCGAACGCGCGCGGGGAGCGGCAGCGTGAGGGGAGAGGCGGCGACCAACCGACCGAGCGCGCGCGGGGAGAGGCGGCGAGCAACCGAAACAGCGGCGGGAGACGGGCGCCCCCGCCACCCAGCGGGCCCGGCGCCGCGGAGGAGAAGCGGCCATCGTCTCCGAGTCGGACAGTCCATTGGTGTTCTGAAACTGCGTCTTGTTTGGTTGTGTAATCCGGCGTGAGGCAGCTACTGCCCGAGTTAGGGCCTCCGCCCCCCTGACGTATCGTGCGTCCCCATTTTGGGTCGTGTTTGTTGTCATGAGTTGCGGAAACGGCAAGGCCGGCACCGGCCCCAGCGCTGCCTCGCCCTCCCTGGTACAGAAGCTGACTTTCGCCGGCAGCGATGAGGAGGAGGAGGAGGACGGGGACGGCGGCAACAGTACGGAGGACTCGGCCTTCCAGGAGTCGCCGGACGCCGAGCGCAAGTACGGCGAGGGCGCGGACAGACACCGCGACGAGGAATTGGAAATGGTCAACCTGAGCTGGGAGGAAGGGTTCGTGAGCAGCCCGTCCCCTCTCAAGACCCGTCGCGATTACCGGGACCGCCGAGACATGGAGGAATCATCCAGCTCGCCGCTGCGGGAGAGCGGCGAGCGCGAAGAGTGCAGCTCCCCGATCCGAGAGGCTGGGGACCAGGAGGAAAGTAGTTCCCCCATCCCGGACTGTCCAGATACCCCGCCCCATAAAACTTTGAGGAAGCTCCGGCTCTTCGACACGCCGCACACCCCTAAGGTGAGAGGGTCTGTAATTAGGAGTTAAACCCTCCCATGTTGCCAATATTTAAAGATCCTTTCTTGTCAATGTGTCCAGACGTGTTTTCAATCCAAATTGCGATAATCAGTTTTGAAATTAATGTTTTATCTTGTAAGGAAATGAGAATTATCTCAAGAGGACAGTTTTAAAACTTCAAGTTATTACCAATTTATATCTTTCTCTGACACAAATTCTGATATTTGTGCGCGATTTAAAAAAAAAATTAACACCGCTTTCTAAATGCGAAGACGTGGCAGTGATGGTATATTCTTTCTGGTGTCAAACTGGTATTTTGCCCTGTCTAAAGAAGGGGCTCGACCTGTAACACACCCCAGGCCTTTCCATTTGTTGTGAAAGTGCTGCAGTGATAGATTTGACTTCCTAACATTCAATACCTCTCCCTGTCTGCATTAAATCCCATTAACCATTCTTCAGCCTACTTATCCAGCTGATCAAGAGCCTGCTGTAATTTTTAATCATCGTACCTGTCAAGTTGGTAGATTTCCGTAGAGATCATTAGTGAACCTGTTTTGGGGGGGGGGGTGTGACAATCCTGTGATTTCATTTTGTCCATTATTAAGATTCGTTTTAAAACAAGAATTTATTTAATAATCTGGATTTAATTTCCTTCGAGCTGCCGTGGATTGGATTGGACCTATGACTATTAACTAAACATGTAATTGGGATTAAATTATTTTTATTTCATCGCATTATTTTCTTTCAAGGTTATTTTCTCATTTTGAAGGAAGCATTGTCCTCTGGTAGATTTATGATAGATTTATAATCGGGTTTGTATAAATTAACGGTCAAGACATTCTTGACATGAATAGGATATAAATATTAAATTATTCTGTATTGCTCTTGGATATTACGTAGGTCATATAGTTAATCCATTTGTGATATTGAATTGAGAATTTGTGGGATTCCAAGTGGCATTTGGACTATACAATTTCTAAACATCTGTCTTGTATTTAAAGGGCTAAATTGGGCAACTAAATTAGCTTCTCTTTTCCATGTGGAAGATGTGAATTAATAAAGTGCTGAGGATTCTAGCTGATCAATGTCAACACAGGCAGGTAAAGGAGGCATTTGGTCTTCATTGGTTGGGGGCATTGAGTATTAGTGTCTGGAAGTCATGTTGCAGTTTTATAGGAATTGGTTAGGCTGGATTTAGAGATAGATGCTGAAAGGATGCTAATCCTTCCTGGAGGAATTTGAAGCAGAGTTTGAGAATAAGGATTTAAGATGAAAGTGGGGATGACTTTCTACTTGACCTGGTATATATCGGAGGTAGACAAAAAATGCTGGAGTAACTCAGCTGGTCAGGCAGCATCTCTGGGGAGAAGGAATGGGTGATGTTTCGGGTCTCGACCAAGGCTGAATTATAAACTATATTCAAGGACAGATTCAGCGACTCAATAATAGCTTTGTTTTTGCTTGGAGAATTTGATAACTCCAAAAAGACAGCACCCCAGGTCTGCATTGAAGATGATCACCATGACTCGAGCTAAAAAAAGTTACTTCATTTCTGGAATTCAGCTCATTGAAAATTGCTTGGACCGACGTGGTATAAAATTGTGTTCCTGATGAAACCCAAACTGCATTTATGACCAGTTAGTGTAAATAACTGCACCTTTCACCATTTAAATTACGAGTACCTTTGAGCACCAAATAGTCCAGCATGTCAGCTGGCTTGAATTTGTCATACTCTTTGTGGATACCATATATTTGGGCAAATGTGCATGTTGGCAGGTAGATTTTGTTATTACTCTATTGGTATAGTCTACTTAAGCTTATCTTGTTCTAGATTGAAGTTTTCAGCACTATAAATGCAATTGATTGCCTGTCATTGCCTGTAGGTTTTGCTGTATCCAGTGCCTAATGTTTTTGGTATCTTGTGGTTATTGATTGACTGAAAACGGGCTTTTGTAATGATTGGCAACTCTAGAGAACTCAGAAATTGATCAAGTTTAGTTTTGAGATACAACATGGAACACATCCTTTGCCACCCATAGATCTCTCATTCACGCTAATTCCATGTTATTCCCACCTTTGCATCCTCTTGCTAGATACAAAAGGAGCAATTTTAAGTGGCCAATTAACCTACAAACAACACGTAGTGGGGGTGTGGGAGGAAACTGGAGCACCCAGAGGATACCCAAGTGGCCACACAGACAGCACCTGGTCAGGATCGAACCGGGTCTCCGCCGCTGTGCGACAGCAGCTGTATCACCTTTCCACTTTACCTGTTCTCTATTTCTGGCTGAAGGCAGTAGCATGTGGCTCTATCTTGTTTTTGAGCTAGTGTACTGAGCAAGTTGCTCGCTGATAGTGTTCTTGGAGCAATGTCATTTAATGGTTAGGAAGGAAGTGCAGATGCTGCTTTACACTGAAGATTGACACAATGCTGGAGAAACTCGGCGGGACAGGCAGCATCTCTGGGTAGAAGGAATCGGTGATGTTTCGGGTAGAGACCCTTCTTCACACTTTATTTTGTTTTTCTGGATGTGTTGGAACTGGAGCATTCCTTTCTGATTGTGGAGTTGCTGCTGATAACTCTTCTACTGTATGCTGTTTTACTTTGCTTCAGCATGTTCCAAATCTTTGAAATTCTTTTCTCCATAGTTTTTTTTTATAGGCATACGAGGCAGACACCTATGTGATGGCTCTGTTACTGTAATTAAATTATGAAGTTATATTTTCGGAAAGTTTTGGTCAATAGCAGAAGGCTACAATTATTTGTGTTTGACTATGGGACTGTGAAGGCATAAAGGTATCCATTTAACATTTCTGAAATCTTCAGTGGGGCTTGATCCCATAACTCCGACAATGGTTTGCTTAAACACTGAGCCGATATAAAACTCAAATGTTAGAACTTAAATATTTTGAATGTGATCAATATAATTTATGAATGACCATTAAAATAACGTGGTTGTTTATTTTCAGAGTTTATTATCCAAAGCAAGGGTTGCAAGTTGCCTGAGTTCCAGCTCAGTAAGACGTCGAGGAGGAGCACTTTTCAGGAATGTTGAGCAATCTGAGCGAATGCCATATGATTACACGAGTAAGCCTCCATATGTCAACATTAACCCTTTTACACCAGACTCCATGTACATCCATTCTTCATCTGTGCTTTGCCGAAGAAGGAAAAGGACTTATTGGGATGGGTAAATATTGAAACATTTTCTAAATCTGGCAAATTTTTTAATTGCCACGGTTTGCATAGAACATTTTGGAAGATCTGGATATGTTTAGCTGCCATAACCTTCTGATATCCTGCTGTCTAATCTTATCTTTTAAAGAACTGTTAACAGCTGTCTTGGGTGTATAGCATATATTTTAAAAATAATCAAAACTGCCATAGGCTGTTAACAATTAATGTTCAGCTTTTTATGACAGCTCTTCGACATCTTCAGCTACATGTTGCTAAATGGAATTTAAAGTATACTGTTAATTAGGTACATGCAAGCTACTTGATGTCACTCATGCATGAAGGTTTTTTCAAGCCTTGTTTTCATTGATTCTTTTCCATTTTCTCTTTTTCCTTTAATTTCAGATACATACATTTTCTCCATTTTATGTTAACTGCTCATTTTTTTGCATTGAAAATTATTCAACTTTCCTTTTTTAAATCTTGCTGATGATAGTTTAGGCACAATATTGAACTCTACTGTTCCTACAGTTTTTTAAATCCATAGTGCTTGCCATTTGTATGCACTCTAACCTAGATAATGTTTAAGTATATTCTTCATCATTATGACAGAAGGGCGTCAAAAAGCCCATCAAGTCAATACCAGTAGAGAAATCCACCAGTCCCATTTGCCTTCTCCCTTCGGTCCAGCAACTTATCTCGCATACCTCTTGGGGAATTTTTGTCATTTGCATATGCTGGTGGTTAATTTACCGTGGACGGTTAACATATTAACATATTTTCGAGATTTAGGAGGAACTGGAGCACCAGAGTGATACCAAAACTGACAATGTGCATAACAAGAAACTGCAGATGCTGTTTTACAAAAAAAAAACAGTGCTGGAGTAACTCAGCGGGTCAGGCAGTGAGTCTGGATAACACTGATAGGTGACGTTTCAAGTCGGGACCCTTCAGGCTCAATATGCAGATTCCATACAAATGGCGCCATCGGTCAGGATTGACCGTGGGTTCATTGTGCTTTCAGGGAACTGCACTAACTGCTGTAAAGAAAGGTTTCTACCATTCTTTTTGAAAATCATTATTATGCACAGGTAGGTAAGAGATGGTCTTGGCTTCATGTTTGGCACAGACATAGTGGGCCGAAGAGCCTGTTCTTGTCCTGTACTCTTATGTTCTAGGAATATACCTTTGAAAATGCATTCCAGGTCATAACGAGCTGAAGTTTGTTCTTCACTCCATTCACCCTACCACCTACCAAGCCCCCATTTTGGGGGGATTTAAAAACAAAGGTTTTATGTGTAGGCTACTTAGCCCAGTTTCACAGCTTACTTTCTTTACAGTTGGGATGCAAAGTTTATTTTGCACATTAACAAATTAGATTAATTATTGCTATGTGGGGAAAATGAGGATTTGGACCTTTAGTAGATGATAAACTGGTGAGAGGCTAGGCAATGTGTAGATGAACTAGATCAAGAGGTAGTTTAATCATGTAACGTGCATTGTTTGAGTCTTAGAGATAGCGCTAAGATCCTCCTCACTCCCACTTTACTTTCAATCCAATTTCTTCACAATTTTGACTTTGACGATTCAAAATATATTTTATGTCTTTTTATTAAGGCTTTTGAATATTTTTCATTTATGCCACCTTTTTTTATGTTCCATATCCATTTAGTTTAGTTTATTGTCACTTATTATTAACCCTCTACGTGGGCGCCATCAACGTATACCAGGGTGTGTGTACTTCTTTGCTGTGACATAATTTATCTTTTTCATTTACTGCACCTGATATCCACTTGATATACCATGTACAAATAATTAGATATTTTACAGCTCAGAATGTACATACACCATCTAGATAATGCTTTTTGGCTTTATAAACTAATTGTTTTGGTTTTCCATGCAGAGAACTGATGGATGGAAGTGATGGGGAGTTTGATGATGAAAGTATCCGGCCAGCAAAGGTAACAATAAAAATGCATGTCAAATATATTGCTATATGAATATTCTTGGTTTAAGAATTACTTATGGTTATGTTTAAGTTAAATAAAATAAAGTCCTGGCAATACTCAAGAGGTCAAGTAGAATTTGTGGAGAGTGAAACTGAGTTAGCTTTTCAGGTTCACTGACCTGAAATAATAGCCCCGGATTCTTCACTTTCTGTACATGTTGCCTGACCTAGGTGTTTTGCTTGATTTTAGACAATCATATTTTTAATATGTTGCATTTAAATTTTGGACAAGAATACATTTTATTTAGTTTGAATAGCAAGCTAAAAAATATTTTCATTGATCATCTAATTTATCTAGTAAACCATAAAATCTGTAGAATTAAACCTAATTATTGCAAATATTCTTGCTTCCTTTATCAGTACAATATTTTGATACTTTTTAAATTCTATCCTTTTTGAAATAGAGAATTCCAATTACTGAAAGTAATATGAAATCACGATACACAACAGAGTTTCATGAATTGGAGAAGATTGGATCTGGAGAATTTGGTTCCGTTTTTAAGTGTGTGAAAAGGCTCGATGGTTGCATTTATGCCATTAAACGTTCAAAGAAACCGTTAGCAGGTTCAGTTGATGAGTAAGTAGCTTTTAAATGTGTTGTTAAAATATGTGGCAGGGGTGTCAGTGTGTTTACCTATCTCAAAATTGGGTTTTATGATGCCATGATAATAGGATAGAATCGTGGGAAGAGAAAACAAACACATTCTTTTTTTCCTTTATGGTGTGATTGAACTGTATTATTATTTTTATTATTTCATTTACCACATGGTTATTTGTATTTTTTGTCCTGTTTGCTATTGTGAAGAAAACTAATGGCCCACAAATAGATGGTATGGAATCTTAAATTAAAAACTTATTTAAATCGGAATTTGAGCTGATGAGTATATGGCTGAAGAAAAATATTTCTGATGATGTTTACTGTAGTAATGAGTATGATGAAGACTTCATTTATTTGATTGTTATGTATCCTTATAGACAGAATGCTCTGAGGGAAGTCTATGCACATGCAGTCCTGGGTCAACACACACATGTAGTTCGCTATTATTCAGCATGGGCAGAAGATGACCATATGCTCATTCAAAATGAATACTGCAATGGTAAGTTTTTAAAAGTTAGAATTCCTTATTATTAATTTAGACAATTTATACAGTCCGTAATATGCTCAGAAGAAAATATATTTCTTGAACAAAATGTACTTCCTGATATGTAAACAGTCGTATCGCACAATTAGTTTATTCAATTGGGACAACCCAAACATTAATGTTTTGTGTATTCTGTTTGTTTTGAAAGGTGGAAGCCTATCAGATGCAATAGCAGAAAATTACAGGAACAGGCAATATTTTAATGAGGCAGAGCTGAGGGACCTGCTACTGCAGGTTGCGCGAGGTCTGAAATATATTCACAGTATGTCCCTAGTGCACATGGATATAAAGCCAAGTAAGTGTCTAGATCCCTCAATGCTTTTGATGTATGGATATCTTTTTCAAGTTTGTACCCACAATTCACTACATGTAAAAGAAAAATATCGAAATGAAAAATATCCATGTCATTTTACAATATTTCATTTAAATTGAGCTCTGTGTTGATAAACCAGCAGAGATATGTATTTTCATTTGTATTAAGTCCTGTACCCTCAGCAATCCTATTTTTATTGACCTATTGCCTTGACTGCTGTTCCATCCTATGCATTATCCTTGCTGCCAGGTATCTGTGGCATCCACCTTCTTATCCGTTGGAGTCATACAGCATGAAAACTGGTCATTGGGCCCAACTTGCCCATGCTGTCCCATCTATGATCACCTCCGCACATTTGGTCCATATTCCACTAAACCTTTCCTATTCATGTATCTGTTCAAATGTCATTTAATTGCCCTTTTTGACCACCTTATCTACCTACAACTTGACCTTCAAGGAACCGTGCACCTGTATTCCTAGATCCCTCTGCTCTCCAACACTCCCCAGAGCCCTACCATTCAATGTGTAGGTCCTGCCCATGTTAGACTTCCCAAAATGCAGCACCTCACATTTCTCTGGATATCTCAGCCAGGGCTCCGGTAATTTCGTCTCTCGCGTTCAGTATCCCTGGATATATCTGATCAGGCCCGGGCGCTTTATTTACCTTAGTACCTTCAGAACTGATTTGAACCCTGGATTGCCCAAGGAACTGGTTTCAGTGTTTTAAACTGGTAATATTTGAGGGTGGGTTAGGCCACATTTAACATCAAGTCTTTTGAGTAGTTTTTTGGTTTCCAAAATCACATTCCAATTGCTGATAGTTTAGTATTTCAGTTGACCCTAACGAGAGAACGTCATTCATTCCTTCTCTCCAGAGATGCTGCCTGTTCCGCTGAGTTACTCCAGCTTTTTGTGTCTACGAGATTTAAATTATATTCTGCATCCTTCTGTATAAAGTAATTTGACGAACATATGGAACAATTCTAATTTTCTTCTCGGTGCCCGTCAAATCTATTCAGGGTGCTAATTATAATGTCCCAAGTGAAAATGTGCAACATTCATTTCAATGTTAAAATTCATTGTCTGTTCCTAATTGGTATTGGTCCTTTTTTTAGGTAACATATTTATATCCAAAAAATTTGTGACTAATTCTGCAGCAGAGGAGATGGATGATGATGACTGCATATTATCAACAAACATTGTATACAAAATAGGTAAGATATATTTCATATTTAGCATTGAACAAATAAGTGCCTTGAGTAAATATGAAAAACCTTTTATTTGTCATTGTGGCAATAATTACAGAATACAGATTTAGTAGGATTGGAATAGTCAGAGGGTTTACAGGTTTTTTTTCCTCTAGAAAGTAATGTGTTCGAATGGTTAAAAGGTGGGGGGTAAGTTGATTCAATAATAACTTTCACGAGGAAATTGGTATACTTGAACTGGAAAACAAATTATGGATTCTAAAATAATGGGAAAGTGGGACTTATTAGGTACCTTTTCCAAAAATAACCAAATGATGGGTGAATAACTAAGAGGATCTCCAAAAGAATGCCTGCTTCTCCTGATGAATATCAACCAGCTTTGGACTCCAAGTAGTTTAGTTCATAAGTCACATCCGTCTACATGGGTTATAGAAAGGCCCACGTGATCTTTATGGGAGACTGTTCTGGGCAAGTTGGCAAATTACATCCAAAACCGGCTTGCGAAATGGGACATGTCGACCATGGCACAAGGAAACGGAGGGGCGGTTGATGGAGGCAATAGGCAGCATCATTGTTGTGGTGGTAGTACTGTTGGTGGTGACCATGGGAGCTCCTACAGTAGCCAGTTGAGTGAGTGCACAGCCTGTGTTCGCCACACCGAATGGTGGTGGAAGGAACCGATGGTCTGTCCCTGCGCCAGGCCAACCCTTGCATCATCAATCCAGTGCCACCAAGGCACTGGGCCTTACAGTAAGAAAATAAGAAATTGTGTATCTCCCCTCGGTCAATGTTGGAACTTATAAAGACTCAACACTTGAAAGATGTAAGTAGGTGCCGGAATATGGTGACTCTGTGTTCTGTCCCAGAAGAGGATCTACTTAGAATCATTTCACTCTTACTAGTGAGAGATTCCACTTGTATGGCATGATTTGACTAGATAGGATGTAAAACAAGATTTTCACTGCATCTCGATACACGTGACAATAATTAAACTTAAAGAATAGCCTCCTTTAATAGTGGAAGATTTGATATATATGTGGTAAATATTTTTTTGTAAATTAGGTGACCTGGGACATGTTACTCGTGTATCCAATCCTCATGTGGAAGAGGGAGATAGTCGATACCTGGCCAATGAAGTATTGCAAGAGGTAACATTTCATTGTTTTGCAATTGATGTATAGAATTTGTTTCAATGAGCAAACCTTAAACAGAGGTACTAAAATAAGTCGGACACAAAATGCTGGAGTAACTCAGGTCAGGAAGCATCTCTGGATAGAAGGAATGTGTGATGTTTCGGGTCAAACCCCTTCTTCAGACTCGTGTCTATTGAGACATTCTAAGTTCTTGCCAACTTAAGAAATAACTTTGAAATATGGAGCAATTTTGACGCAAGTCAATGGTGGCATTAACATTGATCTTTTGAATGTTCATGGAAGAGATATAATTCATCAGGATCGATGTTTGACCCAAATGAGAATGTTTTGTCATGTAAATGCCCAGTGTGATGAAATGCCCACAATGTGGTGAAATCCCATTAGCCTCAGGTCAAACAGCAGGATTATGTTATTATTTGGAAATAAAAATAAGTGTTTTAGTTTGAACCCACTTCTATAAATATGTTAACTTGATGGAAATATTTACTGAATTTTTACTTAACACTTATTCCATCATATTAGATAGTGTTGAGTTTGCTTGGTGGGCAAATTCACTAGTCCCAATGGAACAAATAAGGCATGTTTTGGGGTTATTTAGTTGTAATGTTTAATGTTTTTTTCAAATTTGAACACCAAATAAAAATATAGTGACAAAATTTACACTTTCAGAAAGACCATGTCAGGTTATGTCATTTAAAATTGATTGCTATAGATATTCTGATAGCTCCTCCTTAACAATGAGCCAGGCTTCCTACCATATCCATATCTCAATTCAATTTGATGCGATTTGATGTGTTGCTGTCTCTTCTGAGAAAGATGATAAACCGTGTGTGAGTTGCACCAGCACCACTGAATTAATTTCATTCTAAGTTTTTTTTTGTTGTGTTTCTTAACTGTACAAATCTGCTATTTTTTAAATTCTCCCAACATCAAAGTTGTGGTTTCCAGAAGGACATTCTTTCAAGTATTTTGTATTTGTATTTCAGGATTATAAACATTTGCTCAAAGCAGATATTTTCGCTCTCGCTCTCACTGTTATATCTGCTGCTGGAGCAGAGCCATTGCCAAGAAATGGGGAAAAATGGCATGAGATTCGACAAGGAAAACTTCCAACAATTCCACAAACACACTCTCAGGAGTTTTTGGATTTGTTGAAAGTAAGTATATGACGAGGGAATTTATTTGCAAATTTGCTCTGTAAAAAAAAAAAAAAAGATTTTCACTAATGTTAGACTTTTTTGTTGTACTCTGAATAATCGGTTTCAAATACTTTTTCAGCTGATGCTTCACCCAGATCCAGAAAAACGGCCCACTGCAGGAGCTTTAATCAGACATTCTGTGCTGCTCCCAACTGCAAGGAAAAGTGCAGATCAACTTCGGTTAGAACTGAATGCAGAAAAATTCAAAAATGCACTTTTGCAAAAGTAAGTACATGAGCCAACTATATTTAAGATCGCATGCACTTCATGCCATTTGAGTTCCTTCATGTATAATGAATGAATTAATTGCAGACACGACAGTTTAAACAATATAATTTTAAAGCACTCAGTAAAGCATTTTGGCAGATTTGATGCTCATTATTTCAGCTATTACTGTAAAGGTGGTATCTTTTTTTTAAATCTATTCCTTATTTTGTTCATTTAGAAGCTTAGTTTCAGCTCTCCAATGATTCAAGAAAGTCTGAATAACGGAGCTATTCAGATAAGATTTTTTTGCAACTTAACCTGCTAGTGCAGTGAATTGGCTTATCTCAGATGTTATGACTGGCAAAAGCAGTTATCCTGAACAACCCAGCAGTTGTGCTCTTGTCATCTACTTTTGTAATTTTTCTACTTGCAACTGGACAAAACTTAAGTTGGGGTTAATGTTTTGTCTGCCATATTTCTTTCAACTTTTCTTTCGCTTGCCTTCACTCAAACATCCTTTTAAAACTTCTCAACATTGTGCCCACAATTTTGTCAAGGAAATGTCAATTGTCAAGGCCCATTTGCAGCCATCAGATTTTAGCAATTGAAGGCACAATCAATCCCTGATTTCCTTGATTTCAGTGTTTACTGTGGGGCAAAGGATTTGAAGGCAAAGGAGAAGATTTTAAATATCTCAATCAGACTTTTAAATTATTAAACATTCCCTAATTGTTTTTATTGCTGGTCCAACATTGCTTGTTTTGGGAGTAGGGATTATTTTCTAACATGCTGGAGATGCTTTTGAATTAGACCATACTATTACACTCCAGGATACATGGAGCTCCACATTTTGACCATGTAATAGGACTGAGCCAGTAAGATCTGGCCAAAAACTACTGAATTGGTGATGTTCCATTCAATTGCTGTTCATTTTTTTAATTTTTACATGTCCTGCTGGTGTCTGATGTCTCCTTGCATCATTCCTACCCACCCCAAAATTGTCCTTGGACTTTCCAGGTCTGGCACTCAAATTTGGAATGACATTTTATAGGAATGTTACGAGATTTTTTTGGCAGGGATAATGCGTGGATATAAATGTGACTAATAAAAAGGGCAGAATATTTTTCTGTCAATAAGAAATTACAAAATTATGTGACTGTCTTCCTACTCAGAATATATTGTCCTTTCCGTTTATTTAAGAAAAAAATTCTGTCTTTCACAAACAGTTTTTTATTATTTCAGAGAATTGAAGAAAGCACAGATGGCAAAAGCAGCAGCAGAAGAGAGAGTGTTGTTCACAGACCGAATGACAACTAGGTCTACAGTGCAAAGTAGCAGAAATACTAGGATCATTGGGAAAAAAATCAATCGCTCTGTCAGCCTTACAATATACTGATTTTTTTGCAGGTGGTTGAACCACTTTTTGTTTTTAAAAAAAAAGTTGGAGGTGTTTTGCAAGTTGTTGGCCATTTCATAACCCCACAACTCCATTAAGGATACTCTTACCTGCAAAAGATGTAGCATTTCGGCTGCTAATGGAGTCTTAATTTTTTTACTTTTCAATTTTTGTGTGCCTTTTGAATAAAGAGGACAAAGATTGATCAAAGAAGATCTTGGGACATTTTACTGAGTGGCTAATACAGCATCAATTCTGTCTGGGTTAGATTTAAAACCCATATTTTGTACATCAGGAGGATGTACCTGAACCATGTTATACATTGTACTGGGAGCACTTTGTAGGCATTGGAGATCCATGGCATGAATCTATGGATGAACTTGTCTTGGGAAAACTGCTGCTATATTAGTCAGTGTTGTACACTTGCTGTAAAAATTATTAGCATTTTAAACAATCATCGCTGTATTAGAAATGGGCTTTTTGGAAAATATTTTTAATTATGTGATTTAAGGCAAATAACAGTTGTTCACTGTTTACTAATGTGTTCAAGAGCAGTTTTTGTTTTATTAAGCTAGTGCATTGTAGGGAAACATTGCACCTTGAGTTTATTGAAGTGTTTCTATTTACTGTACTTTAATGTAAATTGTGGACTGTCCCTAACTGTCCTGTCCAATAAACTGTGTACATTTTTGAATGTAAATTTGTGGTATGTATTTAGTTAGTGTGAATGCATAAAATTACTTGCACAGGTACAGGCACAGATGTCAGGCACAGTTACTTGACATCTAAATATCCAGAACATGGGTGTTTTGGGAAATATCTAATCATTTTAGTAATGGAGCCACTGATGCAGAATCTGTCAATTTTGTGTTGATTCAAAATTCTAACTGGTTTTTAATACCAACATGTTATTATTTCCCTCATTTGTGAATGTTGAGATGTGCCTGGGGAAAAATAGTGCTGAATTTATGAAACGTACATTAGATTCTATCATTAAAATGAAGATGGTTCTGGTAATTCACTACACATTCATTACTCAAATAAAATCATGAGGGGGTAGGGTAAATGCTGTCTTTTACCCAGTGTATTGAATCAAGAACTAGAGGACATTGGTTTAATGTGAGAGGGGAGAGATTTATTAGGAATCTGAGGGCCAACTTTTTCAGAGTGTGGTGGGCATATGGAACAAGCTGCCGGAGGCAGGATTTAAAAGACACTGGACAGATACATGGGATGTGATTAGAGGGGGCATTTCAGTCAGCAGGGATGAGATGGGTCAAACGACCTATTTCCATGCATGTGACTGATTTGATTTGGAGAGTGGGATTTGGGCCTTGGAGTTGTATGCGTTTGATGATTTGATTGGTCAGGCAGCATCTGGAACCCTGAGTGTTAATGACACTTTTTGTTCTATCTAATTGAGTTCCTTATCGGTTGTGGACTGTTTTGGATCATGACTTGTTTGCCATTGTGTATTAGATAGAATGACAGCAAATTTGCAATTGATTCTCCATGACTCCTTGTCTTGAGACTGAGATTATAAAAGGCCATGTACGATGAATTGAGCCAAAGGGCCTGTTTCTGTGCTGTGTGACTTTACGACTTCATGAACTCTGTGCATTTTTTTCCTTGGATTCATAATCAACCCTTCTGAATTTGACGGAAAGTTTTCACTTCTGCCATTCCGATTTCGCCTCATTTTTCCGCAAAACAGTCGGTAATTGCAATTTGTCAATTCGGTCGCTAGGGGTTCTGCGACAAATCCCCCTGCCCTGGAAGACTCCCCGAAAATGTGGCACCTTGGCTGGGCAAGGCATCCAATCTCAACATCATCAGGATTTCCATGGCCGATCAGTGGGTTGAATTTGCAACCTGCGGCCGGGGCTCTGGAACTCCAGCCCATCTGGAGCCAGCACATCTATCCCCATAGCCAACTTCCTTGGCCAGCTGGATAAACCAACAAAGCTCTGGAATCAAGAGTGCCAGAAAATCAGTGGTGGAACTGTAATGAGTAAATATTAAATTTAAGTGCAAGATTATATAGCTATATTAATTAAGAATGGATTAAAGTATAAAACAATAGACAATAGGTGCAGGAGTAGGCCATTCGGCCCTTTGAGCCAGCACCACCATTCAATGTGATCATGGCTGATCATTCTCAATCAGTACCCTGTTCCTGCCTTCTCCCTGCACCACCATTCAATGTGATCATGGCTGATCATTCTCAATCAGTACCCTGTTCCTGCCTTCTCCCTGTGCCCCCTGACTCCGCTATCCTTAAGAGCTCTATCTAGCTCTCTCTTGAATGGATTCAGAGAATTGGCCTCCACTGCCTTCTGAGGCAGAGAGTTCCACAGATTTACAACTCTGACTGAAAAGGTTTTCCACATAGCTCAAAACATAGCAGAAAAGCCAATTACCACCTTTTTGGGCTGATTATCAATATGCAAATTTACTTCAAGTACTTCCGTATGCTTCGTCGAGGTGCATATATCAACTTTCCTCATAACTTAGTCATACATTTTATGATCACTTCTTTTATTCAATACCAAGAGAATTGGAATGTGTAAGGAAAAAGCAAAATAGAAAAAACAAAACAATTTTTTCATTGTGTTGCACAAAGTATCTCTGTTCAATAACATTTCTATAAATAGCAGAATATACTCATTATAGGTCTGCCATTGTACATGTAGTCCAAGAACTACAAACTGTTGGTAATAATAGTCGTTTTTCTCAGGTACCTTTTCCCTCCTCACCGTAAACCTATGCCCTCTGATTCCCGATTCCACAACTGGGCAAAAGACTGCATTTACCTGATCTATTCCTCTCATGATCTTGTAGATCTCTATAAGATCACGCCTTTTCTCCTGCGCTCTGAGGATTAAAGTTCTAGCTTGCTCATCATCTGCAATATCGCTCAGGCCCTTGATTCCTGGCAACATTCTCATAAATCTCTGCATCCTTTCCAGTTTGACAACATTCCTTCCAGTAACATGGTGAACAAAATTGAACACAATACTCTAAATGTCAAGTCAAGTCAGTTTTACTTGTCACATACACGATGTGCAGTGAAATGAAAGTGGCAATGCCTACGGATTGTGCACAAAAAAAGAATTACAGTTACAGCATATAAATAAAGTTAATATAGTGTAGACAAAATTTAGTCCCTGGAGTTATAAAAGTTGACAGTCCTGATGGCCTGTGGGAAGAAACTCCGTCTCATCCTCTCTGTTTTCACAGCGTGACAGCGGAGGCGCTTGCCTGACCGTAGCATCTGGAACAGTCCGTTACTGGGGTGTTAATGTGGCCTCGCCAATGTCTGGCACAACTCTAACATGACATTCCAACTTCTGAAGAAGAGTCTCGACCTGAAATGTCACCATTCCTTCTCTCCTGAGATGCTGCCTGACCCGCTGAGTTACTCCAGCATTTTGTGTCTACCTTCAATTTGAACCAGCATTTGCAGTTATTTTCCTACACATTCCAACTTCTATACTCAATACTCTGCTGAATGAAGTCCAATGTACTGAAAGCCTTTTTGACCACCTGTGATTTCTGTAATTGGAAAGGACGAACTCCAATCTCTGGGCTGAATGCTGCTCAAGGTTGGTGTTGGACTTGATCTTGCTCAGCAGTGTGCCAAATGTTGCATTGTCCATAAACCACCTCTGGATTCCCAATTTTAATTCCTTACATGCACTCTGCAGCAGAGCCCTTGACTTTCTCAAGAGTGATCATTGACATTATTGTTTCTCTCCCAACCCCCCTTGCATTCTGGCTGCAGGCAGTCATGACCAATGAATCATCTTGTGCAACTCCTTCAATTCTGACCTCTAGAGTGTGTCCCATAATTGTGCGGGTAACTGGGTGTCGAATCGAGTTTCAACGTATTCAATGTTTATACTTTTCTGCAAACACAACCAGGATTATTTAAGGGCCTGTCCCACTTCGGCGATTTTTAAGGTGACTGCCGGCGACTGTCAAAGTCGTAGCAGATTGCTGAAAAACCTTCGATTTTTTTTTAACCCTACGACAATGACCACGACAATGCCTACAACAAGCTACGACAACCTACCACCTAGGCGACGGCAAGCTATGACAACCGGCGACCCACGATAAGAAAATGGTACCGGTCAGTATATCCATCTCACAAAAAACCTTGGACAGGTTGTGTGAGTGGGCGGATGCATGGCAGATGCAGTTTAATGTGGATAAGTGTGAGGTTATCCACTTTGGTGGTAAGAATAGGAAGGCAGAGTACTATCTGGTGTCAAGTTAGGAAAAGGGGACGTACAACGAGATCTGGGTGTCCTAGTGCATCAGTCACTGAAAGGAAGCATGCAGGCACAGCAGGCAGTGAAGAAAGCCAATGGAATGTTGGCCTTCATAACAAGAGGAGTTGAGTATAGGAGCAAAGAGGTCCTTCTGCAGTTGTACAGGGCCCTAGTGAGACCGCACCTGGAGTACTGTGTGCCGTTTTGGTCTCCAAATTTGAGGAAGGATATTCTTGCTATTGAGGGCGTGCAGCGTAGGTTTACTAGGTTAATTCCCGGAATGGCGGGACTGTCATATGTTGAAAGACTGGAGCGACTAGGCTTGTATACACTGGAATTTAAAAGGATGAGAGGAGATCTTATCGAAACGTATAAGATTATTAAGGGGTTGGACACGTTAGAGGCAGGAAACATGTTTCCAATGTTGGGGGAGTCCAGAACAAGGGGCCACAGTTTAAGAATAAGGGGTAGGTCATTTAGAACTGAGATGAGGAAAAACTTTTTCAGTCAGAGAGTTGTGAATCTGTGGAATTCTCTGCCTCAGAGGGCAGTGGAGGCCAATTCTCTGAATGCATCCAAGAGAGAGCTAGAGAGAGCTCTTAAGGATAGCGGAGTCAGGGGTTATGGGGAGAAGGCAGGAACGAGGTACTGATTGAGAATGATCAGCCATGATCACATTGAATGGCTGTGTTGGCTCGAAGGGCAGAATGGCCTCCTCCTGCACCTATTGTCTAAAAAAGGCACGAGGATTGTAGGAGAAAACACAGTTCCCATTTCACACAATATTCATCCATTTCACAATTGTGGGCAGATAGAGTTATCACTCGGATGCAGCATGTCTTTGTTTCATTTCCTGAGGGCAGATATATGCCAAGATCATCTAGAATCGACCTACACAAGTAACTGCCATGCTCTGCTCGGCCACTTTGCATGACAAACACGCATGAGAAAAAACCGACAGCAACGTCGATCCAGACAAGGTGCTCATTCGCAATACTTTCCTGACCCATGAAAGAATTGAGATTTCCCGCTTTATGCAAAGTGGTCATTTTGGGACAAGTAGACTTCAGAGATACAGTGTGGAAACAGACCCTTCGGCTCACGGAGTCCGCGCTGACCAGCGATTATCCCATACACTAGCACTATCCTATATATATTATTATATTATATTTTCATATTTCAGATACAGCGCGGAAACAGGCCTTTTCGGCCCACCAAGTCCGCACCGCCCAGCGATCCCCGCACACTAACACTATCCTACACACACTAGGGACAATTTTGACATTTGCCCAGTCAATTAACCTACATACTAGGGACAATTTACAATTTTACTGAAGCCAATTAACCTATCACTTGAGACAGACACAAAAGCTGGAGTGATTCAACGCGCCAGGCAGCATCTCTGGAGAAAAGGAATCGGTGACGTTTCGGGTCGAGACCCTTCTTCAAAAGTCACCTATTCCTTTTCTCCAGTGATGCTGCCTGACCCGCTACCTGACTACAGCTTTTTGTGTCTGTCTTCGGTGTAACCAGCATCTGAAATTAAATTATTTGAATTTGTTTTATTGGTCAAAATAAATGAAATTATAATATTTGAAAGAGATGCCATGAGAAACTACTCTGAAATACAATAACTTCAAACATCAATCTTTGGTCAAAATGTCCAAAATTTACTTTATTCAAACCAAATAAAATTCTTATAAAAGGTGGATCAGCACCGTCGACAACCAAATTCACCTGGTGACAGACTACGACAGCGCCCACGACAGGATACAACAGCCTAGTCGCCGGCAGTCACCGTAAAAATCGGCGAACTGGCACAGGTCCTTAAAGGAGTAAAGAACAAAACCAGTGTAATGATGAGAAGGGAAAATAAATGTAAGATGTGCATGACAACATTTTCTGCTTGTAAATCAGAAGAGATTGTGGGATAAAGGGGATGTGTGACATGAGAAAGACTGCCTCCATCTTTGGTTATTCCCTGGGGTGCTGAGTCAGCATACAGGAAAGAGATGAAACATCTGGTTAAGTGGTGCCACAACAACCTCTTGCTCAATGTCAACAAAACCAAGGAATTAATCATTGACTTCAGAAGTGAGAAGCTAAGATATCACCTGCTAGTTTTCATTGGTGAATTGGTGGTGGACTGTGTTAGCGGTTTCAAATTCCTGGGCATTAATACCTTGGTTAACTTGTCCTGGACCCAGCGCACAGATGTAATCATGGAGAAGGTATGTTTGTGGCTCTATTTAAAAAGTCCTCCCATCAATTATTTCTCCTGATCAAACAGAATTTATTAAGAATAGATACTCATTCTTTAATCTTAGACGATTATTTAATATCATATATAATCCCTCTGTTACCAATACCTCTGTTGCCATTATATCCCTCGACGCGGAAAAGGCGTTTGACCGGGTGGAGTGGAAATATTTTTATACTTTAAATAAATTTGGCTTTGGTTCTAAGTTAATCACATGGATTAGACCTGTACTCATCTCCTCAGGCTTCGGTCAGGACAAATAATACTCAATCTGGATGTTTCCCTCTGTAACAGTCAACACGCCCGGGCTGCCCTTTAAGCCCCTTGCTGTTTGCCCTCGCTATAGAACCTCATGCAATAGTATTCCGCTCCAACCCCCTTATCAAAGGTATTGTCAGATACGGTCACGAACACAAACTGTTCTTATATGCGGACGATTTATTGTTATATACATCCAACCTCTCTGTCTCTGTTCCTGCTGGCTTTGCCACTTTCACATCCTTCGGCCACTTATCAGGGTATAACTTGAATCTTGGTAAAAGCGAGCTAATGCCACTCAATGCAGCTGCAAAGAGTTTCCCCTTACATAGTCTGCCATTTAAAATCTAGGGGTGCATGTCACAGATAGATTTGACAAGCTTTTTCAGGCCAACTTTGTTCCTTTTTTAACCCGCACTAAGGATGATTTGGAACGCTGATAATACATTTGCCACGTTTGAACAATTATCAGTTAAATTTAATCTTCCCAGACACCATTTGTTTACATTTTTACAGATCCGGAGTTATGTTCGCAGCATAGATCCCCAATTCCCCACTCTTCCTGGTGAAACACAGTTTGACACTTTTCTTACCCCACTTCCTACTTTTAAAGCCACCTTGACAATAATCTACAGACAAATTTGCTTATTAGAAACCGCCTCATTAAACACCACCAAATCTGCATGGGCGGAGGAATTGGGGAAGGAAATATGTGATGAGGTATGGGAGGAAGCACTTTGGAGGGTGCATACGTCTTCAATTTGTGCTCGGCACGGTCTCATCCAATGTAAACTCATTCATAGGGTTCATTGGACTGTCTAAAATTTACAATGATGTGAATCTGGATGTAATCAGTCACCTGCAAATCATGTGCATATGTTCTGGTGTTGCCCATCTCTTGCAGGTTTCTGGAAAGACATTTTTAACACACTCTCAGAAATAAGCGGCACACAGATTGAACCAGACCCTATTACCGCATTATTTGGGGTTTCCTCATGCGAACTGCAACTCACTCAAATTAATAAGGATGCAATTGCCTTCGTCACTCTGTTGGCGAGACGACTAATTTTGCTCAGATGGAAATCTCCTGCACCCCCCTCGCATGCCCTTTGGATTAAAGACATCTTCAAATTGCATCAAGTTGGAAAACATCAAGCACACACTTAGGGGGTCTTTAAACAAATTTTGGGCAATGTGGACTCCCTTTTTTGTTCATGTTAGACAACTGGGCTTCCCTGCAATTCCAGAGTGATGTATACCTATATTAATTAATATTTTCTTTTTTTTAAAATCCTCGTTGAATGGAGATGAGGACATGACACATTCTGTCAGTGGTGGTGTAAAAGGCCTAGAGCGTGTATACATGGCATCTTGGATGTTAAGGAGGACTGTACTGTCTGATCTGGTTGACCTGTAAACATTTGTATCAATATATATATATTGATACAAATGTTTACAGGTCAACCAGATCAGACAGTACAGTCCTCCTTAACATCCAAGATGCCATGTATACATATATATATATATTTATTTTCTTCCTTTTTTTCTTTGTTGTACTTTTGTTCTACATTTTGTTGTATTGTATTGTTGTTCTTATTGTGCTATTTTGTACACCTGCTAAATAACTTACAAGGGCAATTATTTTGTAAATGCTGGTTGTACTGGAATTTTTTTTTTTTTAATTAAAAAAAAAAGATTTAGTATGTTACTAAACACACAGCAGAATTTGGCCATTAGGCCCATCAAGTCTACTCTGCCATTCAATCATGGCTGATCTCTCTCTCTACCTCCTAACCCCATTCTCCTGCCTTTTCTCCATTACTTCTGACACCTATACTAATCAAGAATCTATCTATCTCTGCTTTTAAAATATCCACTGATATTCAGCCTTTTGAGGCAAGGAATTCCACAGATTCGCCACCCTCCCCATCTCCTTCCTAAAAGAATATCCTTTAATTCTGAGGTTATGACCTCTAGTCCTAGATTCTCCAATTAGAGGAAACATTCTCTCCGCATCCACTCTATCCAAGCCCTACAGGAATAATTTTGACTGGTTGCATGAGGGCTGGTATGGTAATTCCAATGCACAGGAACGTAAAAGGCTGGGGAGAGTGGTGAACTCAGTATTGGCACTCATGGGCACTCCCCATGCATCCCCAACTCCCATCCTGGTCGCACACATTTTTCTCACCACTCACCCTGCTCCTCTCACCTCTTGTATGCACATCTCCCATCCTAGAGTCCCACAGTTCCCTTTCATCCCCTCCTCCTTCATCCGTATCCCTGCCTCCGGCTTTACATTTAATTCTTCTTTTTCCTTATTGGACACTCTTTTATCTCCTTTCACCTCTAGTTTTCATCATTTACTGCACCCATCTGCCAATCAAACCTCTCACCTGATGCCACCTATCGCTTAAAATCAACACAAAAAATTGGAGCAACTCAGTGGGTTAGGCAGCATCTCTGGAGGAAAAGCTTTTGGGTCAAGGCCCTTCTTCAGACTGAGAGTCAGAGGAGAAGGAACCGAGAGATATGAAAAGGTACACAGAACAAATATGATATGCAAAAAGACAGATTAAAGCTATAGATACATAGAAAATAGGTGCAGGAGTAGGCCATTCGGCTCTTCGAGCCAACACCGCCATTCATGGCTAAGCATCCACAATCAGTACCCCGTTGCTGCCTGCTCCCTATATCCCTTGATTCTGCTAGCCCTAAGAGCTTTATCTAATTATCTTTTGAATGCATCCAGTGAATCTAAGGCAGAGAATTCCACAAATTCACAACTCTCTGGGTGAAAACGTTTTCCCTCATCTCAGTTCTAAATGGCCTACCCCTTATTCTTAAACTGTGGTCCCTGGTTCTGGACTCCCCCAACATCGGGAACATGTTTCCTGCATTTAGCGTGTCCAATCCCTTAATAATTTTATATGTTTCTATAGGATCCCCTCTAATCTTTCTAAATTCCAGTGAATACAAGCCCAGTCATTCCATTCTTACATCATATGACAGTCCCGCCATCCTGGGAATTAACCTCGTGAACCTACGCTGCACTCCCTCAATAGCAAGAATGTCCTTCCTCAAATTAGGAGACCAAAACTGCACACAATATTCCAGGTGTGGTCTCACCAGGGGCCTGTACAACAGCAGAAGGACCTCTTTGCTCCTCTACTCAACTCCTTTCGTTATGAAGGCCAAAATGCCATTAGCTTTCTTCACTGCCCTCTGTACCTGCATGCTTACTTTCAGTGACTGATGTACAAGGACACCTAGGTCTCGTTGCACTTCCCCTTTTCCTAATCTGACACCATTCAGATAATAGTCTCCCTTCTTGTTCTTGCCACCATTATACTGCATCTGCCCACGCACCCAACCTATCTAAGTCACCCTGCTTCCTCATAGCATCCTCTTCACAGTTCACACTGCCACCCAGCTTTGTGTCATCTGCAAATTTGCTCATGTTACTTTTAATTCCTTCATCTAAATCATTAATATATATTGTAAATAGCTGCGGTCGCAGCGTTGAACGTCACGTCTGGAGGAAACCTGGCACCGCTCATCACCTGGCCAATACCATACCTACGGTGAAGCATGGTGGTGGCAGCATCATGCTGTGAGGATTTTTTTTAGCGGCAGGAACTAGGAGGATCGAGGGAAAGATGAACGGAGCAAAGTACAGAGAGATCCTTGATGAAAACCTGTTCCAGAGTGTTCTGGACCTCAGACTAGGGTGGAGGTTCATCTTACAGCAGGACAATGACCCTAAGCACACAGCCAAGACAACACAGGATTGGCTTTGTGACAAGTATGTGAAAGTCCCTGAGTGCCAGAGCCAGGACTTGAACCCGACCGAACATCTCTGGAGGGACCTGGAAATAGCTGTGTATCGACGCTCCCCATCCAACCTGCCAGAGCTTGAGAGGATCTACAGCGAAGAATGGGAGAAATTACCCAAATACAGGTGTGCCAAGCTTGTAGCGTCATACCCAAGACTTGAGGCTGTAATTGCTGCCAAAGATACCTCAAAAAAGTACTAGGTATCTAGTACTGAATACTTATGTAAATGTGATATTTCAGTTATTTCTTTTTAATTACTTTGCTAAAATTTCTAAACACCTATTTTCACTTTTTTATTATGGGGTATTGTGTGTAGATTGATGATTAAAAAAAATAATTTTATCCATTTTAAAATAAGGCTGTAACGTAACAAAATGTGCAAAAAGTGAAGGGAAAAGTGAATATTTTCTGAATGCACTGTATACTTTGCGTATTCATATATAACACTTTTAATTCGGTATTTACCTCTCCTCTCACACCGGTTCCTATTTCACCTGACCTTACTCTCTTATCCCTTCTTGAACTTACCGTCCCATTAATTCGGGTGTCTTTCGTAACTTTTCCTGTACTCTCTTTTCCTTTAACACCATCCAATTTGTCAACCCCCCCACACCCCCCAAAATTTAGATTAAACCCACCCGTTTAGCACTAGCTAACTTGCCTGCCAGAATGTTGGTCCCCCAGGTAAGGTGCAACCCGTCCCTTTTGTACAGGTCACCCCTACCCTATAGATCCCAGTGGTCTATAAATGCCGACATGCACAACCACTTCCTGCTGCTCCCCTTGTCTTGGACTCTGGCATCAGGGAGGCAACACACACCATCCTCGAGTCTCGCCTGTTGCCACAGAATCTCCTCTCACCATTGAGTCACCTATCACTACGGCGATACCTGGCTTAACCTGGCGTAGGTCTTTCCGGTTGAGCCACAGGCAGCGCCAGGGTTTGATTGAAAGACCTGTCCGCCGCTCGGACTGGAAGTGTCGCCCATCCCGGCAGCTTCCAAGAGGGTGTACCTGTTTACCTAGGATGGGAGAGGGACGGAGAGAGAGATGGGATGCAAGGGTTACTTGAAGTTAAAGAAATCAATATTTCAAAGCTGCCCAAGCAAAGTATGAGGTGCTGTCGTTTGGCCTCACTCTGCCAATGCATGGAGGACAGCTGTGGGATATGGAGGTGGCCCTAGTGAGGGCCTCATCTACCATGGAAGAAGGCAGCCCCCGTTCCCCAAAGAACGAGGAGATCTCTTCTTCCTCGCCGCCTATCACTTGCCAGACTTTGTCTCGGTCCCACCTCTTTATTTTTTTCCCAGCTTTCTCTCCTCTTCTCCACAATCAGTTTGAAGAAGGGTTCCGACCAGAAGACCAGAAGCTCTGCCCATTCCCCCTCTACAGACGCTGCTTGACCCGCCGCGTCCCCTCTGGCACTTTTTCTTCTGCTCGAGAGTCAAGAGCATTTGCAGTTTCATTTGCCACCAGCATTCCACCCAATAAAATACCTTCTGGACCCAGTGTGCAGCCAGGGTTTGTGCAAAGGCAGCAGCAGAAGGAGTTGCAGGCGGCGGCCGCTTGGCGGTGGCTGGAGCGGGTTCCCCGCGGGGGAAGGTGTGAGCTAAGCCTTGCCTTGCATTGCCTCCCTCCCTCCCTCTGGCCGACGTGCGGAAGAGGCAGGTCCGGGCTCCAGGAGAGAAGCCCCCACCAACTGACCAGAGAGGCTGGCAGCGATGGCGCTTCGAGAGGAGTTGTTGAAAGCCATCTGGCACGCATTCACCGCCCTGGACGTCGACAAATGCGGCAAAGTGTCCAAGTCTCAACTCAAGGTACATTCGCGACTCTTCCCCGTACAGTTGTGTTGTGTGACTTCAACAGTTGCACTCTGACTACTTTAACTCCACCTGCAGTCTCCCGGCCGCTGGGAACTTGGGACAAAAGGGATTCGCGACTAAACAATAATACACGGGCTGTTCAATGATCTTACTTGGTGAAAGTACAGATTTTCAGGGCGATCCGAGATCGAATGCGGGAACTAATGTCTTACAAATCTTACAATGTGTTGTACACTAAGTTACTTCCACTGTTGTTTCACCTAGTGAGTGTAACTTCTTTCATTAACTGCGGCGTTCTGGGAGTACCTTGTGCCAGGGAAACCCCGGTTCATTTTCTTTGTGTTCTACCGTGATTTGAGGTTGGGATATCTCTGGCAACAACTACCTACTGAGCTGTTCAAGTATTACTTTTAGTTAAGATTTCTGGAATCAACAGTATGTTTGTGTGCGCGCTGTGAATTGCCGATAGGGGGCTTGGAAAAACTTTGGATAAATCATAAGGCTGCAGCGAGATTGCTTGTTGAAGCCTAAGTTCCTCTGAGTTGACACAAGGTACAAATAGTAATAATAATAATAATAATAATAACACACATCGTAGAGCAACAGGGAGGTTAAGTGCTATTGTAGAACATCTTTGCTCCTTTACACACCTACCGATTTCCGACTCTTAGTTCATATTGGTCCACTATATTTACACTACCTTCTAGCAACCACACAATGTGAATCTCCTGCATTCCCACTGGTTAGATCTTTCTTTTGATTGCAAACATGCAGGGTGGGGGGATGCGGTAGAAGTGTGTCACTTGAAATGAACGAATTCAATGTCCATACCGTTGGGTTGTAAACTATTCCAAGCGGAATGTAAGGTGCTGTTCTTCCAGTATGGCCTCACTCTAGCCCAATGGAGGAGACTGAGGACAGAAAGGTTGGAATGGAAAGGGGGGGGTAAAATGTTTAGTAGCTAGGAGATCCAGCAGGCCATGGCAGACAAAACACAATCATTCTGTGAAATGATAGACACAAAATGCTGGAGTATCGTCTGAAGAAGAGTCTCAACCCGAAACATCACCCATTCCTTCTCTCCAGAGAAGGTGCCTGTTCCGCAGAGTTACTCCAGCATTTTGTGTCCATTTTCGGTGTAAACCAGCATCTGTAGTTCCTCCTACACTGTTCTGTGAAATGGTCGCCTAGTCTACTCTTGGCCCGGACCCCCTGTCTGAAGAAGGGACTTGACCCAAAACGTAGAGTTTCAAAGTCTACAGAGAGACTTGGGCCTTTTGGAAGGGTGGGCTGAAAGATGGCAGATGGAGTTTAATGCTGATAAGTGTGAGGTGCTGCATTTTGGTAGGACAAATCAAAATAGGACGTACAGGGTAAATGGTAGGGAATTGAGGAATGCAGTGGAACAGAGGGATCTGGGAATAACTGTGCATTGTTCCCTGAAGGTGAAATCTCATGTGGATAGGGTGGTGAAGAAGGCGTTTGGTATGCTTGCCTTTATAAATCAGAGCATCGAGTATAGAAGTTGGGATGTAATGTTAAAATTGTACAGGGCATTGGTGAGGCCGAATCTGGAGTATGGTGTGCAGTTCTGGTCGCCAAATTATAGGAAGGATGTCGACAAAATGGAGAGGGTACAGAGGAGATTTACTAGAATGTTGCCTGGGTTTCAGCACTTAGGCTACAGAGAGAGGTTGAACAGGTTGGGTCTTTATTCTTTGGAGCGTAGAAGGTTGAGGGGGGACTTGATAGAGGTTTTTTAAATTTTGAGAGGGACGGACAGAGTTGACGTGGGTAGGCTTTTCCCTTTGAGAGTGGGGAAGATTCCAACAAGGGGACATAGCTTCAGAATTGAGGGACAAAAGTTTAGGGGTAACATGAGGGGTAACTTCTTTACTCAGAGGGTGGTGGCTGTATGGAATGGGCTTCCGGTGGAAGTGGTGGAGGCTGGCTCGATTTTATTATTTAAGAGTAAATTGGATAGGTATATGGATAGGAGGGGATTAGAGGGTTATGGTCTGAGTGCAGGTAGATGAGACTAGGTCAGGGAGAATGGTCGGCGTGGACTGGTAGGGCCGGACAGGCCTGTTTCCATGCTGTAGTTGTTATATGGTTATATGGTTATATGGTAATCTATTCCTTTTTTCCAGAGATGCTGCCTGGCCCGTTCAATTACTCCAGCTTTTTTGTGTTTATCTTCGGTTTAAACCAGCATCTGCAGTTCCTTCCCAGTCTAGTTGAAAATAAATTTGGCATCTGGTCACGTGAATAGTTATAATTTTGGTTGTAATTTCCCAATCATGCCTCCACAGGAAATCCAACCCTTTTAGAGGAAGTCTTGCAAGATTTTCCATCTATTCTAATTGTGTTTTGCACTAATGCCTTGTTTTATTTACTTTTCACTGTCTTATAGAAATTGTATAATTAATATATGTTTTTTTGAGTGCATGTGACTGATGCTGCTGCAAGCATGATTTTCTTCGTACCTATATCTCACTGTACATGTCCATATGACAATAAACATAACTTGATGGGCTTTTTGCCTTGACCTACATTCTAGATCACTTCTGACACTATACCTCGATTATCCTGGTATTTGTATTGGTTAATTACGGTTGCGTGTACCGAGATACAGTGAAAATATTTTGCTTCCGTGCTGTCTAGTGAAATAAAATCATAGTATACATAGCATTGCAGTGGCAGGGAGAAAGTCCAAGGTCTGTGATGAGGTAAATTGGAAGTTTGAGATTACACTCTCGTTAATGGAAGGGGCTTTCAAGTAGTCTGATAACAGCAAGAAAGAAGCTGTTCTTGAATCTGGTGGTGTGAACTTTCAAGCTTTAGTCTCTGAAGGGAGAGGGGAGAAGAGGGAATAACTGGGTGAAAAAGGTCCGTGATTATGCTGGGTGCTTTCCCAATGTAGTGTGACATGCAGATGAATGTATGGAGGCTGGTTTGTGTGGTGGACTGGGCTACATTCACAATACTTTGCAATTTCTTGTGGTTTTGGGCAGTGCTGTTGGCCGAGCCATGCTGTGATTCATCCCAGTTGTATGTTTTCTGCAGTGCATTTTTAAAAGTTGGTGAGAGTTATTGACAAAATGTCAAACTTTTTTCATCTTCTGAGGATACTTCTGGTGTGCATGTTTGGGGAACCATGTTATAGGCTGTTTAATAGTTGTAACCATCCCGCATCCAGCAACAATAGATAACTACCACTCGGGTTTTATTTCTTTTGCCAAATTAGTTGATTTTTTTAGTGATGAAAAATATCATCATGTGTAAAGGTTACCAGAGGAATCACTATGAATGCTTACTTTAGAGGATTATTTAAAATTTTTACAAACATCGTCTTTCATATGAAAATGAAAGGAAGATTGTCTGTTATCTTTTTGAAAGATTGAATGATCTACTCATTATCCTGTACATTAAGTTTAATCTCCAATGGTGTTGGCATATGCAATTTTGCAAACTATTACTACATGCAGAATTGATTTGCTTTTCCTTTTGCATTGGCTTGTTAATAATTTCAAACATGAAGTAATACAACACTGGAAGAGGCCCTTCGCCCCATGATGTCTGTGCTGACTATGATACCAATTTAAAATGCACCTCTGGCTACACATGGTCTGCATCCCTCAATTCCTTGCCTGTTCAAGCGTCTGTTATAAATTCAAGCGTTAATCCCAGTACTGGGTCCAATTTTTTCTATACCTAAGAGATTTCAAGTGCTCATCTAGTCACTACTCATACTGTCAGTAACTTTGCTTCAACCATTCTTTTCGGCAGTGCATTCCAGGTACTTCTCTGGATGAAGAAAGTCCCCTCATATCCCGTCTAAATTTCTTCCTTCTTGCGCTGCACCTATGTGCTCTAGTTTTATCTACTCAAATGGGGAAATATTTCCTGCAGTCCAGACCCTATGTTTACCTCTCATAATGTTAGATACCATAATTGTGTGCTCTCTCAACTTTTTCTGCTCCAGTGAGAATGGACCAAGCTTCTCCAGTCTTTCCTCGTAGCTGAACTGCTGACATCCCAAGCGACATCCTGACGAATCTCATTTGTGCCCTCTCCAGCGCTAACACATCCTTCTCATACCTTGGTGACCAGAACTGCACACCATACTCCAGGATGTACTGCACTGATCCCCCAATGCAGTGCCAGGATAGGAGGCCATGTTGACAAGAGGAAACTTAATCGTTTAGGATTATTTCCATTGGAAGAAAATAAGCTACGAGATATAGTGATTGTTTATGAATCAAAGAGGTGGTTGATAAGATGCAGGAAACATGAAGTCTTTTAAGTATAAATTACAAAATAGATTTCGAAATGGACAAATGGGCAAAGAGGAAAATGGTGGTTTTGCGTTGTTGCAAAAGCTCTCGGATTTGTTGGGTAAGTTGGCCTTCTACCGTTTAATAAATTTCTTAGGTTTCATGACAAAATTCCATTGGAATTATGCAGCAAAGGGCTGTCTTTTGTATTGACTAGCCATAATTCAGATCTGCATGTATAAAATCTCTCAATTTTTGTTATATTAGTGTTTTTCTCACTAAATTAGCAAAGGAGGATGCCCGTGTACTTTAGGTGTAATTAAATATTCAATTCCGGCAACTACACCTGCATTCGACACCAACACCATTGTCAAGTTTGCAGACGACACAACGGTGATCGGGCTTATCACCAACGGTGATGAAACAAACTATAGAGCGGAGGTGCAGAACCTGGCGGACTGGTGCTCGGATAACAACCTGTCCCTAAATACCACCAAGACCAAGGAGCTGATCATCAACTTCCGTAGGTCACTTAACGGGGAATATGCCCCGATCTCTATCAACGGGGACAGTGTGGAGAGAGTGTCTAGCTTCAAGTTTCTGGGCACTCACATTTCGGAGGACCTTTCATGGTCCAATAACACTGCTGCGCTGGTCAAGAAGGCACAACAAAGACTGTTCTACCTAAGAACACTGAAAAAGTCTGGTCTACCCCAACAGCTGCTGACGACCTTCTACCGCTGCACCATAGAGAGCATCCTAACGCATGGCATCCCTGTGTGGTACCTCAGCTGCACGGAGGCAGAAAGGAAAGCTCTTCAGCGGGTAGTCCATAGAGCTCAGAGGACCATCGGAACACAGCTACCAGACTTGGAGGGCATCTACAACACACGATGCCTCAGAAAAGCCACCAGCATCCACAAAGACTCTTCACACCCCTGCAACAGTCTGTTCGAACTCCTTCCATCGGGCAGACGATACAAGGCCTTCTACGCCCGCACCTCCAGACTCAGGAACAGCTTCATCCCCAGGGCCATAGCTGCTATGAACCGGTCCTGCTGAGCCGGATGGTCACATCGCACAGTGATCCGGCACAGATCTACTTGCACTTTATTCTGTGTTAAAACTGTTACAATTGTTTTGTTGGGTTGTAGTTGGTTAAATTAATTAAATTATTGCATCGTATGGGAGGCGCATTCCCAATCTCGTTGTACCCCCGGGTACAATGACAATAAAGATATATTGTATTGTATTGTACTGGTGCACAGTGGCTGCAAGTGTGCTATCTGCAAATTGTAGTTACTCACCTAGGCTACTGTGACATTTAAAATCCACGCCCTCTAAGTCCAGAAGGACAAGGAACGATGGGAGCATGGGATCATTATATATTACGAATGAGCATGGGGGAAAGGACGTTATAGGAAGAAAATAATTAGAGTTAAAAAAAATGTTAGAATAAATTCATGCATATTTGGAAGTTACCTCATCGTAATGCTGAATGCACACCACACATGGAAATGTGTGAAAATACTGGGTGAAGTTTGCATTGGATATTGTGAAATACCATTAAGAAACTAATTTTGGGAAATTATTTGAAACTGCAATTTGATGTAACATATATTGGGTACTGACATTTCAACAGGCACAAAACAGTGCAAGACCGGTTATTTGGTCATAAACCAGCTGAGTTCTTCCAACACATTGCATTTTGCTTGAAGTGGAGTTGTACTTTTGCCTCTGAGCAGGATTTCATGCATGTTGCTCTGGAGGATTGCCAATGCAGCCTTTTCCTTTCAATCATGCTCTCGTGTGAAAATAAAATTGTCATCTTTAACCCATTCTACAAATGCTGGTGAGCAGATGGATAGTAGATAATTTAACAGATAACGATATGATAGTGGTCTTTTAAGGGAAGGGCACTTGGTAATGCAGGTGATTGATAGGTTCTGAATTAGCAAGGGTGTCAAATGTTACAGTGAGAAGGCAGGGGAATGGGGTTGAGAGGGAAAAATAGATTGAATGGCCTGGTTCTGCTCCTATATCTTATGGTCTAAACCATAACCTCTTATCTAGATTCAAATGGGACACTATCGTTATATTAAAATTTAGAATGGCTTTTGCCTTCAGTTTATATTTAAAGAAAATATATGGAATATGAGAGTTGTGAATTTGTGGAATTCTCTGCCAGTGCATCCAGAAGATGTATCTTTCACGTTGATCATTTTCCAGCCTCGTTCTCTGGATGTTGATCACCTTTCTTAGCTGCCCGTCTTCCTGTGTATATTTTCATAGAAACATTTACTATTGTTTTTAAATAGTCAACAAGAACAATGAAATAGCAGAGATGTTAAATCTGTTTTTTTGCATGTCTTCATTGTGGGGAGGAATCTGCAAATATCCTGAAGATAGTAGATGGCTAATTTCAAATAACAGCAGTTTGTAAAAATAAATAAATCCGATTATAAGGGATGAAATATGAAGAAATTCAGGGCTGATGGAGAAGAAATTGCCAGCACCCGATGGCCTGAAGCCAAGGGTTTTAAAGGAAGAGGCTGCAGAAATAGGTTGAACATTTTCAAAATTTGCTCATTTCCAGGAGGGTACCATAACATTGGAAAACAGCCAATGTGATTCCTTTCTTTAAAAAGGAAGGAAGGAAGGCAGAAGAAGACGGTGAATTAAAGGCCCGCTAGTGCAACATCAACGATTGGCAAGATTCTAGAGCCAAAGAGGAAATAACTAATCATTTCGGAAAGCTAAATATAATTAAACCTAATCAACATGGTTTAGTGTTCTTAAAAGATATAACAGGCAGAGTTGGCAGAGGGAAACATGGGGATGCGGTGGATTTAGAGTTCCAAAAGACCACTTCAGAGGTCGATACATCAATTAAGAGCCCAAGTTATCAGAAAAATTGTTTTGGCACAGATTGATAAATTTCCATCCCATGTTAAACATAAGTGGAATAAGTGGGTCCTTTTCAGGCAGAGGGAAGTAAGACCTAGAATACCCTGGGGATCAGTTGTTAGCCGTCAATTGTTAACGCTTTGCATTAATGACCTGGAGAAGGAAATGAAGCGTAAGGTTCCCAAGTTTGCTGATGATGCAAAAATACATGGAAGGCCATGTTGTGATGCAGATTTTGTGATTCTGCAATGGAATATAGATAGATTGAGTGTAACGGACCGCAGGCAGACCCAAATGCAGCACACGGAATCAAGGAAATAGTTTTTAGAAAGAGCTTTATTTCTACCCGCTCGTGGTCGAGGACAGAAGACTGAGGCGTTCACCAGGGCGACGACGAGCATGAAGGTCAGGAGCAGGCAGGGTCGGCAACGGGAAATCAGTCCGAGAGAATGCTGGAGAGTCTTGCATCAGAGCTAAGAACAATCTGGCAAAGAGTGTGTGTGCAGGAAGGGTTTATATACTGGCTTGATTGGTGATCTGGAGCAGGTGAGGGGAGTTGGCTTAACGTGATGGGCGCGGCTGGCAAGTGAGTTAACAGGACAGACTGTGACATTGAGTGAGCTGGCAAACAGAATTTAACGTGGGAAAGTATGAGGACATGCATTTTCAGTAAGGGAAATAAAAAGGTAGATTGTTATTCCAAATAGAGAGAAACTAAAAATGAATGAAGTTTGGAAGGTTCTGAAAAGCTGCTAAGCAGGTTCAAGTTGTTAAGACAGCAAACAGCATATTATTCTTTGTTACAAAGGTGTTTGAGTTTATGAATAGGAAGGTTTTATTACAGTTGTACTGAGTGTTGGTGTGGCCACAATAGAATACCGGGCACTTTCCCTTGCAACCGCATGAGATACAACACCTGTCCCTTTACCTCCCCCCTCAACTCCATCAAAGGACCCAAACATTCTTTCCAGGTGAGACAGAGGTTCACCTGCACCTCCTCCAACCTCATCTATTGCATCCGCTGCTCTAGATGTCAACTCATCTATATCGGCGAAACCAAGCGCAGGCTCGGCGATCGCTTCGCTGAACACCTGCGCTCGGTCCGCATTAACGCAACTGATCTCCCGGTGGCCCAGCACTTTAACTCCCCCTCCCATTCCCAGTCTGACCTCTCTGTCATGGGCCTCCTCCAGTGCCATAGTGAGGCCCGCCGGAAATTGGAGGAGCAGCACCTCATATTTCGCCTGGGCAGTTTGCGGCCCGGTGGTATGAACGTCGACTTCTCCAACTTCAGATAGCTCCTCTGTCCCTCCCTTCCCCTCCTCCTTACCAGATCTCCCTCTATCTTCCTGTCTCCACCTATATCCTTCCTTTGTCCCACCCCCGACATCAGTCTGAAGAAGGGTCTCGACCCGAAACGTCACCCATTCCTTCTCTCCCGAGATGCTGCCTGACCTGCTGAGTTACTCCAGCATTTTGTGAATAAATCGATTTGTACCAGCATCTGCAGTTATTTTCTTATAGAATACTGTGTACAGTTTTGGTTCCCTTAGCTAAGAAAGGATATTGTAGCATTGAAGATAGTCGTAACTAATTCACCGCATTCCTGGGATGAGAGGGCTGGCATGTCAAGACAGGCCAGACAGTTTGGGTATGTACTCCTTGGAGTTTGGGAGAGTGAGGGATGACCATGTTGAAACATATAAAATCCTAAATTGACTCGACAAGGTAGATGTTGAGATGGTTTAATAAATGGGAACTTAGCTGCAAAATAATGGCAAGTCATGTCAACTGAGATGATTATAAATTTCATCTGAGGTAGTACACTTCTGGAATACGCTCTTTGAGGGAGTGGAGGAGGCCAGATCATTAGATATGTTTAAGGGCAGAAAGATAAATATTTTGAAGATTGATGAATTGAGGGTCACGGGGAACTGACGGAAGAGGAGTTGAGGCCCGCAAAGATCTGCCTTGTTCATATTGAATGGCGGGACAGGACTCAGTTGCTGCTGGTGATTCCTTTTTTCAGAATTAATTGGAAATTTTTACATGAGTGTGCAAATTCTATTTTGTAGAAACGGTGATGGCATTTTATTGAAACTTGGTTAACAAATGCTCTTGTAGCTGTGCTATTAAAACATGGTGTGAAACTATGTTGCTCTGAACAGGATAGTTGCTGTTTATAAACACAAGGCCACAAGTATATTTATTCATGCAGCACATGGGTGGGTAACGGGATTTTTTTTTCCTGTTTTCTTAATTTTTTTTCTCTGCCATCTTCCGAAGTCAATAATGTGCTGCATCATTTGTAGATTCAGATTAGTTTACTGTTATATACATTGGGGTGCAAAGAATTTCCTTGTTTGCATGAAGCTCATAGAGTACGCAGCATACATGATAATGATAGATAATGATCGAACAAATACATTGATAGATGCAAAACAGCAAAATGGTCCAAAGATTGTAATGAAATCTGAAGTAGTGCAATAACAGAATAACCAAACGAGATAGAGTTGCTAGTAACACGGCAGTGCCAGCAGGAAGGGGATCAGAAAGTGATGACTGGTTATTGAGTCTGAAAACAATGGGGAGGAAGCTGTTCTTATGTTTGGACATGTGGGCTTTCAAGCCTCTCTATCTTCTCCCAGAAGGCAGAAGAGGGAATAGCAGACATCCTTGGCAATACTAGCAGCCTTCCTGATGCAACGTACCGTGAAGGTGGAAGGAAGTGACAATCTCTTGACGTTCTGGGCTGTGTTCACCACGTTCTGCAGGTTCCGGTGGTTTAACAGTCGAGGAATTGCCATGCCAGGCTGAGATGCATCCCATCAGAATACATTTTACAGCGCATCTATAGAAGCTCTCATGCACATGGTGAATTTTCTTAGGCGCATAAGAAATTTAAATGTGCTGATGCGCTTTCTTGATTACCACATCAGTATGAAGGGACCAGGTTAGGTTTCTGCTGATATGGATGCCCAGGACCCTGAAACTGACACCCATATCTACAGAAGCTCCATTGTTGATGATAGGTTGTGTTCACTCCCTCAATTCTTTAGGTCAACGACCAACTAGTTCTTCTTGCTGATTGCTGATAACAGGCTAGATTGTTATTCTCACACCGTGCCACAAGGTTCCTGATCTCTTAGAAACATAGACACATAGAAAATATGTGCAGGAGTAGGCCATTCGGCCCTTCGAGCCAGCACCATCATTCAATATGATCATGGATGATCATCCAAAATCAGTACCCCGTTCCTGCTTTTTCCCCATATCCCTTGATTCCGATAGCTCTAAGAGCTAAATCTAACTCTCTTGAAACCATCCAATGAATTGGCCTCCACTGCCTTATGAATTCCACAGATTCACAACGTTCTGTGTGAAAAAGTTTTTCCTCATTTCAGTCCTAAATGGCCTACCCCTTATTCTTAAACTGTGACCCCTGGTTCTGGACACCCCCAACATTGGGAATATTTTTCCTGCATCTAGCCTGTCCAATCCCTTAAGAATTTTATATCTTTCTTTAAGATCCCCTCTCATCCTTCTAAATTCCAGTGTATACAAACCTAGTCGCTCCAGTCTTTCAACATATGACAGTCCCGCCATTCCGGGAATTAACCTAGTAAACCTATGCTGCACGCCCTCTCATCCTTCTAAATTCCAGTGAATTTGTTCCTCTTGTTTCATACCTTGTTTCAGTAATCACTAGCTGTTCACTTGCCCAGTCTGCTTGCTTCCCGAGTCATCGAGTGATACTGTGTGGAAACAGGCCCTTCGGCCCAACTTGTCCACACCGGCCAACACGGCCAACAGTCACTAAAAGCATTATTTTCTTCCATCGTCATTGTTTCCATAGGTGCTGCCCCCCAACCCGTAAGTAACCCTGTAAACCACACTTCCCACAACATGTAAGGAGCTTGTTCACCTTTTCGTTCCTTGGATTCACCTGACTGCTGTTTCTTTCCCTTCCCTGAGCATTCCAATCTAACCACTTTCTTGGAATCCTGTTTTCTATTCTTCTCTAGTTTGTCTCAAGTTTTCTTTCCCTCTCTAGTCAAGTCAAGTCAATTTTATTTGTATAGCACATTTAAAAACAACCCACGTTGACCAAAGTGCTGTACATCTGATTAGGTACTAAGGAAAAAAAATGAAACATACAGTAGCCCGCAAACAGTTCACAGCGCCTCCTCAATGAGCCTCAAACGCTAGGGAGTAGAAATAGGTTTTGAGCCTAGACTTAAAGGAGTCGATGGATGGGGCAGTTCTGATGGGGAGAGGGATGCTGTTCCACAGTCTAGGAGCTGCAACCGCAAAAGCGCGGTTACCCCTGAGCTTAAGCCTAGACCGCGGGATAGTGAGTAGCCCCAAGTCGGCCGACCTGAGGGACCTGGAGTTAGAGAGGGGGGTTAGAAGATTTTTGATGTAGGGGGGGGGAATGTCCATTTAGGGCTTTATACGTGAATAGGAGGAGCTTGAAGTTGATTCTGTACCGTACAGGGAGCCAGTGGAGAGAGGCCAGAATCGGGGTGATGTGGTCCCTTTTACAGGTACCCGTCAGGAGTCTCGCTGCGGCGTTTTGGACCAGTTGCAGGCGGGACAGGGAAGATTGGCTGATCCCAGTGTATAGGGAGTTGCAGTAGTCTAGGCGGGAGGAAATGAAAGCGTGAATGATTTTTTCTGTGTCGTCGAATTGGAGGAAAGGTTTGATTTTAGCTATGGTTCGAAGTTGGAAGAAGCTGGCTTTTACCACAGCGTTGACTTGCTTATCAAATTTTAATGCAGAGTCAAATATCATGCCTAAGCATTATGTTCCTGAGCTCCTTGTTCTCGTTGAAGTGCCCAGCACTCATCTTTCCATTCTGGCTTCCATGCAAGCTGATATTAAAATCTCCGTCCTTTCCTTGGACACTGATGCCCTTTTACCCATTCCTTTTTCAAATCTCCCATCAGTATCCTTCATTTAAAAATAATTAGTGTCTCTGCTTTTGTTGCGATCTGTGGGCCCGATTCCAACATCCCTTTCCTTTCAAATCCCTAAGAGTCACGTCACCTCCCAAATCTGCACTCGTGTAGTGTACATCTTCCTGTTTGAACATCTCTAATCACATTTCTGACTGGACATATCTTCTTTCGTGTCCATCATCCATGCTTCAAATGTTACATCACTGTCATCGTCCGTCCTGAAAAGGGTGCAAGCTTCCGGTGACGATCAGTGGGAGCCATCACTTGTACAATAGATGATGGTGGTAGCAGAATTAGCTCAGGACACTTCCAGTTTCCAGTCCTGCGACGTGAATGCTTCTGCCATGGGGCCACTGGACATATGATCGAATAGTTCAAAAATCGATGTGGAGGTGACAGTGTGACTCTTTGCTGATGTGTTGTGGTCTTTAAAATTGTTGACCACTCGTTTCAGATCTAACACCACCACCATTGGCTGGTGGAGTTGGACAGTTGCTGCTTGTATTTTTTGATGAACAAAATAATCTTTGAAGATTCATATTAGTTTTGGAGTAACTATCACGGTTTGTGACCTCCACTGACAGCCTGCCTGCACACCCCTAACCCCTGCCCCAGACAGTCAGAGCCCATTTCAGAATTCACAACCCAAGAGCCAGGAATCTGAACGTGAAACATTACGTGCGGAAACTGTTCACAGTTCAGGCGGCATCTGAGGGTGAAACAGTTCACTGTTTTGATGAAAAGTCATTACTGTTTCCTGTGCTTCTCCATTAGCTTCACTGTAGCACTAGCTGATGGCAATCTGGGTGTACCAAATGACCATGTGTAACTAGGAAAAGAGGATGTAACTAGGAAAATGGACAAGGGAGAACCAGTGGATGGAGTGTACCTGGACTTTTAGAAAGCCTTCAATAAGGTCCCACATTGGAGATTAGTGGGCAAAATTAGAGCACATGGTATTGGGGGTAGGGTACTGACATGGATAGAAAATTGGTTGGCAGACAGAAAACTCAAAGAGTAGGTATAAATGGGTACCTTTCAGAATGGTAGGCAGTGACTAGTGGGGTACCGCAAGGCTCGGTGCTGGGACCACAGCTATTTACAATATACATTAATGACTTAGATGAAGGAATTAAAAGTAACATTAGCAAATTTGCAGATGACACAAACCTGGGTGGCAGTGTGAAGTGTGAGGAGGATGCTATGAGGATGCAGGGTGACATGGATAGGTTGAGCTCTTAATGATAGCGGAGTCAAGGGATATGGGGAGAAGGCAGGAATGGGGTACTGATTGTGGATGATCAGCCATGATCATGGTGACAATAGAAAATAGACAATAGGTGCAGGAGTAGGCCATTTGGCCCTTCGAGCCAGCACCACCATTCAATGTGATCATGGCAGATCATTCTCAATCAGTACCCCGTTCCTGCCTTCTCCCCATACCCCCTGACTCCACTATCCTTAAGAGCTCTATCTAACTCCCTCTTGAATGCATTCAGAGAATTGGCCTCCACTGCCTTCTGAGGCAGAGAATTCCACAGATTTACAACTCTCTGAGTGAAAATGTTTTTCCTCATCTCCATTCTAAATGCCCTACCCCTTATTCTTAAACTGTGGCCCCTTGTTCTGGACTCCCCCAACATTGGGAACATGTTTCCTGCCTCTAACGTGTCCAACCCCTTCATAATCCTATATGTTTCGTTAAGATCCCCTCTCATCCTTCTAAATTCCAGTGTTTACAAGCCTAGTCGCTCCAGTCTTTCAACATATGACAGTCCCGCCATTCCGGGAATTAACCTAGTAAACCTACGCTGCACGCCCTCAATAGCAAGAATATCCTTCCTCAAATTTGGAGACCAAAACTGCACACAGTACTCCAGGTGCGGTCTCACTAGGGCCCTGTACAACTGCAGAAGGACCTCTTTGCTCCTATACTCAACTCCTCTTGTTATGATCGCCAACATTCCATTGGCTTTCTTCACTGCCTGCTGTACCTGCATGCTTCCTTTCAGTGACTGATGCACTAGGACACCCAGATCTCGTTGTACGTCCCCTTTTCCTAACTTGACACCATTCAGATAATACTCTGCCTTCCTATTCTTACCACCAAAGTGGATAACCTCACACTTATCTACATTAAACTGCATCTGCCATGCATCCACCCACTCACACAACCTGTCCAAGTCACCCTGCAACCTCGTAGTATCTTCCTCACAGTTCACACTACCACCCAGCTTAGTATCATTTGCAAAATTACGGTGGATTTTACTGAACAATCAAGACGTACTTTTAAATCTTACTTTACAAACGAAGGAATTAAGTTGAGGAAAGCTTTTCAAATATTAGATTCTTCAGAAAGAAATAGATGAAGTAGTCTGATGATGTGCACAAAATCGCTACAAGCCCCAGAGCTGGAGGACGAAGTCGACAAGCAGTCTATATGTACCGTAACTCCTGTGAGTAAAGAGGGGTCATTCAAGGAATTGAATCAGTCGGATGGATATGTGTAAGAAGGAACTGCAGATGCTGGTTTAAACCGAAGATAGACACAAAATGCCGGGGTAACTCAGCGGGACAGGCAGCATCTCTGGAGAGAAGGAATGGGTGACGTTTCGGGTCCAGACCCTTCTTCGTGTATTATCAGACGGGATGGATACGTGATTGATTGGGAATGTTTGGGTTGTACCTTTTACCAAGCCTGCGATTTTCCATTTCTCGTTTTGCGAGAATGCACTTCAGCTAAAATCAACCCGAGTCGAAAAAAGTGCTGTACAGAACAAACATTTATGTTGAGCCTATAAATAGTCATTTTAGTTCTCAAATTGATAAATTTACAACATAACAAATTGACCTCCCAAAGGAATTGTCATTGAGTTTATTTTTAAATCTGAAATTATTGGTTATAGATTAGCTGTTTTTAAATGTGGTGAATTACTTTTGCCGAATTATGTTTTTGCCTTTCAACTAATAAATGACTTCTTACAGATGAGTAAAATGTACATTTTAATTTTGTTTAATAAGTTTAAATACCAACACGAGATTGAGCACATACTCCAGCCTTGCAACATGGAGGGTGTGCTATATTGTGGAAGAATTTAGCATTATGATTTTAACGTAAGACCTTTACCATTAACTTCCACCCTTCCCTCAAATTCATTTGGACACATCTCTGATACATCTCATCCCTTTCGTGATTTATCTGTCTCCATCACAGGGGACAGACCATTGACTGACGTCCACTACAAAACCACCGACTCCCAAAGTTAGACACAAAAGGCTGGACTACCTCAGTGGGACAGGCAGCATCTCTGGAGAGAAGGAATGGGTGACATTTCAGGTTGAGACCCTTCTTCAGACTGGTTAGGGATAAGGGAAACGAGAGATATAGACAGTGATGCAGAGAGATAAAGAACAATGAGTGAAAGATATGCAAAAAATTAACAAAGATAAAGGAACAACAGGCCATTGTAAGCTGTTTGTAGGGTGGAAATGAGAAACTAGTGCGACTTGGGTGGGGGATGGATAGAGAGAGAGAGAGAGGGAATGCCGGGGCTACCTGAAGTGAGAGAAATCAATATTCGTACCACTGGGCTGTAAGCTGCCCAAGCAAAATATGAGATGCTGTTCCTATAATTTGCGTTGAGCCTCACTCTGACAATGGAGGAGACGGAGGTCGGAAAGGTCTGTGTAGGAATGGGAAGGAGAATTAAAGTGTCCAGCAATTGGGAGCTCGCGTTGGTTCCGCGAAACAATCACCCAGTGTGCGTTTGGTCCCTCTGATGTATAAGAACACCTCATCTTGGGTGCAGATGCGGTGTAGACGGAGGAATTGGGAGTAGGGGACAGTCTTTGCAGGAAGCAGGGTGTAAAGGAGTGTAGTCGAGATAGTTGTGGGAGTCAGTGGGTGTGTAATAGACGTCAGTCAATAGTCTATTTCTTGTGATGGAGACTGTGAGATCAAGAAAGGGGAGGTAGGTGTCGGAGATGGTCCAAGTAAATTTGAGACCCAACGTTACCTGGACAACACTTACCTCTTGCAAAGACCCTATTCCCTACTCTCAATTTCACCATCTCCGCTACATCTGCTCTCATGGTAAGGTTTCCATTCCAGGACATCAGAGATATCCTCTTTCTTTAATAAATGTGGTTTCTCCATGCTGTCATAGATGGACCCCTCACCCACGTTCTCCTCTGTGTTCTGTCGTGAGAGCACTCCCCCTTTTTCCAGGTGGAACAAGGATAGAGATCCTGGTCCTTGCCTTTCACCCCACCAGCCCCCGACACCCAAAAGCATTATTCTCCAACATTTCTGCCGCCTCCAATATGATCCCACCATTAATCACATCTTCCATCCCCACGCTTTTCTACTTTCTGCAGGGACTGTTCCCTCTGCAGCTCCTTGCCACCATCCTCATCCCTTCCCACCCAAACCACCCGCTCCCCAGGTACTTTCCCCTGCAACCGCAGGAGATGCAACACCTGTCCCTTTACCTTCCCCCACCCACCACCCATCCAGCTAGTCCTTCCACACGAGGAGGTTTACTTGCACCACCTCTAACCTTGTTTACTGGTGTGGCCTCCTTTACATCGGTGCGACCAAGTGTAGATTTGGCCGTCCACCAAGGCCTACTGGATCTCCTGGTAGCTGACCATTTTAACTCTTCCTCCCATTACCATACTGACCTTTCTGTCCTGGGTCTTCTCCATTGCCAGAGTGAGGTAGCTTACATCCCAGCAGCATAAACATTGAATTCTGCTATTTTAGGTGACCGACCAACATCCACCCCCCTCCCCTCCCCTCCCCCCCCCTCTACCTCCTTCCTTCTCCCACCCCTTCCCACTTCTTTTCATCTCCTCCTCACCCTGTGCCCCACCTGAACTTGCACCATTTTCCCCCTTTCCTTTGCCTTCTACCAACATTCCTGCCTCTGACCTCATAATTTGAAACTCTTCCACCCTTGTCTCACAACGATTGCAATTTCATCTCTGGCCAATGTGTAACTATCTGCCTATAACCCCTCCTCCCCTTCACTGTATTCGCCTGTTACTTTCCACACGCTGTCCTGCCTTTCCTCTCCACCAGCTCCCTTTCCCTCAGCCCGCTCCCGCTCCCCCTCCCGGAATCCATGTTCTCCAGAGACGCTGTCTCACCCGCTGAGCTACCCCAGCACTTTGTGTCTTTGATTTTAAAGTAAGGCTGTTTACCTTTCCCAGGTGACCGTAAGTGATTACATGGCACTTTCCAATGATGACACAGAAATTTTCCAATTGTCCTGCTCAAAGTTCCTTCTTTAGCTGACGTCACCTCATGAAATTTTGGGAAGCAAGTTCATACTTGTCGCTAGTACATAATGTGTAACATAGTTACAGCGGTCGGTGCCTTGCCTCAACTGTTAAAACTTGCTTTTATTGAGTTCCATGGAACCAACTGTCATTATCTTAGCTACTTAGTACAATTGACCAAGCACTTTCACCTTCATGTTATTCAACTGCACTCTGATTGAGGACATTTTTTTCCAATTTACCCACGTGGCAATTTTAAGTGTTCTGTGAAAGAAAATCTGTAATATGATGCTGGGGCTACGAAGGGTGCTGTATTAGATTATAGGAATTATTCTTTATAGAAATCAACATCTTTGAAGGTTGATTTTATTGATTTTAATTGATTAATTTATAAATTTTATTGATTTTAACCAAGTTAGATTTGCTTTCCGAGGATTAGAGATTATTTGTGTGGTGTATTTACCATTTTGAGTTTTGTGTTTTGGCAGCTGAGCCTTGCCGTAGTTCCGGGTATAAAGCATTGTGGGATACCTGATTACACTCTCTGGTGGTGTTGAAGTAAAGCAGCCATATGTTGTATGCTAACCTGTCTCACTCGTCGATTCTTATCATAATACACCACAGTTAAAGTTGGCGACGAGGATAAAACAAGCAGAAAATGCCTATCATAGGTTCCATAGGGGAGTTCGCCCCGAAGACAGAGTCTTGGTCGGCGTATGTGGAACGTTTAGAGCAGTTTTTTGAGGCTAACGACATTGCAGTGGAGAAGTAAGTAGCTACTCTGTTAAGTGTGATGGGAGCATCTACATATGGTCTGTTAAGGAACCTGGTGCAGCCGCTGAAGCCAAAAGATAAGTCCTACGATGACATTGTGAACATTTTAAAGACTCATTTTGAACCCAAGCCGTTGCTTATTGCGGAGAGATTCCGCTTTAACCGATGCAACCAGCGGGCGGATGAGTCTGTGACCAGTTACGTTGCGGAGCTGAAACAGTGTGCAGTTAACTGAGTTTGGAGCGACGTTGAACGAGACGCTTCGGGACCGTTTTGTCAGTGGGATTTGTAATGAGGCAAGCCAGCGCCGGCTGTTGTCGGAGTCCAACCTGACTTTTGCACGGGCATTTGAAATCGCCCTCAGCATGGAGACTGCGGAGAGAGACACGCAGCAGCTGCGGGGACACGAGGTACGTCCGAACCAAGTGCATAAAGTGGATGCGCACACGGTTAAGCAAACGGGGAGGAACTGCCATAGATGTAACGGCAAAAATCACAGCCCACAGGTGTGTCGCTTTAAAGATGCAAAGTGTTACAACTGTGGTAAAACCGGGCATATTAAAAGGGCATGCAGAGGAAAAGTGGCGGCGGCACCGACACAGAGCAGATATAAACGACAGACTGATAAAAACACAAAGTATGTGGAGGCAGAGGAAATAGTGTTGCCAATGTTTTCATTAGTAAATGGCAACAACTGTAAACAAGCATACCGGGCATGTTTTGTGGTTAATGGCAAAGAAGTCAAACTAGAAATTGACACCGGAGCTGCCGTGAGCATTATCTCAGAGGAGCTGTTTCAGACCACCTTTTTAAAGCAACCACTTGGGCTTGCTGAAGTCACACTGAAGACATACACAGGGGAGGTTATTCCTGTGTTGGGACAGTTTGAAGCCACTGTCAAATATGAGAGTCAGAGTGAGCAGCTACCAATGATTGTGGTAAAGGGAGCAGGACCAGCTTTGTGTGGAAGGAACTGGTTAAAAAAGCTCACCTTAAACTGGAAAGAAATTAAACATGCCAGTGACAAGTCTTATCAGGAAGACATAAAGCATATTAAGGAGATGCCTCACCTGACATCAATACAGGATGTACTGGAGTTACACGCTGAAGTGTTTAAAGATGAACTTGGCACTCTGCGTGATGTCAAAGCAACAATTCTGGTGGAACCAGGGGCCCGCCCAAAGTTTTGCAAAAGCCGTCCACTGCCATTTGCCATGAAAGCACGAGTGGAGGCTGAATTGGACCGACTGGAAAAGACCAATATAATTACTCCAGTCAAACATAGTGAATGGGCAGCACCCGTTGTTCCGGTTGAAAAAAAGGACCATACCATCCGTCTGTGTGGAGATTACAAACTCACTGTAAACCAAGCTGCCACTACAGAGACTTATCCATTGCCACGGATAGAGGAGCTGATGGCAACCCTCAGTGGAGGAAAGGTGTTTTCAAAGATTGACCTCGCCTCAGCGTACCAGCAGGTACTTCTGGAGGAAGAATCAAAAAAACTGTTGACCATTAACACACACCGAGGCTTATTTGTCTATAACAGACTGGCTTTTGGTGTGAGCGCAGCACCCTCCATCTTCCAAAGAATCATGGAGAACCTCATGAAAGATCTGAATGTAGTGGTGTATCTGGATGATCTCCTCATCACAGGAAAAACTGAACGAGAGCATCTGTAAAACCTGCATAAAGTGCTACAGAGACTGCAGGAGAGCGGACTGAGAGTCAGGGACGCAAAGTGTGAGTTTGGAAAGAAACAAATCGAATACTTGGGTCATGTGTTAAACAGCCAGGGCATTCAGCCGTCACCGGAGAAAGTCAGAGCAATAAAGGATGCACCAGCCCCCACCTGTGTGAAAGAGCTGAGAGCTTTCTTGGGACTAGTGAATTATTATGGACGGTTCATGCCCAACCAAAGCACCGTGCTTGCTTCCCTGTACAGGTTGCTGAAAGACCAGGTGTCGTGGGAGTGGAAAAGTCGAGAGCAGAAAGCTTTTGACAAGTGCAAATCGCTGCTCACAAGTGACAAGATCCTGGTGCACTATGACCAAAAGCTTCCTCTCACTCTGGCCTGTGACTCCTCAGCGTATGGCATTGGAGCTGTCATACAACACAAAATGCCTACAGGGGAGGAGCGCCCCATCGCCTTCTCATCACGCACATTATCCCCTGCTGAGAAGAAATATTCTCAGATTGAGAAAGAGGGACTGGCGCTCATTTTTGGTGTAAAGAAGTTTCACCAATACCTGTGGGGGAGGAAATTCAAACTTGTGACTGATCACAAACCCCTGCTAACACTGTTTGGAGAACACAAAAGCCTGCCTACCATGGCTGCAGCTCGAATCCAAAGATGGGCAATAATTCTCTCTGCCTATGATTATCACATTGAGTACTGTGCCTCAGGGAAACATGGTAATGCAGATGGCCTCTCAAGAGTTCCGCTGCCTGACACAAACGACGCAGGGACCACAGCCATCACTGACAGCGTATACACACTGTTAACTGAACATCTTGAGCAGGCTCCACTGAACGCAGACCAAGTGGCACGTGCAACATGCACAGACAACGTGTTGTCAAAGGTGCTGAAATTTGTCATGGATGGCTGGCCTGCTGAAGTGGATGAGACTCTGAAAGCTTTCCACACGCGTAGATGTGAACTTTCAGTAGAGCGAGGATGTGTCCTGTGGGGCACCAGAGTGGTGATTCCTGAAAAGTTGAGAAAAACTGTTTTAAAGGAGCTGCATTCTGGCCATCCAGGAATTGTGAAAATGAAAGCACTAACACGCAAGTACGTATGGTGGCCTAAAGTTGATGCAGAGGTGGAGCAAGTTTGCAGAGCATGTGAGTCATGTCAATTGGAGCAAAGGATGCCTCGTCAGGTGCCTTTGCATCCATGGGAATTTCCTGGCCAGAGCTGGAAAAGACTACACATAGACTTTGCTGGGCCATTTTTGGGACACACTTTCATGTTGGTGGTGGATGCTTACTCCAAGTGGTTGGAGGTGTTTAAAATGTCTAGCATCACATCACAAGCCACTATCACACGACTGAGAAGACTGTTCGCAGCTTATGGATTGCCGGAGCACATTGTCACGGATAATGGAACGCAGTTCACGTCAGAGGAGTTTAAAAACTTCATGCAGCAGAATGGAATCCTTCATTCTACAAGTGCTCCTGGTCACCCTGCCTCGAATGGCCTGGCAGAACAGTACGTTCAGTCATTCAAGGGTGGAATGAAAAAGCTGACACACACCGCAATGGATGTGGAGGACAGGGTCTCCATCTTTTTGATGCAGTATCGCACCACACCAAACTGCACTACTGGTCAGTCACCTGCTGACTTGTTTCTGAACAGACACGTGCGCACCCGTCTGGATTTCATCCGTCCGGACACAGCAGCCGCTGTTCGTAAAAAACAGTACAAGCAGAAGTTTCACCATGACCTCCGTGCAGCAGACAGGTGTTTCTCAGTGGATGACCCAGTGTATTTATACAATACGGCTGGGGGAGGACGCAAATGGATTCCTGGAGTCATAGTGGATCAAACAGGACCGGTGTCTTACAAAGTACAAGGAGGAGACACCGACATCACCTACAGGAGACATGGAGATCAGCTGAGATTCAGAGTCATGGGAGATGGACTGGATCAGGACACTGAAAACTCAACCACTGACACTTCTGCACCGAGCCAACCCGCACAGCCGGAGGACATGTCATCATGCAGCGAGCCAGGGACTGTGGACCGTACAGCTGCAGCTGCTGCGCCGCTGAGTCCACGCCGATCATCAAGGGTCAGGAAGCCTCCAGACCGCTATGTCCCTTAAGCTTCATTTTTTTTTTTTAAAAGGGGAAATGTTCGGCATGAAGGACTGTTTAGTTGTTTAAGTTGTTTTCATTAATATGAACACACAGATGGACTGAGACTTGTTAAAACTACAAGAGGGTCTCTAGTGATAACAAGTAACTTTGCATAGTAGTAATTTTGGGAATGGTTATTGTTAGTAATAAGGCACTTGCTAATTTCAGTTATTTAAGATTACCTTCATTTTAAAAAGGGGGTAATGTGGTGTATTTACCATTTTGAGTTTTGTGTTTTGGCAGCTGAGCCTTGCCGTAGTTCCGGGTATAAAGCATTGTGGGATACCTGATTACACTCTCTGGTGGTGTTGAAGTAAAGCAGCCATATGTTGTATGCTAACCTGTCTCACTCGTCGATTCTTATCATAATACACCACAATTTGCTTTCTGCCTTTTTGTTACATGGGGGATAAAGCTCTTTAATACACTTTTTTGTTTTGTTTGGAACAGGTTCTCTCACACAGTTTGTGCACAGTTTTGCAAGTGCCTCACAATCCAGTGGCTCTGGAAAACCACTTTAAGGATGATGATGAAGGACCAGTATCCAACCAGGGATACATGCCATATTTGAACAGGTTTATCTTGGATAAGGTATTTTGTTTCATAAATTCATGCATAAAAACCTATCTCCTAAACTTCATTATGTTTTGCATGCATGTAATATAAGATAAAATTTATGCAAACTAATGGAAAAGCAGGTCTTATATTGAAATTGAATCCTTTTGATTGTAAGAACATTTATTTATTTTGATATACTGTGCTAGAAATATTTCTGATTTGTAAAGATTACTTGTAATATTGGCAGAGAGAGTCAGAATTAAAGGGCGCTCTTTTAGAAAGGAGGTGAGGAGGAACTTCTTTAGTCAGCGGGTAGTTAATCTGTGGATTTCATTGCCACAGAGGGCTGTGGAGGCCAAGTCAGTGGATATATTTAAGGCAGAGAGAGACAAATTCTTGATTAGAATGGATACCAAGGGTTATGGGGAGAAGAAAGGAAAATGTTATTAGGAGGCAGAGATCAGCCATGATTGAATGGCAGAGTAGACGCGATGGGCCAAATGGCCTAATTCTTCTCTTATAACTTGTGAACTTGTAAACCTGATGATTGTCAGGGATTATGGGGAGAAGGCAGGAGAACGGGGTTAGGAGGGAGAGATAGATCAGCCATGATTGAACAGCGGAGTAGACTTGATGGCTTAATTCTGCTCCTATTAGTTATGACCTTATGATGGGGAAGATTTTAGAAACAGCAATTTTTTTCCACAAACACTGCAGTGGGAGACTCTGGAGTGTGAGTTTAAAACAGAAAAAATACAAACAAATAGTTCCAACTGTATGAGGAAAGTATGAGTGGAAAGTCAGAAATGGGTCAGACAAGAAAAGATGAGAGGAATACAAAGTGGTGCAATAAACAATTTTTTTTGTAATGTCTTCACAGCAGAAGACACAATAAAAGTATTACAACTAATGGGATCCAAGAACCTAATTAGTGTGAATACTTTTACATGGCACAGTTGGTAGCATTTTCTCCTTATGGCAGAATGTTGAGAGTTCAAGTCTCACCACAGAGTACAACAGCCAGCCTGGCACATCCTGAAGTAGCAAGGGAGTGATGCACTGTCAGAAGTGGGGTCTTTCGTATGAGACTTTGAACTGAGACCTTATCTGTCTGCTCAAATTGATGTAAGGGAACCTGAGGCACGAGGAAAATAAATGGGTCAGGGTATTATGAGTTAACATCTTATCTATATACTAAAACTCTTGTTTGTTTGTTCCTGAACTACAGCCAAAACGGTACACGATAGCGCGGCAATTTTAGGCCCACCTTACTCACCGTCGTCCCTTTGCTGCTAATGGAGTCAATAGTCAATAGTCGTTTATTTGTCACATACACATAAATGTGTAGTGAAATGAAACATTACCCGCAGTTGAACAATAAGACCAATAAGAATAATCAATAAAAATGCAATAACACATACAATCACAAACTAACACCAAACAAAAAGAAACATCCATCACAGTGAGTCTCCTCCAGTCACCTTCTCACTGTGATGGAAGGCCACAATGTCTTTTCTCTTCCCCTGCCGTCTGTTCCTGCGGTCAGGCAGTTGTCGTTGCCACGTCGGGGCGGTCGGGGCACCCGACATTGAAGCCCCCGCTGGGCGGTGAAAATCCCGCGGCCTATTCCAGGCCGCGCCGGACGGTGAAAGGTCCGCGGCGAGCCGACCCAAGCCCCACGATTCGGGGCGGGCGAAGACTCTGCCTCTGCCGCTGCCGGAGCTCCCGATGTCGGCCCCCACCCAGGGGCCTGTGGGCTTCCGACGTCCACGCGGCCCGCGCCGGAGCCTCCGGAGACGAGTCGCAGCCGCTCCCGCAGCATCCGAAGGCGGCCAGCGCCGCAGGTGGTGAGTCCGGGCCGTGGGCTCTGCGAACCAGAGCCTAGGTGGTCCCAGGTGCATGGCTGGTGGTAGGCCGCAGCGGGAACGGGGACATGACACCGAAACAAAGGTCGCGTCTCCGTTCGGGAGAGAGAATTTTACAGTTCCCGTTCCCTCCCACCCCCCCCCCCCCCCCAAACATAACATACAAACCCTACACCATATTAAAACTACAATTCAGACAAAAACAACAAAAAACACAAAAGACAGACGGACTGCAGGCAAGCCGCAGCTGTGACGGCAGCGCTGGCTCCTCTCCATCCAAGCTACATGTAATTCATTGAAATAGGTGTTATATTTTTTAAGTTGTTCACATTTTAAAGTTTAAATCTATCTCCGAGGGAGGGAGGGAGGGAGGGAGGGAGGGAGGGATGAGGGAGGATAAGGGGGGTGGAGGGGAGTGGAGGGGGATGGGGGGAGGGGGAGGGGGGAAAAGAGGGTGCTGCACTAATGCAAGAGAGGTTTGGGCCCAACGTGTCCACTTGGTCTAATCATTAATAAGATTGTGTGGCCTTGCTGAGCGCATTTCCTTCATTCAGGCAATGATTGCACTTCAAAAATACTTAACTGTTTGTAAAATGCTACTGGGCATCCTGATTAAGCAGGTCAGAGAGCATTCTTCGAAAGTGAAACCATTAAGGTTTCAGGTCTAAGACCTTTCATCAGATTTGTTTTTATTCTATTACTAGACCAAGTGGACCCATTGGGCCTAAACCTCTCCTGCATTGGTGCAGCACCCTCTCCTTCCCCCCCTCCCCTCTTCCCCCCCTCCCCTCTTCCCCCTCCCGTCTCCCTCCCCATCGCTACCACTGACAAAACAGATTTGCTAAATGGGAATCTTTTTTTTTCCTGTTTTATTTTCTCAGTTGAAAATGCACAATGGGAACAAAGTGAATGCATACAGATATTTGTAGATTGTGCAACCTATTCATCCTGTCCCCATCTTCTTGATCTATTTTTAAAAAAAATTCTGTATGTTTCTTTTTACTTCGTGATTTTGTAATGACTACAAGAATATATTTGTACTTTTCTGCAAACCTCAGGAAACACATTTTTCCTTTTCTTCCACACACCCAGCTGAAACCATTGGTCTGGGCATTTGTCCATAATTGCCTTCTACAAACAACTGATGCATTGTTAAAGAATAGGCAGTTTATTGCTTTCTGCGATAAATAAGTGGTTTGCATTTGCTCAAGCAAAACAGGCTAGTTGATATTTGAAACAAACAAAACTACACAATGTAGGAACTCTACTTTTAAAAATCTAATAATACTGAATAAACCCAATTCTTTGATCTCAAGAAAATACTAGATAGAATAATCTTTTAAGTTGACATCCCTATATATTCTTTGCAGTTCTCTGAACTGTTTCAAGAGTTGAATAATTTGTCCAAAGTTTCTATCACATGCTTTATGCACCAAGAATTGGAGTGCATTTAAAATGGGAACAGCACTTTGCCTTAACAAAATGTACAGATGTTATTCATTGCAGTTTCACACAAAATGCTATAATTCACTATGCAACACTGGCCTTTATCTGAAATGACAGGACTTTTTGAGATTAAATAATATTTCTATGTTATTAAAAAAAAAAAGAGAATCCTGATTGAAAGGCCATCATCAATGCCATAGGACTCAACAAAAATTGTAAAGATCAGGGCAAAAGATGTAACATAACTAATCTTTAAGAAAATAGTTCTGAGAGGAAAGAGTTAGAGTTTTGTTGTTGCAGGAAATAATAATTTAGAGTAGAAGACTGGTTTTAAAACATCTTGATTTCATTTCATCACAGTGGGTTTTTTAAGAATATATGACTAAGAATTTACACTGAGTTGATTGAGGGAAGAGAATAAGAATGAAAGCAATGACCTTGGTAATGTTCAATAACAATCACAAAATGAATGGTTGGAAAGGTACAGAGAGAGAAGCCAGATGAGTCCAAATCTTAGTTTTGACGATACATACTAAGAATAGGGTTTATTTACTTTGGAGGATCGAAGTTTTAGAGGGAACTAGACCAAGTGGACCCATTGGGCCCAAACCTCTCCTGCATTGCTGCAGCACCCTGTCCTCTCCCCTCTCTCCTCAACTCCCCCTCCCTTCTCCCCCCCTTCCCTCCCCTCCTCTCCTCTCCCCTCCCTCCCTCCCTCCCTCCCTCCCTCCCTCCCTCCCTCCCTCCCTCCCTCCCTCCCTCCCTCCCTCCCTCCCTCCCTCCCTCCCTCCCTCCCTCCCTCCCTCCTCTCCTCCCCCTCCCGTCCTTTTAAACTTTAAAATGTGAATAGCTTAAAAAATATAACACCGATTTCAATAATAACTACTTGCATTATCACTAAAGTGACAATGGTGAGTAAGGTGGGCCTAACATTGTCGCGCTATCGTGTACCGTTTTAGCTGACGTTCAGTGACAAACAAGATAACAAACGAGAGTTTTAGTATATAGATAAATAGGATAGAGAGTGGATTAACAGCCATTGAATGCTTTGTACTGTTATCTGGATATGCAAACAAGATGGATGTGATGATCTTTTCAAAATCTTTGGTTATGTTTGTTCAAATGTAAATTGAGCTACCTTGGAGAAAGAGACGTCTTTATTTCTTCCTGGTACATGAGTTTGTTTTTTTCTCCATATGTCCTAATTCCCTTGAACACAATGACTAGCTGGGGCAATTCAGGGGGCATTTAAGGATCAACTGCTGTGGTGCTGGAGTCACAGATCAACCAAATTGTCAGATTTCCTTCCCTCGAAACAGATGAGGTCTGATATGGTTGTTTCGTGATCCCCATTAGATACTAGCTTTGCTCTCAGGTTTTATTCAGTTAAGCATTTTAAAATTCCCATTTGATCTGGTGGGGTGTGAACTGGTGAACCCTGATTTAAAGCATAACCACAATGTTGCAACGCTCTTCGTTTGGTGGTTGTTGGAAGGGTATTTAAGCCAAAAGGATATTGGTCCACTTGTATTCTACGATGCACCTTCTAAATCAGAATTCCTTGCCAAATCCACCTGATCTTACTTGAATCAAAGAAATTGAAGTTATTATACTACATTTTTCATGATCTTAAAAATGTGCCAATGTGCATTTTGAGATAATGTAGGGAAATATGGCAGTCAATTTGTGGACAACACAGTTTATCATTTCCACAGTCAATCGGAGATTATTCGGGAGTATATTAAAATGTCAATTTTGTGTTTTTGTGCATTTTTGAGTTGAAAATATCACTATCATACGCATCAGATGAACTTGCATATTCGTTTATGATTCTTGCTCCACCAGAATACTTTGCATCCTGCAGAGTAGGTTGGGTTTGCCAAGTCTGTGTAATTTAATGTGCATTACAATTGAATGCAAAGAAGAGCATAGTTGAAACTTAGATGAATGTTTATCTTGAACTTCTCATGCGGGAGGGGAAATTGAATATGAAAGTGTCGGACAGTATGCCAGAGAGAACTCTGACCATTTATGTTGTAGGAAGGAGCTGCAAATGCTGGTTTATACCAAAGATAGACGCAAAATGATTCCCCCTCTACCCTCAAGCTCTGTGCCGAACAACTGGCACCGATCTACACAGACATTTTCAACCAGTCCCTGCAAACCTGCACTGTCCCTGCCTGCTTCAAGGTCTCCACTATTGTCCCTGTACCCAAAAAGACAAGGATCGCTGGCCTTAATGACTACAGGCCTGTCGCACTTACCTCTGTAGTCATGAAGACCTTTGAAAGACTTGTGCTGGCCCAGCTGAAAAACATCACAAACCCCCTGCAGTTTGCATATAGGGCCAATAGATCGGTGGACGACGCAGTCAATCTAGGCCTGCATTTCATCCTCCAGCACCTAGACCACAAGGGGACCTATGCCAGGATTCTGTTTGTGGACTTTAGCTGTGCTTTTAACACCATTGTGCCATAGCTACTACACTACAAACTCTCCCAGCTGACTGTGCCTGAACCCCTCTGTCAGTGGATCATCAGCTTCCTGACGGACACGAAGCAGCATGTGAGGCTGGGAAAGCACATCTCGGACCCGCAAACCCTCAGCATAGGAGCACCGCAAGGCTGCGTACTCTCCCCTCTCCTTTACTCTCTCTACACCAACAACTGCACCTCCACAGACTCCTCTGTCAAGCTCCTCAAGTTTGCGAATGACACTACCCTGATTGGACTGGGGAGGAATCTGCCTACAGATGGGAAGTGACACAGCTGGCGTCCTGGTGCCATCGCAACAACCTGGAGCTCAATGCTCTCAAGACAGTGGAACTAATTGTAGACTTTCGAAGAGATCCCCCTCCCCTCCCCCCACTCACCATCAACAACACCATAGTCGCATCTGTGGAGTAATTTAAGTTCCTTGGAACCATCATCTCCAGGGACCTTAAATGGGGGGCTACCATCGACTCCACAGTCAAAAAGCCCCAACAGAGGATGTACTTCCTGCGGCAACTGAAGAAACACAATCTGCCGCAGGCAATGATGGTCCAATTCTGTACTGCTATCATTGAGTCCGTCCTCACCTTCTCCATCATGGTCTGGTTTGGCTCAGCCACCAGGCACGACATCCGGAGGCTGCAACAGATCGTTCGCACAACTGAGAAGGTTGTTGGCTGCAACCTTCCCCCCCATTGACGAACTGTACACTACAAGGGCCAGGAAGCGAGCGGGCAAGATCATCTCTGACCCCTCTCACCCTGGCCACAAACTCTTCGAACCACTTCCCTTTGGAAGGCGACTCTGGACTGTCAAAGCAGCCACAGCCAGACATAAAAACAGCTTTTTTTCCACAAGTGATAGTTCTACTCAATAACCAAAGCCTGTAGTCTCTTTTTTGCTCTGGTTTATTTTCACCCGCATGTTTCGATCCCTTATTGTTTTGATGTGTTTATGCTTTATTCTTAATTGTTAACTGTATGTTTGTGTTGTCATTTGTGAGCGGAGCACCAAGGCACATTCCTTGTATCTGCATACTTGGCCAATAAACTTATTCATTCATTCATTTGTTCAAAATGATGGAGTGACTCAGCGGGACAGGCAGCATCTCTGGATAGAAGGAATGGGTAACTTTTCGGGTCGAGGCCTTTCTTCAGACTGAATCAGGGGAGAAGGAGATACAGAGATAAGGAAATGTAAGGTGTCAAAATGAGACAAAGGGGATGGAGGTCAAGGAAAATGTAGAATAGATCATTGTTAGCTAGGAGAAGGTAGCAACAAAGCAAACAGGGATAAACAGAGTCAGTCTAGTCGGAGAACTGGGAAGGGGGAGGGATGGAGAGAGGGGGAAGGCAAAGATTTCCTGAAGTTCAAGAAGAAGGGTCTGTTGAAGGGTCTCGACCCGAAACGTCACCCATTCCTTCTCTCCTGAGATGCTGCCTAACCTGCTGAGTTACTCCAGCATTTTGTGAATAAATACCTTCGACTTGAAGTTCAAGAAGTCATTTATGGTTCTTGTGACAGCTGATCAACCTGATTAACCCGAACTGAAGTGATTAAAATGTATTGGCACAATAGATCTTGAAAGATAATGAGAATGAATCAGTTCTAAATTGCAGTGTTGGGTATGAATGAATTTGGAGAGATAAAAGTTAACTACTTGTGAGCTACTGCACACAGTATGATTACACTGAGAATTTGATATGAGGAAGAAATGTTTTCTCCAGCACTTGAAAATGCTTAACGGCTGTGGTATGATTCGAAATTGCTGTGAGTAAATTATTTATCCTTATTCTTTGAAATAAATTACTTGCTTTTCAGTTAGGCCAAAGTGTATTGTGGCAGGCTGTGGTTGTGTGAATGCATTTGAATCTGAGGAAGCTTGATGTTTTCGTTATACAGTTCAAAATTTTAATTAGCTGCATAAATAAAATCGGCACACTAATCATTTTTATTAAATCTCAACCAATGAGTGTATGGTTTCTACGATGAATCTTGTGCAGCAAAATGAGTTAAGAGTTTCCTTATTCTTGGTGAGTACTTGATGATAATAGTAATCCATAGTATTACTGTATTAGAGACCCTCGAAGTATCAGAATGTCTAAGCAATGTAGCTAATGATTATTTTTCCTCTTTTATGCTGTTATTCTCCTGACTTTTTTCCCCCCAATTTCATCCTTGCCCACCCAAGGTTCAACCCAACAGCTTTGATAAATGTGACTTTAACAGAATGTGCTGGACTCTATCTGTTAAGAAAAATCTGAACTGCAACACCTTATTGATCAGTGATGAAGATGCCTTCAAAGTGTGGTGTATCTTTAACTTCCTCTCAGAAGATGTGTATCCCTTGATCATAGTCCCGGAGGAGGTAAGCTTGAGAATGTTTACATGAAACAATCCAATTTCATCACCCTTGGTGTGAAAGTTTGTCAATGGTTCTTGCTTTTTTATCTATTTCAAATGTGTGCCTGAAAATTATTCTGATGTCAGGTGGGATTAGATTTGACTGCTAAATGCCCTCTAAACTGACTGGCAGAAACGGTTTGTGTAGCTGAAGTGGCCCATTTGGTGAAGGACTTAAATTGTGTCTCAGTGCATGATGCAATTCTTTTTAAAAACAATAAAGAAGACATCTTGAGTTGAGTTGAGTTTAGTTTATTGTCACGTGTGCCGTCATATACAGTGAAAAGCTTTTGTTGCATGCTAACCAGTCACCTGAAAGACAATATTTGTTTTTCTTGTTCTGACAATCTTGTTCTGACATGCTGCTGATGACATATCAATCCCTCGTTGAAGGGTCTCGACCTGAAACATCACCCATTCCTTCTCTCCAGAGATGCTTCCTGTCCCGCTGAGTTACTCTAGCTTTTTGTGTCTATCTGTGGGTTAAACCAGCATCTGCAGTTCCTTCTTACACAATTCCACATTGCTGTCGGAAGGTGCTAATGTACCCCTTGAATGGTTTTAATGATGGTGTTCCCACAATGGTATTGAGGTATGGAATGCCAGGGTATTCAATCACCAGCAATGAAAACAAAAGTCCAAGTCAGAATGGTAGATAACTGGTCCAATAACATTGCTACACTTGTACTACTTGGTGATCAAGGCCCTGAGGAAGAAAGTGCTGTCAGCATGGCAGCAAGGTCTGAATAGCACATAAGAAGATAGACACAAAATGCTGGAGTAACTCAGCAGGACAGGCAGCATCTCTGGAGAGAAGGGATTGATGATGTTTTGGGTCGAGACACATCTTCAGTCTGAAGTATGAAACAGGGTGACCAAAACTGAACACACAGAGCTAAATGTGGCCTCATCAATATCTTGTATAACTGTAATATGACCTCCTAACTTCTATATTATTGGAGCACGAAGGCACATTCCTTGTATGTGTACATACTTGGCCAGTAAACTTATTCATTCATTCATTCATTTATAACTTCTATACAATACTCTGACTGATGAAGGCCATATGCCAAAAGCCTTCTTGAACACCCTATATCTATCTATCTGTCTGTGACGGTATTTTCAAGGAAGTATGCACCTGCACTCCTAGATCGCTCTGCTCTACAACACTCTCCAGAGCCCTGCCATTCACTGTGTAGGTCCTGCCATGGTAAGATTTACAAAAAATGCAACACTTCTCACTTCTCTGTATTAAACTCCATTAACTACAGGTGCTCCTCGACTTACGATGGGGTTACTTCCGATAAACACGTGACCGGAAGAGAGCTGCGGCTTGCTGCTGACGCCCAGCTTTTGCACCATCGTAAAGTCAAAATATCGTAAGTCGAGGAGCATCTGTACTTCCTCAGCCCACCTGCTCAACCGATCAAGATCCTGCTTCAATGTTTGAGAACCAACTTCACTGTCTACTATACCACCTAATTTAATGTCCTCTGCAAACTTAATAATTGTGTCTCGTACATTTCTCATTTAAATCATTTCAAAGATTCCCACACACTAACACTATCCTGCACACATTAGGGACAATTTACAATTTTGTCAAGCCAATGAACGTACAAACCTATACATCTTGAGTGTGGGAGGAAACCGGAGCTCCCGTAGAAAACCCACGCAGGTCACGGGGAGAACGTAAAAAACTCTGTACAGACCGCATCCATAGTGAAGATTGAGCCTGGGTCTCTGGCACTGTAAGGCAGCAACTCTACTGCTGTGCCACCACACTAGCCTCAATTCCTGAGGAGAGTAACATAACATAACATAACAACACTTTATTGTCACTCGGCTTTTTACACCGAACGAAATTTCAGCAGTCACACAAAACACAGCAAAAAAGAAAAGAACACAGGACACCCGACCCCAACACAAACATCCATCACAGTGACTCCAAACACCCCCTCACTGTGATGGAGGCAACAAAACTTCCCCTCTCTTCCCCCCGCACCCACGGACAGGCAGCTCGACCCCTACCGAGGTAAACGACACGCACAGCCCCCACAAGGGGATGGAAGGCCCCGCGGCCGAGCCGCCCTGGGCACCGAAACGTCCCGCGGCCGCACCGGGCGATGTTAAGTCCAGCGGCCGAGCCGCACCGGGCACTGAAACGTCCCGCGGCCGAGCCGCACCGGGCACTGAAACGTCCCGCGGCCGCACCGGGCGATGTTAAGTCCATCTGCCTGATCTGACAATGAGAGGTTGTTTCTTACATTGGGCTTTCTTGAGCCTCTGTAAAAGACAAAGAGCTGTGAGTAGGTTGGAGAATAAAAGGGACAAGTAAAACTGGAAACTCAGGAAATTCAGAAACTGCGTTCTGAATGAAGGTGTCCTGCAAAGCAGTCACTCATTTTGTATACCAACTGTAATTTACTAGATGGGAAGACGCATAAGTGAATCACATTTTTACTTCCCTAAACCCTTCCTAAACTCTATCCAACCCCTTGAGAGGAGGATGTTCTTTTGTCCACAAGGCTAGGATTTTAGTTAAATTGCTTGCTGGCATATTTTGTGAGGCGCACGGTCGTTCAGGGTAGGTACAAAATAATACTTTTATTTTAAAGATAGAGACTGGAAATCGGCCCTTTGGCCCATTGAGTCCATGTTGACCATTGGTCACCCATTTTCACGCTCGTTCATCCAACTTTCACATCCACTCCCTTCGCACTAGGGATGATTTGCAGGGGGGCAATCAACCAACAAACCTGCATATCTTTGGGATGTGGGAGGAAAGCGGAGCACCCGGAGGAAACCCATGTGGTCACAGGGAGAACGTGACAACTCCACGCAGAGAGCACCCGAGATCATGACCCAGTGCTGTGATGATCGGGTCATCGATCCCGATCTGATTGTGAGGCAGCAGCTCTAGCAGATCTGCCACTTTTTTTTCCGAGTAAACAACGAATTCGATGGGGTTTACTGTTGTTATATGCACTGTAATTAATTAAACTAAAAATTAAAAAAATAAACACTAAAAAAACAACAAATTGATCAAATGACTCGTAAATATTTGAATAAGATTTGCTTCAAATATAGAACCATTATTTTATGCTGTTTATAACAATTTAGATAGTCCTGCCACTGATATGTGTTTGTGACCCAAATCTTCATTATGCCATTTACTGAAATGCTCTCTGATTGTCAACTATTTATAAAATTATTGATTGACAATCATTGTTTAAAATTGTGTTCAATTTTTAAGAAATAAAGACATTAATTATGTTATCTATGTTATTTATGCATTTAATTGTACCTTGTTGTTTACAAACAGAAGAATGGTGAAAAATATGAAATTCGTCAAACAATTCTCTGGGCTTGGGCTGGGTTCCCAGGAATATAAATTTAGATCAGAGGAAGTTTAATTTTTGTAGTTGGAGAGAGGTTTCTCTCATATTAATTAGTTGGTCAATTATTAAAGTGAAGAGACTTTCTAAAAAAATGTTAAACATGTTTCTTTCCTGAGGGGATGGGCATGTATTTGCATTCTGCAACGACTTGCAGCCTGTGGGATGTGTAGGATGGAACTACATTTGCTGGTTTACTCCGAAGATAGACACAAAATGCTGGAGTAACTCAGCGGGACAGGCAGCATCTCTGTCTGAAGAAGGGTCTCAACCTGAAACGTCACCCATTCCTTCTAACCATAGATGTTGCCTGCCTTGAAGAGTTACTCCGGCATTTTGTGTCTATCATCAGCCTGTGAGATGTGCTGGATTCTGCTTCCGAACTGGCAGAGGGCCCACACTGATCTATCCATTGTCCCAACTCTTGACTTCTTTTGAAGATAAAGATATTGTAAATGTTGGCTTGCATTTGCTTCTGGATAATGATGTAGAAATGCACGTTACTCTTGGATACTGCCTGGCCCAACTTGTTTGAACTCTTTTGTTTTTGAAGTTTTGATGTTGGAACTAACATGCAGGATTAGAAAGGTTTGCTGCCACTGGCTTTCTCCATAGTTACTGGTTCCAACTCTGGTAAATCTTTGCCATTCACATTTTGTCTGAGAAGTAGGAGAACCAAGTGATCTAAGGATGCATTGAATACTATGCCTTCAAAATTGGAATCAAACCCTGAATTATGAATCACTTCCCTTGCCCTTCCTCTGTTTCCATCTCTCACCTTTCCTCCTCTGTAATATTTCTATTTCCCTCTTTCCCACTTTTTAAATAGAGAATAGACAATAGACAATAGGTGCAGGAGTAGGCCATTCGGTCCTTCGAGCCAGCACCACCATTCAATGTGATCATGGCTGATCATTCTCAATCAGTACCCCGTTCCTGCCTTCTCCCCATACCCCCTGACTCCACTATCCTTAAGAGCTCTATCTAGCTCTCTCTTGAAAGCATTCAGAGAACTGGCCTCCACTGCCTTCTGAGGCAGAGAATTCCACAGATTTCGTTCCTGACACACATGCTCATGTTCCTGCTATTTCCCTGCTTCCCCCTTTGACTGTCCTAAAAAATCCTCCTGGTTCTGGTCCTCCTGTGAGTAACATCAATGCTGGTCAATGGAGACACAAGGAACTGCAGATGCTGGCTTACAAAATAAGATGCAAAGTGCTGGTGTAACTCAGCAGGTCAAGCAGCATCTCTGGAGAATGCACATTGGTGATGTTTCGGGCCAGGGCACTTCTTCAGACTGATTGTGGTTAGAGGGAGGGGGGGTTAGAAAGTTGGCAGAAAACTGTGCAATTAATAATTTTAGAAATTGAAGTTGTTATTTAATTTGCATATAATATTAGATTGTCATGAAATTAGAATTTTTGTGGCCATTCGCTGTGCTAATACAAATTTTTTGTTCTCGCTGCTCAGATTGAGTATTTCCTCCGGAAACTGACCGAGGCAATGGGAATTAATTGGCAGCAGGAGCAGATTGAAGATTACAGATCTCATCTTGGAGACAAGTGGAGTGGCCTTTCTGTTTGGGAGTTCATCAAACTGGTTGGATCAGGGTTGCACTCGAAGGCCATGAACAGACAAACGTTGTCAATGGCAATCAACGAAGTTTACTGTGAACTCATCCTTGATGTGATGAAGCAGGTAAGAGGGATCTTAAAAACCTTGGGCCGAGCCCTCTGCCCATTTTATCCCATCTATTGATCATCGTCTTCACCTAAATTATTACTGTTTATCAAAGTGCAAAATCTAAAATATGAGAAAAGAAACATATGCAAAGTATTTTTATTGAGAGTATACTTGCAGCGGCACTCTATTCTAAGTAAGACCAAATCTTACTTAGATCTTTGCATTTCTAAAGTAAACGTCCCTGCATCTTTAAACTCATCTTGGTATCTAAAAGTCTTTGAACTAAGTGCTTCAACTGGAATAAAATCAGTGACTGACATGGTGATCTTTTTGATATTGACAAAATTACAAATTCAATGAATATTCCCCTTGTTCTCACCTTTCACCCCATTAGCTATCACATACATGGCATAATCCTCTAACATTTTTTCAACCTCCAACGTGATCTCGCCACTAGTCACATCGTCCCATCTCCACCCCTTTCCGCTTTCTGTAGAAATTATTCCCTCCGCAAATCCCTGGTTCACCCTTCCCATCCCATCCAAATTACTCCCTCACCTGGTATTTTCCCTTGCAACCACAGGAAATGCAACACTTCTGCCCATACCTCCCCATACCTGTCTTGGACCTCCACTGTCAGAGTGAAGCCACATGCACTTTGGAGGAACAACACCTCATATTTCGCTTGGGCAACTTACAACCCAGTGATATGAATACACCAATACAATACACAGTGTCCCAGATGTCATCACCCACCAATTCCCTGACCAATAACTGATTAGCAGACCGGCAAGATTTCTTCCCCTCCTTGGTTCAGGCTCTGCAAAGCCAACAATCCCATTTTGTTGCACTGCCTTCCGTTGAAAGTGCAAAATGTAATGACGTTGTAGGGTAAACGCGTTGATAAATGTAAACCGAGAAAAAAACACTGCCATTAGTTTCATCGGCCTTGCCCGTTCCTTTTTCGCTAAGTTCCACATTAATGTTCAGATCGGGTTGAGGGCAATTCTTGTTGGCCACTTGTCATTTTTCAGGACCTCTTCTCCATGCTTTGTTTCGTGTGTAAGTCACACAAACGCTGGCCTGATTTATTTAAAACTTGAGCTGGAAACGTTACTGATGAACTCACACACAAGCATTGACATGACCTTTCAGCAAGATTTCAGTTAAGAACAAGAAATGTATTTTTCTTTTCTTTTCTTTCCCATCCCCAATTCAGGGAAGGTGAAGAAAATGTGGTTGTCCCTCCAGTCCCATTGTAGAAATGGACTCGCGCCCTGAAACCTCGTTGGCTTAAAGTTGAATTGCTGCAGTTTTAACCACCTGAGCTGCTTGGGGGACCATAGAGTATCTGCGCTTGGCTGCTTGCTAAATTATGTATTTTAAAATATTTCGGTAGTTGACTATTTTAAGCATCCTTTTTACACAGTAAGTGAATATGCTTGTGACCTGTTTTTGGTCGACTACTCATGGTACTCAATGTGAGTCCTCAGGAAATGCACAAGCATTTCTGCTCTTAATTCTGTGACTGCAGATTTTAAGTATTGTCGACTTTGCTATAAATATATAAACATTGAGTCATGACTGAGGAAGTAGCCGACATCATCTAAATCCCTGTTCACTGGACGCAATGAGAAGTGGATTGTGGTCTCAAGTTCCTTGCAGCGTTACTTCAGCCGTATCAGGAAGTGAGATTAGCTGTTTGAAAGAATGTGTATGCACTCTGGCAAGGTCTTATCAATTGAGTCACTGGAGCTGTCACCAGATAATCCCCAGAAAGTATGCGATCGGGTTGTACAATTTATAATTAATGGTTTAAATGGAGACATTTGGTTTTAGACAATAGGTGCAGGAGTAGGCCATTCAGCCCTTCGAGCCAGCACCGCCATTCAATGCGATCATGGCTGATCACTCTCAATCAGTACCCCGTTCCTGCCTTCTCCCCATACCCCCTCACTCCGCTATCCTTAAGAGCTCTATCCAGCTCTCTCTTGAAAGCATCCAACGAACTGGCCTCCACTGTCTTCTGAGGCAGAGAATTCCACACCTTCACCACTCTCTGACTGAAAAAGTTCTTCCTCATCTCTGTTCTAAATGGCCTACCCCTTATTCTTAAACTGTGGCCCCTTGTTCTGGACTCCCCCAACATTGGGAACATGTTTCCTGCCTCTAATGTGTCCAATCCCCTAATTATCTTATATGTTTCAATAAGATCCCCCCTCATCCTTCTAAATTCCAGTGTATACAAGCCCAATCGCTCCAGCCTTTCAACATACGACAGTCCCGCCATTCCGGGAATTAACCTAGTGAACCTACGCTGCACGCCCTCCATAGCAAGAATATCCTTCCTCAAATTTGGAGACCAAAACTGCACACAGTACTCCAGGTGCGGTCTCACCAGGGCCCGGTACAACTGTAGAAGGACCTCTTTGCTCCTATACTCAACTCCTCTTGTTATGAAGGCCAACATTCCATTGGCTTTCTTCACTGCCTGCTGTACCTGCATGCTTCCTTTCATTGACTGATGCACTAGGACACCCAGATCTCGTTGAACTCCCCCTCCTCCTAACTTGACACCATTCAGATAATAATCTGCCTTTCTATTCTTACTGTTTTGAAGTGAGATTGGATTTCAGGAGGGCTTTCCGTTTGGATTGTTGGGTGAAATATTGTCTCTTTTGGTGTCAAAATGAGACTAGTTTGTAAAGTTAGATGATGAATGTCAGTGTTGTTATTTAAACCACCTAATTGCCAGGCACTTTTTCAAAGAAAGTTCTTGAGATTGGAGATTAACGTGAACACAACAAATCAGGAAATAATTTCAAAAGTAAATCTGCATGCGGAACGGAAAGGAATATCATTTTGTTCGCTGTTAATGATTTTTAAACAAAGAAGAGATTTGATTTTGGCGACAAAGGACACAAAGTGCTGGAGGAACTCAGAGGGTCAGGCAGAATCAATGGAGAACATTGAAAGTGGTGTTTGGGATTGGAATCATTCTTCAGAGTGATTGTGGTAGGGGGTGGGGGGAGAGAGGAAGCTGGAAAAGAGGAGGGGCAGGACAAAGCTTGGCAAGTGATGGGTGGACACAAGTGGGGGGGGGGGGGGGCTTGATAGGCAGATGGTTAGATAATGGCCGGTGATGAAAAGACAAAAAGTGTGAGGTATTGGTTGGAAGAGTTGCGAATTGTGAAGGCAGAGGATTGAATAAAGGTGGAAGGGTTGGGTAGAAATGGGTATGGTTCAAGATGGGGCACAGGGAAGAGAAAGTGGGGGGGGGGGGGGGGTCGATGCAGGTAGTTACCTATAATTGGAGAATTCAGTGTTGGAATTGTTTGGTTGTAAGCTCGCCAAGTTTGCGTGTGGCCTCACTCTGGCAATGGAGGAGGCCCAGGTCAGAAAGGAAAGTATGAATGTGTAGGGGAGTTAAAACCCCCCTACTAAATACCCCCCTCACTATTCCCGCCCTCCCCCCTCTCTCCCCGTGACCCATTTCTGCCCTCCTCCTCCCATTCCACCTAT